>NC_056682.1:203003933-203320808 GCF_018350215.1 Panthera leo
TAACTCTGGGCCTGCCACATAGGCCCATCAATCATGCCCCATTCCCAGTACCTGCCAATCTCTTCTACCTGTAAACTAAATCCTCTCCAAAATGCTCCCTCATCCTTGGAAAACAGAACCATCTAGAACCTCACACCCTTCTCTGAAATCTCCATCAGTGGCATAGCCTGATACACCAGAGTATCACACAGATACCCCAGCACTCCCCACTGGCCTGGGTCCCGATGAATCCCCAGAGCCAGGCTGGTGCCTGACCCATGCAGGGCCCAGATGGATAGATGGGACAGATGGCTTCAGAGTCACGTCTACACACACGGCCATGCCCCTCACATGGCTGTAACTAGCCCTTGCCTAGGCCATCCCTCAGAGCCAGAGTGTACTTAGAGTTAATCTGACCCTGAACAAGAACTGATGTCCAGTGTGGCCACCACCAAGGCCCATCCATGGCCCAGGATCCCTCCTCGGTGAGATGAGGGGTGGCCGGCAATGAGCAGATATTCAAGACTGCTAACTGCAAAACAGAGATGAACTGGACGCATGGGAGCCTGCCAGTGTCCCCAGAAGGACAGCGGTGTGCTGGGGTCCAGAAGGCCCCCAGGGTCTCAGGGCTGCCCAGGATAGAGGCAGGAAGCGTCCAGTCACTCCTGTGTCCAAGCGCAGAGGAAATTAAGGGAAGTGCAGAAAGAGACCCACATGCATGGCTGCCCGCCCTGGGGCCTGGGCTTCTGGGTCAGCATGGGGGTGGGGGTGGGGCTTCTACTCTGAGACACTTGGCCCTCAAGCTCTGTCCCCAAAGAAGACTCATGAGGCCCTCACATCCCTGGACACTGCCCCAGTCACACAGCACCCCGGAGCTTTCCTCTCCCTGGCCTGGCGTCTCTGCCTCCAGCAAACATTCCCAAGCTGGGCAGAGTGCAGAGCAGAGCTAGGGGCCCTCACAGAGTCGGGGGTACCCCTGGGCTCATACCCAGGGCAGAGCTCCCTCCAGCAGAGCCCGGAGAAGGAGGCTCCCCAGGAGGGAGCTGGAGCCTGGCCAGGAAGGAGCAGCATGCAGGCAGGAGGGAGGATGGTGGGAGCCCCGGGCCAAGGTCCCTGTGTGAGGGACAAGGTCCACCGTGGGCTGTGGTGAGGGGCAGGCTAGGTCTGGGGGGAACCACGCTGGCATCGTCACTGGCGTGAACCACTCTCCTGCCTCAAACCACAAGCCAGCAGAGGTTCTCAGGATTCACGCTTCGGTTCATCAGAACTTAAACAAGTCTGTGCCTTTTAACTGATCAAGAAAAAATGTCCCAGAGCACTGATGTGTGCCCCGAGTTCCTGGCCCGTGCCCGCGGAGGCAGCCTGCCTCTCGTCAGCCTTGCCCCAAAGTGCTAGCCCCAAGAAAGATGCTCAGGGCTTCCTGCCCCTGTGGTTCCCCATGAAGGGGCTGCTCCAGCCTCAGGACCTGGGTGGGCAAGAATAGCACAGTGGTTACTGCACAGGCTTCCTTGGGGACAGGCCTGGCTCAATCCCCTCTTCTAAACTTGTGGCCCACTCTGAGCCTAAGCTTCCTCATGTGAAGAATGGGGTTGACAGTTCTGGTGCAAGATGTCCCCAGGACCATCTGGCACGGCTGGTGGGCAGGGATACTCCAGGGGCACTTGGTCACTGGGGTTCTGTTGCAAACACTGTCAGCGCAGTCATGTTGGAAAGGGGGAGTGTGCTCTCAAACCATCCTGCTTGAAGCCGGGCTACACCTTCCCTTCCGGCCCCTCGGGGTCTGGACCCTTGAGCACCCCAGGATCCCCGGCCACCGATGGCCCCATTCTGAGCCACATTCCCATAGCGCTGGGAATTGCACCCAGAGGTGACCCACCGCACCCACAGGCCTCCAACCACACGCAGGACCCCTCTCCCAGCTCCCGGGAGAGTCTGCCCCTCCCTTCATACCCCGCACCTGAGCATTTCAGTCTGTCTGGGGACCACCTGTCCCTCCTTCAGCATCGGCTCCAGAGGATGGTCACTCCTCATGTCCACCCCCCACAGTGTGTCCAGCACGAAGCAGGCACTGAGTACTTTCTAGAGCATGAGCTACTGTATCCCTGACTAGCTGGGTGCCCCTTACTCCCCATGGCGTCCAGCCCAGGACGCTCATTTCTTGCCTCAAGTACCCCCACTTCTCCACCCCTGGGGGCCTCTGGCTACATGACATATGCCCAGTATAGGGGCTTTGGTGCCCACCAAGCAGAGCTTGAACCCCTCCCCAGAGTGACTTCTCCCAGCCTGTGTCCTCGTCCACAAAGCAAGGCTGGCAACCGTCACCGACAGAGCAGATGTGGGGCCAGACCAGGCACCCTCACACCCCAAGCACCTGGTGGGCCAGGCCCTAGGCCGACAAGACTGCCCAACACTGCTGCTGACCTTCCAGGGGTCCAGGGAATGTGGTTGGGCAGGAGATCTGCTTTTTTGGCAGGATACCCAAAAACAGAGACACCATCTCCTCTCAGGTCAGAGATAAGCTGATCCCTGGCCAGATGAGGGATCCACAGAGACCAAGACTTCCCCAAATCCAGTCTGCTCCCCTCTGTCCTTCGCAGGCCATGCCACATCGGCTCCCTCAGCACATACACACTGAGCGCCCATCCTACTGGGCAGCAGAAGGCTCCAGAAGGCAGTTCTGGTGCTCGGTGCGAGGCCTGCCTCCCCAACAGGGGGCCTGGTTCCTACCACCAGCCCTAGGCCGGCCTCCTCAGGAACAGAGGCTACCATCAACCAGACTCTCCTGGGGACCCCTGTGTCGCACACACATCCCACGGGGGCAAACTCCCCACTTGCTGAGGCCAAGGCCAGGGGGTCACGAAGGCTAGGGTGCTTTCCTTCCTGTAGTCCCCTCCCGCTACGGATGGCCAAGCCACCGGGTCAGGGCAGGGGCCTGGAATGTCCACCAATGTGTCAGCTCTGTGGCCTGCGTGGTCCCCAGCTGCTCAAGGGTACACACTCTGCTGCTCTCCCGATGAGGAAAGGGAGGCTAAGAAGGCCGCAGCACAGCCATCCAGCCGGCACTGCCCATGGGGCCTGGAGCCCAGAGCCACCTCACCCACACCACACAGTCCGGCATTTCCTGCTGAGGCTGGCTCCCAGAGGCGCGAAGGGAGAGGAGGAGCCCCACAATGGCTCCCACCTGGGCAGAAAACACAGCAGCCCAGAGGGCAACGGGAGGGGGGCCCCAGGCTCTGGGCAGGAGGCTGCAGCACAGGGGGTGGGACAGACCATGCGGCGTGCTGGTGCATGCCAGCCTGTCCTTGTGGGCTCAGGGTTTGCTTGTTTTACACTCACGTCCAAAGCCCAGGGACAGCCCAGTCGGGAGACATTCAGCCTGAGCCTGGCTCACTGCTGCCAGTGCTGCAGGGGGAGGACAGTGCTCACCCCAGAACAAGGTCTGGCAAGAAGCGGAAGCCAAAGCCTCGGAGTCTCCATTGGTAACTCAGGCTGTTCCGAGAGCTGGCAGGCTCAGCGGGGTGAGAACCGAGGAGGCCCGGCGCTCAGTGCTAGGGCTGTGTGGATGGAGAGGTCCACACTTCAGCAGAGAGTCAAATGAAGTGAAGGAGCAGGCCATCAGATATCCCAGAAACAGTATCTCCGTCAGAAACGGGGGGGCCCCTACAGAGCCAGAGCCGAACCCCACTGGGTAGCTAATAAAACTGAGAGCAGGAAGTGTCGTCCACCACTGGGCCAGGGGGGGCTGGGGTGCTTGTCTGTCTTGCACAGAGCATCAGCGCAACCCCCAAGTTCTCCTGGTACTGGGGCAGAGGGAGGCAGTCAGGGCACTGCCACCTGCCGACAAACACCACACCCTTCACCCCAGGATCCAAGCCGGCCCCACCCAGAGCGGGGCTCCCGATCTGCTGGGGAGGCAGCCACTTCTGACTCATGTCCCTGTGACCACTATTCCACCCAGACACGGTGACACATCAGCCAGCATCCTTGGAGCCATCTTCCACATGAAGTAGCCAAGCACGGAAACCACATGGGGGGTGTCCCGGATGGGAAGCAACTTGTGCAAAGGGCCTGGGGTTGGGGTAGGAGGGAACACGCACCTCAGACCAGAGGGACAAAAGCAGTTTCATTTCAGAGCTGTTTGTCAGGGCCACATGCCCAGCTGAGTGTGGATGAGATCCCAGGCCTGTCCCCAGGGTGAGGTCCCAGGCCAGGATCCCATTCAGGCTTAGGCTCCGGGCTCAGTTTCACTGATTTGCAATGGGGTCCTGGTGCAAGTTGCTTCACACCTTGAGCCTCACTTCCTCATTCCCCAAATGGGCTTATTGCTAATGGCACCCTGAGGACCAAAGAAGACCGACCGTTCACTGGAACTCTGAGACAGCCACTTGTCCCAACACTGGGTCTCAGGGCCTCTGAGGGTAGAGGGCATGCACTCAGCCCAGATCTCAGTACCAGGGCAAGGTGTAGGAAGGGAACACAGCGGGGATGCCAAGGCCATGAAACTGATGCTAGCGAGGGATGTGGGTAGAGGAGGCAGCCAGAGAGATCCAGCCCCACTGCTCCTCGAGGGAGCCGAAGTCAGAGACCAAAGGTCAGCCATCGTGGGCACACTGTAAGGACACCTGCTGTCCGCCTGTGCCAGGCCAAGGCAGCTGTGTGAGCCCTCCACATTGGCAGCCACTTGACAAGGCACCTCGGGCTAGGCCACCAGGGACACAGCCTTGACCCCTGCAGCAGTCAGTGGCCTTGGTCACTCCGCCATCTGTCCCACCACCCCTCTCCTTAGTATCTTTCCTGCCACGGTGGCCTCCCTTAGACCACAGGAAACCGTGGTGTCCCTCAGCACTCTACAACATTTCACTGGCTCGGGGCTGCTAGGTCAGGGCAGGGTCATGAGGTGTGGCCCCCAGTCTGGATCCTCCAGGGACTCCTTACTCACCAGGAACCCCAGGTCACCACTTGTCCAATGGGGTTCTGGCCTCCTGCTGACCCTGCCCCAGGCCAGAACTCAGAGCAGGGAGTCTACACGACAAAATCTCTCTCTCATTCTGCTCATTTCAGCCTTTTACAGTGAGGTCTTTCTTCTGTCTTAATCCACCTACTGTTATACTTTCATCCCCAACAGAACATTTTTAAGCTGTTTTCAAACCATTTTTTTCTTTGATGCTGTTGATTAGTTTTTACTTTCTGAGTTTTTTTTGTTGCCTTTTTTTTTTTTTTTTTTTTTAATTTTATTGCATTGTCTTTTGTTTTTGGTCACATTGTATCCATCGGTAAATTTTACGTTGGCCTCGGGAGGTCTCACACCGGCCTGGTCTTGCCCTCTCATTGGTGACCTTCTGAGGTCACTCACAGGCCAGCAAAGGGGAACACCCAGGTGACAGGCTAGCCCGCCTGTCGGGGCTACAGTGGGCAGGGCCTGGGGAAGCATGCTGTGGCCACTCCCAGGCCTCCGTCTCTGGCTGGACAGAGACAGGGAGACAGAGACAGGTCCAGACGGAGGGAGCCAGAGAGAGGACACAGGAAGAGGCCGGACAGAGGGGCAGAAGAGGGAAGGGGGAGCAGGTCAGCCCCCCATTAGAGGAACTGAGAGCAGTGTGTTCCTCCTTCGCCTAGGAACCCAGGCTTGGGCACTGGACAGGATGACTCAGCCACTGGCTCCTCCCGCGCCCTTAGCACAGACCCCCCACAGGGGGACCAGACTGCTCCCAGGCGCCCTCATACTGCCCCATTGTTCAGAGGCCCAATGAAGAAAAGGGTCTGGCAGAGGGCCCAGGTTGGCAGGAAAAGAGCCCAGTCCCCAGTCTCCCCTGCGAGCAGTCTGGGCCCTCCATCAGGGGGTCTACGTCCAGCCACCGTGCTGTCCTGCACACTGTCCCCTTTCCAAGGCCAGGTGTCCTGTGAGATGCCGTACCCCAGGCCCACCCTCCTGTCCCCCCACCCTACCCTCTCCTGGCTCTGAGCCGCAGCAGACTGGTGGTTCTCAAGTTTCTCAAAGGTGATCACACTCAGGCTCAAGTTCAAGGTCCTTACCCAGCCGGTGCTCAACCACAGTGCACACGTCACACCCCTTCCCTGACCTCCTCATATCATCTCCACCTGACAAACTCCTGCCTGGCCTTCGGCCCCAGTTCAGAACACCCCAAGACACCCCTGATGCCCCACAATCAGGCTGGGGCATGGCTCCCTGAGGGTTCTCAGAGCGTGACGCAGGGCAGGAAGAGGGGCTTACCCCATCGCTGCCCCGGGATCCCAGGCCGGGCCCTTCCTGAGGCACAGACAGCTCTGGTTGGTGCCCCCAGACACCACAGCCAAGACCTGTGTGAGCCCCACGGCCGGAGATCTCCCGTCTGCCCACCCCCACCCCACACCCTAGCCCTGAACCAGAGCCCTAGAGAACTCCCTCAGATCCCCACATGCAACAGAGACAGGGAGTCTAACTGAGGCGCCAGAGGCAAGGAGGCTTCTGCTGGCCAGCAGAGCCCAGAGCCAAGCTCTTGGGTGTCAGCCCCTAAGGCCTCCTCCTGCCTGGGGCAGCCTGCTGGGTGGGAGGGGGAGGGGGTACGGCTCGGTGGGTGCTCTAGGAACACCCTCCCCATCCCCAGGGAGACAGCTGTGGGGTCACATCACTGTGGGCCAGAAAAGCCAGCAAACAACGTTGGGGTGGGGGGGGGGGGGCGGTGCAGAGTCAGTAACACCAGGGCCCAGCGCTACCCCGTCTGACCAGGACTGCCTCCCCCACAGGCCCAACAGCTGCTCGGTTGAGGTCACTGACTCCACCCTGGTCAGCTGACCCCCTCTCCCCACCACACACCTAGCTCTCCTACATGTCTAAGCCCCCTTCCAACCCCCCCACTCCCACCCAAGCTGCTTCACAGCCATTGCCGCAGGGGGGCTGTGCATGTGGGAGCATCTCCAGACCCGAGTGAACTTTGAAAATAGAAACCAACCGCTGCTCGAGACCCTCCCGTGCCCTCGGGCCTGACTTCTGCACCCCTTCTGCCTTCTCCAGGCCTCTCCTTCAGAGTCTCTATGCCAACACACCGCAGGGCCCCTAGCCTGGCTCCTTTTTTCCCCTTCCTGCTCCCACCCCAAGGAGGCCCCATCATGGATGCCCCCCACGGCGCCTCCTGTGCCGTTCTTGGGTGCTGCCCACTAGCAGGGCCAGGACCACCCCCAGGCCAGGCACCCAGGAGGGCTCCGTGCAGGTTTTTGAGGGGGTGCATGACTCAACATGGAGGCCGCTGGCTTGGGCTTGGAGTGGGCAGTCTCCTCCTGCTTCCCAAGACCTTGGCCCCGGAACAGCTGCCCCCCACCCCCGCCCCCATGCCTGGCTGTTGGGAAGCTTGGGCTTGGGGCAGGGCCTCCTAGATCGCCTCAGGAGTAGGATCTCTTTCTCAACCTTCTTCCTTCCTCAGCAACTTCCTGCCTCCGCAGTGAACATGGCCACCACCAACCACAGCACTTCACCCTCCCATCACAGTCCCAGGAAAATGGGAAGACTGGTTTCAGAGAGCCCCTGCCCCAGGTGGCAGACCTTCTGAGGCCAGGTGCCCAGGACCCCAAAACAGGTCAGGGCCTCGGAGACGGGCTCCATTCCTCACTCCATTGTGGACCACTGGTGCTGACCCAGGTGGGACAGAACCCAGACCTGCTCCCAGCCTGGGGCGTTCCCTACACCCCACCACCAGACCAGAGACAGAGCCCTGACCTAAGGGCAGGCATCGCCCTCCGCTGGCAGCTGTAGCCCACGGTCTGGAACCAAACTGGGCTGGGAGGGAAATGATTCCAGAGTCTCCTGCTCCCAGGCCCCCCCTCCCCCAAGTAGCTTGCTGTGGCAAGGAGCCAGCGCTGGGAGTTTGGGGGTCCCGGCCCTGTTACATGCCAGGCAGCAGGGTCGGGGTAAGGTCCCCGGAGGAGCATATCCTTCCTGAGCCAGATTGGAGAGACAGAAGGACTGCCTGAGGAAGGGGGTACAATGCAGACAAGATCCTGAGACAGGGTAGGGTGCGGGGAGGCAGACACTGGCGCCTGAGGGGCTACCACCAAGCACCATCAGCTCTGACCCGAGCTGGGTGGGTCGGCAGGGAGGCCTTGGTGGCCTGACACCAACTGCAGGGGCTCTGAGGCCCTCTGCTGCGTCCAGCTCACAGCCAGGTCACCACCCTGCCTCCTGCTTAGCACCTCCTGCATTCCTAGAGGTTCTAGGCCTGACAGGCCACCTCCCATCCTAGGCTGAGGGCTGGGAGACACAGCCACTGCACCCTCTGCCTGCCCAGCTGACCACTGATCTGCCTGTCAGGGCCAGGCCCCCAGTGCTGTGTCCGCCTGGCTATCAGGGGACCCAGGGAGCCAACACAAACAGCTTGTCCCTTTCCGGACCCAAATAGGAGGAAAGGAAGTAGCTGGATTAGGGAGGGACGTTCAGGAGACAAGGCAGGCGCTGAGTGCCCCGGTGCACCTCCCTCCAGCTCTGACACAAGGCTGTGGTCCTCACACCTGTCCACTTGGGGCTTCTGGGGCCTTCCTCATCGCTCTCCTGCTGGTTGCACACCAACTCCACCTTGGGGACTGGTTCCCTGGGACCCAAAGACTGGGTTTCCAGAGTGGCCTGCAGCTCAGGGGAGCTCAGGCTGACCCCCATCTTGGCCCTAACACACATCTTCAGGAAAGGAAACAGCCACAGAGAAAAGAACTGCTTCCATTTAGGGTGGGACCCCCAGGATACCCCACCTCAGTCTCCCCATCTGAACCCTGCTGGGGCCACTGAGAGCATCTGGAACGCAGAGCTGGGGCAGGGCAGTCAGCTGGGGTGGGGGGTGGGGAATGATGACAGAAACCTTTGAGCGAGGCCGAAGCACAACAAACAACCCATGGTTATCTGATTGGCATCTCCACCAAGCTGGGCAGCAGAGGGTTCCAGGATGACGGCACGGATTCGTCTCAGACGCCGAGCGGACAGTTAAATGTAGGCAGGTAGTAACAAGCCAACTTCAAAGAGGGCCCGGCCCTGCCCTGCCCCTGCCCCGGTGCCACCTGCCCGCCGGCACTTGAAGCCGTGCCTTCTGGACTTCCTGGGATGCTCCACAGTGGGACTTCCCTGTGGGGGGGGCCCACATGCACCTCACCCCCCCACCCCAGACCAGGCCTATGTGGGCACCCTGTCCTTTATGAGTTCCCAGTAAACACGGTGACCAGGCAATGAACTGGAAGGCTCAGAGGAGGCACCCGGTTACTGGCCAGAAAGGGTCCCCTAAGCATCAAGCAGGACAGACACTTAGGCCTGTCATTAAACTACTTCTGAGGGACAGAGCGGCAGGGTGGGCCAAGGCCAAGCTGCCTCGAGTGGCATCTGCCAGCGGGTCTTGCCCTCCACCTGCAGGCCTGTCTACTCCTGGGGCCCATGCTGACCAGGCCATGGTACACAGAGCACCCAGCATATGCAGAGGAGCAGAGGGCTGGGGGGCAGCAGCTGTCCGAAGGGGTCCACCTCTGCTCCAGAGGCAAGGGCTGAAGCCAGGTGGCAAGGGCCCAGGCCCCCAGCCAGAGCCCCAAGTGGACTGTGGGGACAAGCCAAGGCCCCACCCCGGCATTCCAAGCCCCAAGGTCTACCTCTGACTTTTTCCCCACCTTGCTGGGGGCAACCAGCACTGAGGGCTAGGAGCTTGACTGGCTCCTAGTGTAGCTCAGGACATGGGTGGGGCCTCAAGGCCAGCCAGGGTATGCAGACACGTGGCCCTCCAACTGCAGAACAGGGCTGCTAGATTACAACATCACCTCGGGCCAGGCTGGAGGAAACCCTCAAAATGGAGCTGCACAGTCTGTGCAAGGTCAAGGGCAGGAATGTCTTGGCCCAGGGTCTGGGGTGCGGCCTTGATGGAGCCCCTCGCGAGGCTCGAGATGCCCATGAGGGCTCCTAGGCAGCCTCTCATTCACTTTTCCCAAGGACATCAGGCATTCGAACTGGTTTTACCCTATTTCACACGGAAAGGACCGAAGTCCAGGGAGTCACTCAGACCTGAAGTGGACGCAGCCTGCCGGGCAGGCTCAGTCCCCCCCTCCCCCCCCACTCCTCCGTGGGGGAGCACGGCCATCACCACCACTTCAGACTTGGGGCGGGGACCTCGCTCCCTCTGCAGGCTCCAGCAGGCAGGCACCCACACCCCACTCAGTGGCCTGGAACAGGCATGCTTGGCAGCAGGCCATCCCCACCCTGGGCTTAGCGAGCGCGCAATAAACATCTGATTCACGAGGAAACAGAGGGCACTTCTCGGAATCAGAACGTGGCTGCAAAGGCTAGGGGTGTGGATACCACACGGATGCCCCACCAGCTCTACAGGCCCTGTTGACCTCCCCAGGACACCGCCTCCAGCAACCAAGCACGCCAACCCCATCCCGGGAGACCAGCTGGCTAAGACTACTAGAACCTGGCATGGCCAGCCCACGTGGGCCAGGGGTGAAGGAAACAGCAGCCCTGCCATCAGGATCCAGCACGGCCTACAATCTGGGGCAGGGGTGAGCAGAGGCTGACCGTTCAGGTGGCCTCAGAGCTGGAAGTCACCTCAAGCACAGTGAGGCCCCTCCCCACTGAGAGCCCAGCAGGGCTGGCATTCATTTCACTTGTACTGCTCCTGGCTTTCACGTGCAGCTCAGGAGCTTGGCCCCCAAGGCCAAATCCCTCAGTGTGAGCCAGAGCCGGGGGGCTTCTGTCACCTGAGGGTCAGGAAGTATCAGAGTGTCGCTAAGGAGCCTCAGGTCTCCTGGCCTGAGACTAAGAGGCACCATCCTGTCCACTCTCCCCCGCGCAGGCCTTCAGAGGTGGTGAGAAAGGTGGTCTGGCAGAAACGCTGGGCCTGCCTGCCCGAGGCTATGATGAGCCCAGAATGTGCTCCCCCCCCCCCCACCGCCCTGCCCCACCCCCTCTGGCTGGGACTTACGTGGTCCACACATGGGGCCAGCCCCGGCCCGTGAATGCCCAGTCAGGGCCACTGGAGAGATCCAGAGGCCTTCTGGAGAGAGGCCACCTACCCGGGGGGGCATTCTGAGATCCCCTCTGCCCTTTTACCTGTTGCCCCATCCATGCCCTCACCATACCCGGCACACACCAGGCCACTCTGGTCAAACTGGTCTGCCGCCCTTCCCACTTCCAGCCTTTGGCTCAGTCTGTCCCTGCCTCCAAGGCCATCCACCATGGCTCAGAGAGCAGCCCCCCTCTTTTTTGACTGCAACCCCTGCCTGCACAGGCCACCTGTAGCCCACCAGCCAGGTTGCCCAGGATGGCCGCACTACCCGGGGGTACCTAAGGACCACATATGCATGTGCCTGGAACTTACTGAGGCCACCTACTACCTTGCCAGTCACTGACCTTGGGTATCTCACCACAGAGCTTTAAGGACAGAAGCCAGGAGGACCCAGGTGGCTCCCCAACCCTGGCCACTCCTCACAGATTCAGGCCTTTGCCACGAGACCCAAGCAGAGCCTGCCCTTTGCCCCCAGGCCTTTCCATGTCTGGTCCTACCCCTACTCCCAAGCAGAGGCGACCCAGCTGTCCCTGCTGTCCAGTTTGGAGGCTCACAATCACTGAACACCAACCATGAGCCACCACCAGCCCCTCAGACGCACAGAACCACCCACTAGGTAGGGGTTCACTACTGCAGTTTACAGATGAGGAAACCAAGACTCAGCAATGTGAGATCTCCCGGACGAGATCATACAGCTGATAAATCGACATGGCCAAACTCAAACCCAGGACCCAGCCCCTTGTGACCAAGCTGGGCCACCTTGTCTGTCTGTGTTCCCTCAGGCTTCCCATCTGCAGGGCTGCCTGCGGGTGGGGGGCGGGGAGGGGGAAGAAGAGGACAGCAGGGGCTCACTCAGCACCTCATTTCCCTCTGTCCATGTGAATAGGAAGGGACAAAACACATTTGCATCCCCCTATCTGCCTTCTCTCTCTCCTAGGCCAGCCTCCGTGGGGGGCTCTTTCCTGACTCTGTGAGGACTCTCCCTCTCTGAGGGACTCCCTGAAAGGGCCAGGGCCCCATCAGTACCCTCTTCCCAGACAGGTGACAGGGACTGGCCTGGACCATCTACCTGTCTGCCCTTCTGCCTGCTCCCTCTGCCCAGGTGTGCTCCAGTATGGGACACAGAGCCAAGTAACAGGGGTGGGGAGGTCGGGAAGGGGAGGTTGACAGTCTTTACCCATCAGAGCCACCACCCTGGCCCCCTGTTCCACCAGGAGTGGAGCCCTGACTCCCAGGAGCGCCCTGTGTGGCCCTCCTGGGTAAAGGACACAGTGGCAGGAGGTTCCAGCAGGTGATGGGGCCCAGCCCCCTCCTCTGCTTTTGCAGAGCCAGGCATGGACAGGATTGGGGGCTGACCCCTGGGGGTCACACTGAGTCAGTGCTGAGCTGGACAAGAACCTGGGACCCTATTCCCACTCCAGGATTCACCATGTCCCCTTGGTCCCCCAACTATTGAGAAAAAAGTCTGCACATGTCATCATGACCATCATAGCTGTCACTGCAAGTAACATTTTCTGAGCCCCTTTGTGCTGGGGACTGGCTGACGCCTCATAAGCAAGATCACACGTCTGTCACGCGCACAGACACCCCAGCAGTCCCACACAGAGCCCTCATCCCAGGCCAGAGCCACTTCTGAGGGGCGGCTTACTTGGTCTGGCCACCAGCCCAAGGCACAGACATGACCAGCACTGGCAGATGAACAAATGAAGGCACAGAAAGGGGATGTGAGGCGCTCGTGGTCACCAAGGGTGGCAGAGAGCACCGGCCCCAGGCTGACACAGGGCAGCAGAGCTCAGTACCTGCCAACACTCTCAGAGGAAGCCCAGGTCGGCACCACCTCACCAGGGGCAGCCAAGGCCTGGAGCAGCAGGAAAGTGTTGCGCGGCTGGAAGAGACCGGCCTTCAGGAGGCTGTCCCCAACCCCGAACTCTCCCATCCTCTCTGCCACCCTCTCTGGCACTCACTGTTTCCCCAAATAAGACTCGCAGACTCCCCAGAGCCACGGATCTATCAGTCACTCACACTTCAATGTGAATCAGCTCCAATAAGCAGCTTTCCTCTCACCTTTTGGATTACCAGGAGGAGGTGGGAGCAAATTCCGCTCTGAGCCTTTGGAGGCTCGGTCCGGAGGGTCGCCTGGGGGCGGAGGGGCGCTGTGGGGCCCGCGAGCCCCAAGGGCCTAGGGAAGCGGGGGGGGGGGGGGGGGGGGGGGACCAGGGGGGGGCAGGAGCGGGGAGAACAAAGAGAGGTACGCGGGCCGGACGCGACGCAACCGCCCTCCACCCCTGGACCTCCGGGGTACACCGTGCAAGCCCCCGAACCCGCGCGCTTTCTCGGGCAGAAGCGCCGAGGACCCTGGCCCAGGGAAACCGGGCCGGTCCGGGGGACTCGATCGCGCCCCGCCTGTGTCTTACCGGTGAGACTCTGCACCCGGCCCGCGGGCCCTGCGTGCCGGCGGCGGCTCCCGCCCGCCGGACCCGCGGCCAGGCACTGGGACCCGCCCGGGTCCGCCCCGCAGGGCCCCGCCCCTCCCCGCGAGCCTGGCCCCGCCTTCCCAGGCTCTGGGTCCCGCCCCTATCTGCTGCGCGGCGGCTGGGGGCGGGGCTGGGTCGTTTTCCCGCCCCGCCCCCGCCCCGGGGAGGAGAAGGTGGGCGTCCGCTGAGGGCGTAGACACGCAGTCAGTGCACAGCGCACAGTAGGTGCCCAGTAAATGCAAATATGAACGAATGAGCAGCGTTTCTGTTCTTTCTGCGAGGCCGCCCTTGACACTGTGGCCCCCCTGGAGGTGGCGCTGCCCCCCCTCTCAACCCTGCAATCCTGATCCTGCTGGAGGAGGTGGTGTATGTCCCTGATCCGACCCCTGACTCAAGAGTCTGACTCTGATCGGGAGGTACAGAGCAGAGATATGGATTGAATCCCCCCAGGCAGAGAAGAGCTTGCTGGGAACTGAGCCTCTGGAACCTCGCCCTTGTCAGGAAAGAGTCGCGAGGGCACTTTCAGCTGCTTCCAAACCAAGACACAGCCCGTGGACCAGGTCTGGACTCCTAAGGCCCAGGGATCTGGCCCCAACACTGTGAGGCCCAGAAAATAGGGTACTTTTTACTTTGCCTCCTGGGAAGCTCCCAGCCAGCAAGGCCACTCCCAATAGCTGAGGAAGAGAGGGGGGATTACAATCCAGGTTTACATCCAAATAACCCTGTTTAAGGGGCTGGGGCTTAGTGGAGGAAGGGGGCTTGGCAGGTCTCTTTGGGGAAGGGCCTTTCTGGGAGGAATAGCTCTCCCCGGCCTGAGGAGTGGGGGGCGGGGAACCATAAGGGACAGGTAGGCAATGTGAGCAGTGGAGATAGAGTAAATGTATTCTAGGGAGAAGGAACAATGCCTGCAAGCTTGCAGGTGAGTGAAGCCTTCTGGCGAAGGGGTTCACTGCTTAGGGCATGAGGAGGAGGAGGCAGGGCTCATCTCCAAGATGAGTGGAGGCTGGATCCTGGTCCCAGAGCCTAGGAAGCTGTGAGAAGAGGAAGGACAGGATCTATCTGGGGGCCCAAAGAGGCTGATTGGGGAGAGCAGAAGGCCAGCCCAGCAGAGGCTGGGCCTTGCCCAGGTGGGAGACCAAGGTCTGCCTCTGTGTTGCACTGGGTACGAAGGGCCAGAGTCCAGCAGGGGGAAATGGCTGGATTGGATGGCTCTGAACCACACAGGCATGGGGGTCACCCAGGGGCTGGGTTTAGGTCATGCCCACGCTGAGGTCTCTGAGGGCCTTAAGGAGACGTTGCCGGGCAAGGGGGGCTGTCCACTTGCAGCTGGACAGAGCTTAGGCACCTCGCTGTCTACCTGTCCCTGAGCTGCCTGGCAACGGTCACAGCCCCCAAATGGGGAGACCTGGCTGCAACAGTTCATGTGCTCTCTGGTGAGACACACTTGGGGTCAGAGAAGTTGCCCGGGACACGCCAGAAAACCAAGTAGTCAGGCCCATGCCCACCAGGAAGAGACCACGATGAAGTCAAGACCACCTGAGAGGAAGGGGCAAAGCCAAGTAAGGAAGGGGTAGTTGGAGGCTGGTAAGACTACAGGAAAGCCTTCAACCAACAGAGACTCAGTTTCTCTATCTGTGAAATGGGGGAAGGGGCATCTGCTGGAGAGTTGGCAAAAGCTGGGGGAAGAATAGGAGCAAGCAAAGGGCCTGGTACCCCAGCCCTAAAGCCCCCTCTCAGGGGGGTACTCCGGCATCTCTGGGAGATACTCTCCCTGCTTGGCCCAGCACCTCCCCTCACCCTGCCCCCAGTCTGTGACTCCACCCACCCACCCATCCACAACTGAATCTGGTTGTCAGGGCTGAACTTAGACCCCAGAGACTCTGAAATTCTACCCCTCCAGGCCCACAGAAGCACTGTGGAACTGGCTGGCCTCAGCCACCATTAGCATCCCACGTGGCACCTCACTCTTGGAACAGGGCTCCATGTGAAGGAGCCTCAGTGCCGGCTCGGCTGCGTTGGAGCTCCTGACACAGTGCTCATTACCTTGTGGCTGGACATACATGTTTTCTGGCAGTTCAGCAGACCAAGTGCCGACCCCTGCTGGGCCCTGGGGACCCCAAGGTGATGCAGGGAAATCCTCGCTCTTGCTTCTCTCTTGTGGGAAGGAGCAGAGAGACACATGAGCAGACATTGCTGTGTCATCCATGGAGTGGATGGCTTCCTGGAGTGGGTGGCTAGGGAGGGGGGGTAGACCTGGAACAGAGTGGGAAAAAGCCAGACATCCATGCCTCCAGCCCCTGCATGACAGCAGGACAGGATGGGCAGGGGCTGACTTCAGATGCCACACTCCAAGGTGGGTGACGACAGAGAGGCTCATTGCAGATGGTTTGGACAAACCAGGTGGTCCAGAGAAATATCTCCCAGGAATGCAAACTGCCTGTGTGTGCAGGAGATCTTAGCCGAATGGGGAAGAATGTGCAGCCCCAGCCTTGGAGAGAATCGAGAGCTCAGGTTGCTGCTGTCCTTCCTCGCCAGTCTAACTCTAGGCCCTGGGAAGGAAGGGAATGCTGGTTGGGACCCCAGTGCACCTCAAAGCAGCCTGTCAAGCTAGGGAGTACAGGAGGCACAGGCCAGAGGAGCCGGGCGCCCAGGGGTCTCCGTGGGAGCTGGCAGGGCCGGCGCTGGTGAGGAGGCAGCTCTGGCTTGCAGGGAGGGTGTGCAGGCAGGCCCGGCCCCGCAGGTGAGCAGAGGTGAGGCAATGAGCTCTGGCCGGCCAGAGGAGAAGAGTGGGGCAGTCCTCCCTAGAGCAGGACCACGTTAGAGGCACACCAGTGTCAAGTGAAGCACGCTCGTGGGATGATGGCCAAAGAGCAGGGCTAGTCCCTCTACCATACCCATCACTAGGGTAGCCACGGCTGTGCACTTGGTGGGCTGTGCCAGGGCCCAGAACAACTGGCGGCAGCTGCAGTCTGAGGGTGGTTAAGATTAAGATGAGCTGAGGGGCAAGATCTGCTGCTGGCCCAGAGGTCACCCCTCCCCCAAAGCCTTGGAGCTCTAAGCGGCTCACTCCCTGTCAACATCCGTACGAGCCCTGGCCATACCATGCCCAAAGTCACATCACCAGCCTCTGTGCTGACCACCAGGCTTCACACAGACTCATGATCCACGGCCCACTTGCCATGTCTTCCAGGGTATCTCCAAACATCTCAGGTTTAACACATTGGAAAGCAGGCACTTCATTTCCCCTGCCCTCCCCATGTCCAGCCTCGTTCTTCATGCCTCTCCTCCTCTTAACTCTATGCTTACTCTGTCCGTCTAGAATCCTGACCCTTCTCAGACCCTCACCATACCATCCTCTCTCATCTGGTCTCCTGCTCCTGTCCTTGCCTTACAGTATCCAATGTCACAACAGAGGGATTCGGTCACAATGTCAGTTAGATCATGTTACCTGTCCACTGTGGAATCTCCCAGAGCAAACACCTGGGTTCTCACTGAGGGCACATGTCTGCACAACACTTCTGTTCCCTCTCTGAGTTCCTCTCTCCCTACTTCCCACCCCGAGCGGCCCCACTGGCCTTCTTGCTGCTGGGGAAGGAGCTCTGTAGGGACATTCCTGCCCTAGGACCTTTCACTTGCTGTTCCCTCCTACATCAGTCTTCCCCCAGATTTATTACACACACACACACACACACATACATACATATCTTTTCTACCCCTTCCCTAAATCCCTATATATTTTTATTGGTTATGGTTGGACTCCTCTGGAATGTCATCTTACGAGGTCAGGACCATACTTGACTGCATCACTGCAGCCTCTCCAGGGTCTCAGTGCCTTCCTGGCACAGAGTAGATGCTCAAAAAATAGTTGTAGGATGAATAGACAAAGGCCTCAAGGGGCAGCTGCGAGGAAAGGGTGGGCTTAGGCAGAGCTGTGTCCAGAGGACCCAGAAGCATCAACCTTCTCACCCATCCCAACCCCAGGAGTGGCCCTTAGTCATACCAAGTACTGCCTCACCAGCCTGGCTATGGGGAGAAAGGAAAGGGGCTTGGAACACCTTGGTGGGCTTGCTCTAGGGCCGGGCCAAGGCCGTTGGCTGTACCACTGCCCCCTCTGGCAGTCTGCCTGCCCAATTGGAACAGCAGGGAACAAGTGCCCTTCCCACTGTCCCAGCCCCCTCTGGGGGAGGCCATTTGGAACCGCAGGAGCAGGGCCTCTGGCCACAGGGCCCAGCAGGTGACAGAGAGGGACTGATGCTGTAAGGCGGGAGGGGGTGCTGGCTGCTGGGCTCTGAGGTGCCTCTTCCAGGGGACTCACTAGCGGTACGTGCTCTGGCAAGGAGAACGGGCTGGGCGGGAGTGGTCAGCCTCAGCTCTAGGCCATTTCTGAACCTCGGGCCCAGCCTCCAGCATTCCCGCACTCCACTTTACCCTCCTTTGCTGGTGGCCAGGGGAGACCAGTAGAGCAGGAGCGGGGGGCCAGAGGGTGGACAGTGGAGGCAGTGGCTTACGGGATGCCTGAGTGCCGGGTGGAAATGGGGAGTCTCATCCAGACTCCAAGCCAGAACTCCTACAGCTGGTTTCCCCACTGCCCCCTAGCCCTCTTGCATCCTTCCTGGGAGAAGCAGCTCAGTACCGCTGCCCCAGGAGGCCTCTCGTGCACTGCATTCCTGCACAAGCCCACCTACAGCCCAGCCCCACCTACCGCTCTGGATAGCCCTGGCTGGAACTTCTAGCTAGCACCCCCACCAGGGAAGGGTCCCGGGGGCAGGGCCCTGTCAGTCAGTCTGCATCCCAGCACTGTCCAGCACTGGGCCCTGATCGGAAGCTGCCCCCGGTGGCAAACCCTGTCTGTGGGCTTCTGGGTGGGCTGCCCACTGTGATAGCCTGGAGGGCAGTGCCTGGATCCGGCTTTGCCTGCTGCCCCTCATGCCTGGTACCGGCCTGGCTTGAGTGTGTGGCTCAGCCTGGCTCCCTTCTCTGCCAGCCTGAGAGACGTGTAGGGTGATGTAGTCAGAGGAGCCTTTCTGGGGACGACAGAACCCGGCCGGCCCTGCTGTCCTGGGAGGACTCTCCCCACACAAGAAGGACCACTGAACTGTGGGGCTCCCTGCACACCCACCTCCCCTCCCCAAATGGGCTGCCCCCTGCCAGCAAAGCCCAGCAGCATCCCCTGAAGCCCAGGCCACTACTGTCTCTGCCCTCCCAGGGGTTTGTTTGGGTGAATTTTCCACAGAGAACAACAGTCAGGCCGGCCCCACTAGGAAGTTCTATTTTTAGACACCAACCCCCTCGGTAGAGGACGTGGAGCCCACGCACACACTCCTGTTTCTATTTTTACAACCAACCACCCTGCCCTCAGCCCCCACCCCCAGCCCAATTTGGAACTTGAAAGTGGCCCATTCTATTCTGGGTCCCACTTCCGGAGTTGGTGGTGTGGAGGAGGTGGGTGTTTGTACACATGGAGCCTTCTCTATCCTCCTCTGCAAACCCCCACTCCAAAGCTCCTGCAGCCTGCTGTCCACATGACCTCCAGAAGGCCCGGGGGCTGGCAGGGGAAGCCCATGGGGCTTGGGAAGGGGAAGCTGTGGTCCTCAGGATGGGAAGGCCTCCTGGCACCCCCAGGGGGCCCCACCTAGCACCCTGCCTGAGGTCAGGGGACAGGTGGCCCTCCCCAACAGCAGTGGGCACTGGGATGAGGTGGGAGTATGAAGCCTTCCTCCACCAGGGGTAAGAGGAATAAGGGGCAGCCTGGGAGGGCTCCTCCCAGGAAGGGAGACCTCCAAGAGGGCGTGGCTGTCCTCCAGGCCCCTGCCTCAGTAGGAGTGAATGAGGGAGTTGCCCCACCAGGCTCCCAGAACTTCCTGCCCAGCTGGGCCCCTCTGGGGCTCCGGGAGAGTCTCACCAGGCCTGCTGCCTCCTGCCAGGGGGCACCACTCCTCTCCCCCTTCTGAGTGGACTTGGCCCTCAGTCCCTGCTCTCATGGGCCTCCGAACCATGCTGGGCAGCTCCGAGGCCCGCAGCTGCTGGTTTGGGTACACCACCCCTCCAGATGTGCCACCCTCGGGCCAATCAATCAGTGGGACTCATGAATTGCACCTGACATTGTGATGCCCTCCTGTGCTCCCATCCCCACCCGGGCTGAGGGGGAGCCTCCTGGGCCCCAGACGCAGTGCTCAGCCTGTGCCCACCGCGGCAGCTTAGAATGGCTTAGGTCCAGGATGCCCTGCTTCTGAGCCCCCTGCCTTTCTTCCCAGCCTTCGACAGCGGTGGGACTGGGGAAAGATGAATATGGCCCACCTACAGTGAACTTCTGAGCAGTGCCCAGCCCAGAGCTGGCTGAGAGGAGGGGTGGGGCGGGGGGGGCAGGGTTGGAGGGGGGAAGCTGGGGGGAGGAAGGGCAGAGTCTGCTTGACAAGGACTCCAAAAGCAGATGCTTCCATCTCACAGGGAAACGGGTTAATTAGCATGTGAGGAAGGCCAGGAGGGGAGTGGGGCGGAGCTCACAGGAGTGGGGAGGTGTGGCTGAACCAGGCCCAGTCAGGGGGGCACCCGTGGCCTTCCCTGAGCACCTGCTCACATCCCTTCCTCCAGCTCATCCCACACCCACCACGGGATGGCAGGGAGCCCCATTTTCAGATGAGAAAACGGGGGCTCTCAGAAGTGTGAGACTTGCTCTCAGCAAGTCTGGCTTCAGAGCCTGTGTGTGGGCAGCTCCCACAGAGACACACAGAAATACAAGGTTGCTGGGGCGCCTGGGTGGCTCAGTCAGTTGAGCCTCCGACTTTGGCTCAGGTCAGGATCTCACGGTTTGTGAGTTGGAGCCCTGCTTTGGGCTTTGTGCTGACAGATTGGAGCCTGCTTCAGATTCTATGTCTCCCTCTCTCTGGCGCTCTCTTGCTCTCTCTCTCAAAAGTAAATAAACATTAAAAAATTAAAAAAAAATACAAGATTGCTTTTTTTTTCTTGTTTCATACTGGAAAAAATTAAGGGCAAAGTTGTGTCTGTTTATCTCCATGCATTCACAGATAGGGTTGGAATGCCTGGCTGACCATCAGAGAGAGAAAGAAAGCCTACCTCCCATCTTATGCCAAAATAAGTTTCACCCCAGATCAAAGATCTAAAATGTTTAAAAAAAGAAAAATACATTAAAAGGGCATGTAGGTGATTATACACTATGAGAGGAGGCAGGCTCTCCCCACACAAACCAAAGGTGAAAACAACTGTTTTTTTTAGTATAAAGGAAAGAACCAGCAGATAGGGCAACATAAAAGTGACTCCCTAAAGGTGAATGTTAAAAACACCATAAACAGAATTGAAAGGAACGGGACAAGTTGGGAAGGAATATGTGCAAAATGCATGCATTAACAAGGGGTGAGTATAAAAAGCTCCATCAGCTGGGCTGTTGGGCATCCAACTTCTGCTCAGGTCACGATCTCGAGGTTTGTTGAGTTCGAGCCCCGCGTCGAGCTCTGTGCTGACAGCTCAGAACCTGGAGCCTGCTTCAGATTCTGTGTCTCCCTCTCTCTCTGCCCCTCCCCCCACCTCAAAAATAAATAAGCATTAAAAAAAATTTTTTTAAGCATTTTTACGAGTTATTTACAAGTTTCTACCTCTTTAGTTGAAAATGGGAACTATATGTTACCACTAATACAACTTTAAACACATTCTAACTCACTAACAACTAAATAAATACAGATGAGAACAATGAGATGGCTTTTTAAAAAAAACTTCCTGAAGATAAAACTGTTATTTGGCACCGTAATATCTAAGGACAGGTAAAAGCAGCATTTGGTTACTACACACCCGTGTATATACTTATTACAAGGAGAATCTACCTTCACTCTTTCTGGGGCCGCACAAAAATGAGCCGGTTTTGAGGCACACGTTCACATCCTGCCAGTTCACCAACGAGACAAAATTGGGCACACAACTCATTTAGAGTGTGTGTTTTAAATTTAGTTTTGACTCATTACCAGAGTTTTACGTGCATGTAGTGTAGAGAGCTACGTAGTTTTACAAGTCTTCTTACAAAACACAGCCGTCCCCCCACCCCTCATTTTCCATGGCAAGTTTGAGCTCATTCTTTTGGTTTCACTTCCATATTCCCAAGTAACACACTTACGTTGCCACTTCCTGACCTCTGATATCACTACATCATCATTTTGTTCAGACCAATGGTCATGGTTGGTAGCATGATGCTGGTTGTAAACACCACTCACGTCTGAGCCATGTAATATGTGCTGACAACTTTTCCTTTCTTGATCTCTTCTTATTTGCCCTGAAGTTAATGTCATCTTTGTTTATGTTGTTTAATTTCTCACAACAAATTCAACTCTAAATTCTGTCAAATGTCCAGCTCTCCCCCAAGATCTCCTGGTGTGTGATGTATTCTATCAACTCAAAATACACCCTGCTTTCTCAGCTGAGGGACAGCCTTCACCCCGGCACCTGCCTGCCCCAGCACTGCGACATCCCTTCGTCCTTCTCTCTGCTGAGGATTTCCTGTGTTCTCCATTCCGTGACTTCCCCTTTCTTGATTTCCCCCCTCTGTTTCGTGGAGCACACCCTCAAGCAGCTTCCTGAGAAAGGGCTCTGGGGCCTACATTTTTTGAGGTCTTATCTTTCCGAAATGTGAAAACAAGTGTAAAGAAACCTCACTACAGTGGCCTGGGGATACTAGAAGGGAAGGCTGGCAGGGGGAGCTGGAACATTCGGTGTGGGCTACAGGAAGAATTGTCGACTGCAGATCTCTAACAGAAGCATCCTCAACAGTCCCAAATCATCAATGACAGGTTTCAACAGGGAAAGATGGACACTGCACCTTCTGTAAATCAACTATATTGCAACTCATCACCCTGAACCCTCGCTTTTCTCCAACAGACTTTTGTTGGAAACAGCCCCTCCCAACTTCCTCCTCCTTCTCCGTAAAATAATGTCCCCTCCTTTGTCTGTTGGACGCACCTATGATTTTGCTGTAGCTTGCTTGTCCTGAATAAACCCATTTTTGCTGGTAAAAAGAATCTTTAGTCTTTCTTCTACCCTCTCTCTTGATTAATAGTTTGGCTGAGTGTAAAATTCTGGCTTAGAAAGCATTTAACTTGAGAATTTTGAGAACTTTTATCCGGCTGCAAGTTTTGCTTTTGTGACGTCTGAAGTCATTCTGAGCCCTGTCATTTGTACAGTATCCATTACTTCTCTCTGGGTGCTTGAAAGAACTTCTCTTTGTTTCCAGTGTTCTGAAATTGCCCTTTACTGGGCCTTTAGTGTGCACCTACTCTCACACTTGGATTTGAGCGTTCAGTAGATCCTTTCAATCTGGAAATTCAGGTTTAATTTATGTGAAGGTTGTTCAAGTATTTCTTCAATGCTTTTCCTCCCGCCTATTCTCTCTTTTGAGAACTCCTGCCATGTAGACGTCACACCTACTTGACCAGTTCTCTAACACTTTCCTCTTATTTTCAACTGTTTGGTCTACTTTCTGCAAGATTTCCTCAATCCTAGCTCTCAGCTCTTCCACTGAGTCTTCAATTTCCATCATCATGTTCTTAATTTCCAAGAGCTCTTTATATAGTATATGTGCTGCCAAAGCGAGCACTCCAAGAGCTCTTTATAGCTGGTGAATATTCCTTCTTTATAACACCCAGTTCTTGTTCCATGACTATAATTTTTTCTTCCTGAGGACATTAATGATGAATTTTCTAAGTCTTCTTCCAGCATAGTCCTTGTCTCCTCCCAGGTACACCTTTCGTTTGCTTCTTCTTGATCTTCTACGTCACAGGTGTCTCTCAGATGTCTGGTCATCCTGGCTGGCTGTTCAGGCTGCAGAGTGGGACTCATGAATGGGGCTTGCTGACTGTCAGTTTTGCCATGGCACCCCAGTATCTCCTGCCTAATCAGATGTGCTGGAGGAAATCTCTCTGCTGTCCTGCCTGGAAGGGAAAGGCCCAGATTCTAGTGTTCTGGATGTGGGGAGCGGGGGCAGGTCTGGGGGTTCAGCATTGTGAAAATGTGTGCTGCAACCTCTACCCCTTCTGCCCCATGGCCCCCAGTCCAGGGACCCTCTGTCCAGTCCAGTCCAGCATAGAAACCTTCAGTGTGTGGCCTGGTGGGGGAGGTCCAGAGGCCCAGGTGTGGGTGGGCACTGTAGACGGATCCGGTTCTCTGCCATTTCTCCAGCCAGCCCTTATTTTAGCTCCACTGTACCCACACATCTAGAAGTCCCCTGGGCCATGAATTTCTGAGCCTTTTAGAAGGCAGTGTGAGGCACTGGGGTCAGGAGGACATGGGGAGCTCCGCCTCTGTTCTGGGGCTACCAAGGCTGGAGTTAGTCCCTCTCTCTGAAACCCAATGTCCCCACGCATTGGGGAAGGACTGCATTTTCCCTGGGCTCTTCCCACCCGAAGGGACTTTACACCTGAAGCTTTTCCAGAGTTTCAGCAAACACCTGAGGAGCCCAGCTGATTGCTGGGGACTTGACTTACCACCCCAAGGCCTTCACTCTGGATTTGTCTGTCCTCGGCAGTCTGTTTTCAAAAATCTTTGTTAAAAATTACCCTAATCAGCATTAAGCTTTCACGTTGAACATCATAACTCTTAACAGATAACACTTCAGCATTCACCAACACCTGTATTGACAGGTAACAGCTTGGTTATCAGCCGACACCTCAAATGTCAGCCAATACCCTTGCCATCACCAAGAAGAAGGCTGTGTCTGGGAATGAAATACATTCATTCTCCTATTGGGGGCAGGGATGGAAGAGGGGGTGGAGGGTGGCTCCTGGAAGAAGGAAAACACTCCCACAAAGAATGGAGGAGCCGAAACCCCAGAGCCACCATAACCATATAGCCTAAGGGACCAGCTGGGGGCTCCAGTGGGCATCACCTTCACAGGTGAGGTTACCTCCACATCACCCTCATCCAAATAAGATGACTTCCCCAGGGCAGGGCCCACATGCTAGTCACATGGTGGGCATGCGGTACAAATGTGTTTAATACATAATAAAAGCAGGCTGTGCATGTCTTTTCTATGGGACAGATGCACACACTGGCACCAAAGAGAGGGGACATTTGTCAAGGCTCCCCGCCAGGGCTGCACTGGCTTCCTGCCCCTCCTGTCCTCAGCTGCCATCACCCATACCCACCTAGCCCTGGAGTTTGACAGAGGTGCCTGGCCTCTAGGTGCTTCTTCCAAACCTTGGGATCCTGGCTAAGAGACCCCTGCCTTAGTGAGCCCCTTAGAAAACTCCCACCACCCAGGTCTAGAAGAGGACACTGAGGGTCCCAAGAGTTGGCTTCTTGGCCCAAAGCAGGGCTATTTGGGCCTCTCTGCTTCCATAGGACGAGAACCTTCCTGAATTCACTCTGGGGCCAAAGGGTCTGAAAAGATGTCCTAGCACTAAATAGCAAGATGGAGAAAAAGTGATGTTTCCAGAAGGGCTTTTGGGGATGTAGCATCTGTGGGGGGCAGGGAGGGGCCTGCAGGACTGGACTCAAAGGCTGGCTGGGAGGAAGGCAGCGGGAGGGGCAAGCTGAGTTGGGGAGTACCCTGTGGAGGAGGCCCCAACCCTGCAGGACCACGGAAGCTTGCTTGAGCTCCAGAGACTGGCAAGGAATATGTCTGTGTAGACCTTCTCCTGGCTCCCCACCCCCAGCAACCCCTTGACACTGGGGGGGGGGGGTGTCCCAGCTCAGCCTTGTCAAATCATTAATTCATTCCCGCGTGCCACGCATATTTACTGAGCACCTAAACATTTGCTTATTTCACAAACCTCGGCTGAGGGCATCCCACACACAGCGCTATGCCTGGGGCTAGGGCACCAAGGTGAGCAGGCTGGCGGGGTCATTTCCCCTCTGCACCCCACCTCCCACATCCCAGGTGAGGGCAGTGCCACCTGCCTCATTGCTCAGGGGCATGACTTCAGACCCTCCTTCACTTTCTCTCACACCCCACCCCAGTCTGTGTGCGTTTCCTAGAGCTGCGGTAACCATCACACCAAACTCAGAGGTTTAACACAGCCCAAATATATTCTCTTACAGTTCTGGAGATCAGAAGTCTGCCATGGGCCTCACAGGGCTAAACTTGTGTTGTCTGCAGAAGTGCATTCCTTCTGCAGGCTCTCAGGGCAGAACGCCTTTGCTTGCTTCCCCCCTGCCCCGCTGGGGACTGCCGCACTTCTGGGCTTGTGGCCTCTTCCCCCATGCTCAAAGCCCCAACCACAGATTCAGTCAGTCTCTGGGCCTTTTCACAGCTGTTCCCTCTGCCTGGAAGGCTCTTCCCTCAGAAATCTGCAATTCTCACTCCTTCACCTCCTGCAAGTCCTTGATCTAAAGCCTTACTGAACACTACCACCTGCCTCTGTCCCAGCTTTGACACCTGCCTGAGCCTGCTAGGGAAGCAGCAGCCTCTCCCAAACCAGATCACCCTGCGAGACAACAGCACTGGCCTGTCGAGGGCCCCGGGTCATCATACTTCACTCTCCATTTTCTCCCCCTTGGTCTAGCCACAGCTGAGCTAGTGCACTCAGATAAAGGCTTCTCCCACGTGTGGTTGGGATGCTTTCAGTGGCAGAGCGACAGGGAGGTAGATTGCAGACCATGGGAGGAGGGACAATGGCTGAGAGCGGGGAAGTGTCAGACGCATCTCTTCCCCAGGGAGAGCTACATCCACGTGTTTAAATATTTCAGGGCTACGCATCTTGCGCTAAACCATGAAACAGACATGTTCTCTCCTTGTTCATTGGCAAATACACCCTGCAGCATCCTGGAAGGCTAGGTCTGGGTTCACAGTCTTGGGCTCTCCTGAGTTCTTTGCATGAACAGTCAACATAGAGGGAATGTTGGCCTGAGCCCCTGTTCTGAGACCTTCAGTGTCCCCAGTATGTACCCCCTCGAAGGGTTCATCAGCTCATGACCAAACTCTATCTAGGTATCCCTAGGGCCACACACACCAGCAGGACAATCTATCCTCGGTAGGACAGAGTTGGAGACAAATCCTGCCAGGGCCATCTGCCCAGGGAATTTCAGGTCCTGGCCCCCAAAGCGTGGTCTAGCAGTGGGGCACAGGCTCTTACAGCCATATGGACTTCTCATGTATGGGGAGGACAGAGGCAGAGGAAGGCAGAGTAGGGTCCAGGGCAGGAGGGTCATCCCCATGGAGACCAGACATCAACAAGCTCACCCAAGGACCACACCACTTGCTAGCAACCCCCTTCTCCAAAGCTCTGGGGCCCATGAGTTCCCTCTCTCAATCTCCTTGGACACTGTCTTAGGGAGAGAAGCAGAGGACAGAGGCGGTGTGCCATAACAAAGTCTGAACAAACACCTCCTTTCAGGCCCATGGAAGCTTTTGGATGTAACCACACTTTAGACCAATAGGACTGAAGTCAAATTCTCCCCCTAACACACTGGGGCCTACACAAGAGAGAGCAGGTTGGTATCTCTACCTCTGTGATGAACTTGGTGATGAACAAGATTGTTGAGTGATACACAGAGGGGTTCTAGCCCAGCAGGGGCAGGCTGCATGCGCAGGGACAGTCAGGGGCTGGCTCAGCGATGATGAGACCCCTGAGCACCCACACAGGGCGAGGGTGGGATTCACACCATATTTCGGGTCCTGCCTGAGGCTCTGGTCCCCAGGCTGGCTGGCCCCTGGGAGCACTGGCCCACATTGCCCCCTTGTGGACACTCATGTGGCAGACCCTTTCCCAGGCCCTCAGAAGGCTGAGGGTACAGCCTGGGCATCCTGGGTCCCGGAGCGCCCTCTTGTGAAGGAGGGAGGAGGGCAGCCTAGGTTACCAGTCAGCCCAGCACCCAGGCAAGTCTCCTTGGCCCTGCTGGGGCCCTTTCCTTGGTGTCAGACGTCCCTGAGCTCTGGCCAGGAAACAAGCTGCCCTGAGGTACCCTGTGCCCACCAGGAACTAAATATGAATACCACCAAATTTGCATTTTGATCACTAAGTCAAGAAATTGTTGTAGGTTCTGGGTCAGGCGTTGTTCCCCCAGGTGAGCTAATGGTGGGCCATCGGTGAGTCATTTGGCACTGTGGCAGTGTGGCCAGAGGTCTCTTGGAGGGAGGGCCTTCCAGGAACCTGCACTCACCCTGAGGGTCCGGTGCAGCCTGCTCCTCAGGGGCTCTGGCTCTCCCCGATGCTGAGTCTCTACTACCAAGAGTCCCTGCACTCAGCCCCACGCCCACTGGGGGAGAGGGTGCAAGGCCAGAGAGGGCCACATGGATAGAAGGGGCCTTGGGGACCGAAGTGGTCATCAGGACAGAAGCAAAGGGCTGCCTCCAGCTCAAACCACCAGCAGTTTAGGCTGTGTGGGGTGGGCTGGGACTGCATTGGCTGAGTACAACCTCTCCCACTTTTGGCCTCAGGTCCTAGAATAGTCCAGAATTTTCTCTCCTTTGCCTGCCTGTCAGGAGCAAATATGATGGTGGCTACAAACTACTCAAATACACCATTTGGGCCATATTCATGTGTTCCCATACTTTCCTGTTTCCCAAGAGTCTACAGGGCATATGCTTTAGTTCCACTGGCAGGATAAGGAGAGGAGGGTCCTCTTAGATCCCACTGCATTAGAACTGGGGGCAGGCCAGCCAGGAGTTAGACTGAGCAGTGGCCCCTATGTGCACATGGCAGTCTGAGGGCTTTGGGGAAGACCCGTGCCCCTCAGGAGCCCAACTGAGTATCCACATTGGAAGCTCAATCTGTCCCAGACCCATTCATGCCCTCTCCTGCTTGCCCCACTCCTGTGGGTGCAGCCTCCTCGAGGTTCTTGACCAGGCCTAGCACTCAGCCCTGAGACTGTGCCCTTTCTGTTCCCTTCACCTAGAAGGTTTTTGCCCAGGCACCTGCATGGCTTTCTCCTCCCTTCTGGTGTCCAGTCACAGGTCACCTGTCTTTTTTGAGGACTCTGAATGAAAGCCAGGGGGAGTCGGGGTTGGAGCTGGGATCCCGTTGGGGTCAGAGAGGCACCTGGAGGGAGGGACATGGAAGGGTGGGTAAGGTGGGGGCTCTGACTCCCCCTCTTGCCCCTGACTGAGCCTCCCACATTGAACTTGCCCCTGATGGCAGTCTCCCTGCTGAGCTGGACCTCAGAGAGCCTCATGTGGGGCTGAGGAGAGGTGGTCAGGGGCTGGAAGGAGGCATGGACACTGGGCCTGGGAGGCAATGTTGGGCAGCTCAAGACCTCTCTTCCGGGAGCTGAGGCAACACAGTCTGTTCTGTGACCTCCTCACTAGCGACCGCGAGCCCTGCTTCCTGGGTGCACCCAGGTGCACATCCTCTGTACGTGGCCCTGATCCCAGGGTGAAGCCCATCCCACAGTCTGCTACCACCTTCTGATGAGCAAAGCCTCACTCATTGGGGCAAAACAGTACAAAACAAATCAGCAGACAAAGCCAGTATCACTGATGCCCGAGGTCCCTCTAGTGTTGGATGAGAGACTGGAATGTGCACTTCACAGTTGAGAACCAGGCTCGAGGGCACTTGAGTAACCTGCCCCAAGCTGTACATATAAGAATAGAATAAGGACTCATCCCACCTCCAGCAGCTGTGGGGCCAGTGCTGTTTCTTTTTCTCCACCACTGCCTCAGCCAAACATAAGGTGTCATCCATAGCCATGGCCTCGGGGATTGTGGATTTACACTGTGTAGGACAAGTGCACCTCATCTTCTAGTCCCCACAACACCCCTAACCAGTAGGGAGGGTACTGGCTCTGATCTTCCCTCTACAGAGGAGGAAGTGTGAGCTGGCTTTGCTCATACACTTGTCTGATTTACAAGCCTGTGCGTGTTTTCCCTGGGGCCAGCCCAAGCTTGGCTATGGATTACTTAAAGGGAAAAACCAGACGAGGCCTGGGCGGAAGGGGGGAGCACACACATGCAGGGCAGGGGTGCAGCCGCTGCGAGGGAGGGAACCTTTGAAAGATCACGGATGTGCCTGGGTGTCATTGTGGGGGAAAGATCAGACTGAAAAAGAAAATAGCGAGGAGTCAGAAAAACCCTTGGGGTTGGTCTGGGACGTTGGGGGAAGGAAAGGGATGGAGAGGCGAGGGTAGGACAGGGCAGCTCCCTCCTGTCTTAGAGAGGGGCATGCAGGGGCCACCGCCATGCAGTTGGGTGGGTAGGGCATCTCCCGGAGCTCAGGGAGACGTCGCCCCGTTCCTGTTGTTTTATGTGGCTAAGTTGGCTTGCAGCCCAGGGATTTTGACCCACGCACAGGTCCTGTACTTGAAGTGGCCAGTGACCCATTCTTTCCCTCCCATCAGTAGCTGCATGAGAGGTGTCTCACTCTCCCTCCTCCTCTCAGCTGACTGCCTTAAAACTCCCCTCACGCGGGGAGAGGGAGGGGGGGGGGGGGGGGGGGGGGGGGGACGGGGAGGGAGGAGGGAATTGGGCCGCTGGGACAAGCCGGCCACCTCGGGAGGCCAGGCCCCAAGGGCTGGGGCCGGGAGAGAGGGCGGGTACTTGCTCTCGGTGCGGGGCGGAACCGTTCTGTCGGTGGGGCGGGGCCAGCTCTTGGCAGGGGGCGTGGCCCTGCTGGCTGTCGGCGGGGGGGGCGGGGACGTTCAGTGGGCGGGGGAGAGGGGCTGTGCTGTCGGCGGGGGGCGGGGCCTGCTGTGGGCCGGGAGACTGGGACGTGCTGCGGGCCGCGGGCAGGGCGGGCTAGCGGCCGGTCGGGGCCGACCTTTCCGTGGGTCAGGGGCCACGCTGGCCGCCATGGGCGTGGCCGCGCCGATGGCGGGGCGGGGCCTGCTGTTGGCAGGGGGCGGGGCCGGACTGTGGGCGGGTCTGGGCCGGCCTTTCCGTGGGTCAGGGGTCACGCCGGTCGCCGCGTGCGGGGCCAGGCTGTGGGCGGTCTGGGGCGGCTTCTCGGTGGGTCAGGGGCCAAGCGGGTCGCTGTGGGCGGGGCCGGGCCGTCGGTGGGGGGGGGGGGGGGGGGGCGCGGCCTGGCTGTGGGCCGTGGGCGGGGCCGGGGTCACGGCGGTGGGCGGGACGCTCCGGGAAAAGTTCCGGGAAGGTGAGCCAGTCCAGACCCGGCGCGGAAGTTGGTGTCGTCCGCGCGCCCTCCGGTAGCGGCCCGCGGCCATGTCCTCGGGGGGCGCTGGGTCCGGCGGGCGGGAGGGGGCCCCGCGCGCGGCTGCGACGCTCTGTGGCCTGTACCACGAGGCCGGGCAGCGGCTGAGGCGCCTGCAGGACGAGCTGGCGGCGCGGGATGCCCTCATAGAGCGCCTCCGCGCCCGCCTGGCCGCGCTCGAGGGGGACGCGGCGCCCTCGCTCGTGGACGCGCTACTGGAGCAGGTGGCGCGCTTCCGGGAGCAGCTCCGGCAGCGGGAGGGCGGCGCCGCGGAGGCCGCGCTGCGCCAGGTGCGGCCCTGTGGGCGAGCCGCGCTTCCTCAGACCGCAGCGGGTGTGGGCGCGTGTGGGTTTCGAGGAGGGCGAGCCCGTGTCAGGGCTGCGGGCTTGCGTCCCGGTGGGTTGTGACACGTTTGAGAGCGTGCGCTCCAGGGTTGGGTGAGGGGAGTGGGTGGCGGCGGGCTCTGAGGAGTGTGTGCACGTGCACCGTTAACCTTAGAAACAAAACTGCCCGTTACTGTTCCAGAAAGGGTAGGCTTCTCTGGAACAGCAGAGAACTGCCACCCAGGACCAGCACGTTAGGGCAAAAGCCTTCGCTAGGGCACGGAACGCCGAGGACGCCGTCTTATGGGGGGCGGGGGCTGTTGTAAACAGAAAGCCCATTGGAGGAAACTGGGAGCTGGAAGTGTGGTGGCTTCTCATTGGCTGGGCTGCTGCCGGAGCCGGAGGAAACCTTCCTCCCTCTTGGGATCGCGAAGCAGTTGGGCCTCGCCAGGCCCCTCTTCCGGTGGGATCTGCAGTGGAGGAGGCGTGGTTCTCACTAAAGTTTCCTTTTGTTGATTCTCACGGTTTGGGTCTGACAGGCGTGTGCCACGTTGCGTGTGAGGGTTGCGCGTGCTTGTCGGCTGGCCCGTGCTGGGTTCCGAGGGAGGAGCGTTCTGGTCAGTTCTGAGGTGTGTGCGCGTGAGTTGGCTTCCGGACGGTGTGCTCCCGTGTTGTGTGGGGAGGTGTGTGTCGGCTGGTTCTGAGGGGCGCGTGCGCCTGTTGGGTCTGAAGGTTGTCCTGTAGGAGGGGTGTTTTTTCCGCTTGGTTGTGAGGATTGTCCGTGTGTTGTGTTCTGAGGGGTGTGCTCCATGTGTGTCCATTTATATCTGAAGGTTGTGTTCGGTTTAAGGGTCGTGTGTGTGCAGCCGTGGTGGGCACGAGGGTTGTAGGTCTGTGTTGGTTCTGAGGTGTGTAAGCCCCATGTGGGTTTTGAGGAGGGCGCGTGCCTGTTTTGGTCTGAAGGTTGTGCGTTCGTGTTCGCTCTGAGGGTTTGTGAGGGTGTTAGATTCTGGGGAGTGTATCCTGTGTTGGGTCAAAGGGTGTCTGCCTGTGTTGGGACCTGAGGGGTGTGTGCTCACGTTGAGGTTGCGGGGCCTTGTTGGTCCGAAGGTGTGTGTGTTCCGATGTCGGGTGTGCGGCCTGTGATGCTTGTGTTGGGTTGTGCGGGGGGGCGGGGGGAGTGGGCCTGGACTTTGCCGGCGCGGTGTTTGTGTGTGTGTGTGTGTGTTAGGTTCTGAGTTGTGTGCTCCTGTGCTGGGTACAGAGCGGCGTGTGCCCGTCTGAGTCTGCGGGTTGTGAGTCCATGTTGGTTTCGAGGGGCGTCTGTGCTCCTGTGTGGGGCCTGAGGGGGCACCTGTGTTGGTTCTGAGGGGTTCGTGCCTATCTTGGGCTCTTGGGGGGGTGCTCCCATACTGGGTCTTGAGGGTATGTGCCGAGCTGCGTCTGGGGGTTGGGTGTCTGTTGTTCTGAGCGGTGGGTCCGTGTTGGGTCTGAGGGTTGAGTTCCACTTGGTTTTGAAGGGCTGGCTGTCCTCGTCGGTTCTGATAGCTGGGTCTCTCCCTGGTGGATCTGAGGGATATGGGTTTGTGTTGATTCTGAGAGGTCTGAGGACGTGTTAGGTTCCGAGGGGGGTGCTCCCAAGTTGGGTGAGAATGTTGGTGCCTGTGTCGGTCTGAGGTGTGTGCTCCCATGTCGGTTGTGAGGGGTGTGCCTCTGTTGGGTTCTGTGGTGGGGCGTGCCTCCGTTAGGTCTAAGGGTTGTGTGTCCTTGGCTCTACAAGTGTGTGTCTGTGTTAATTTGAGAGGTGACGTGCCTGTTTTAGGTTCTTAGAGGTGTGCCTTGGGATTGGGTTCCGAGGGGTCTGCTCTTGTGCGCCTATCATGGGTTGTGAGGGGTGTACGTGCCCATGTTGGTTCTGGGGTATGTGTGCCTGCGTAAGTCCTAAGGCATTGTGTTTGTGTTGGGTCCTGAGGGGCTTGTGCACCTGAGTGGCTTCGCAGTGGTGTGTGTGTCTATTTTAGGTTTGAGGTGTTTACATTTGTGTCAGTTCCGGGGTGTGTGTGTGTGTGTACACACGTTGGCTTCAGAGTGTTGTGCTCCCGTGTTTGTTGTGAGGAGTGTGTGTGCTCATCTGGATTAGAGGGTTGTGTGTCTGTGTTGGTTCTGAGGAGCGTGTATTGCTGTGTTGTGCCCATATTGGGTCCACTGGTTGTATGTCCATGATGTTTCTGAGGGGTGTGTGGCCATGTTGGTTTCTGAGAGGTGTTCTGTCTGTGTTGGGTTTGAGATGTGCATGTTCAGTGTTGGTTCTGAAGGGTGTGCTCCCATATTGGGTGAGGGTGTGTGTCCCTGTTGATTTTGAGGTGTGTTTTTGCTCCTGTGTTTGGTCTAAAGGGTGTGTGTCCCTGTTTTGGGTTCTGAGATGTTTGTCCATGTGGGGTTTGAGGTGTGTGTGAGCCCACGTAGGTTCTGGAGTATGTGTGCGCTCATGTTGGGTTCTGAGGGATTTTTGTGCCAGGTCACATGTGTATCGAGGGGTGTGAGTAGGTGTTCATTTTGAAGGGGGTGTGTGTTCCTGTTTTGAGTTGAAGGTATGTGCTTATGTGCTCTGTGTTAAGTTCTGAGTGGTGTGTGTGCCTGCGTTGGGTCTGAGGGTTGTGTGTCCGTGTTGGTTCTGAGGGTGTTTTCTGTTTGTGTTGTGCTGAGGGGTGTGTGTTCTTGTTGGTTATGAAGTTTTGTGGGTGTATCAGATATTGAGGAAGGGCTCCCACGTTGTCTGAGGAAAGTTTGTGTGCATGTGGTGGATTCTGGGAGGTATGTGTGCCCATTTGGGTTCTGAAGTGTCTGTGTGCTCTTGTTAGGTGGAAGGGGTGGATGTGTGTCCATGTTGGCTGGGAGGGGGTGTGTGTCTGTGTTGGGCCTGAGGTTATCTGCCTATTTGGAGTTACGATGGGTGTGTATTTGTGTTCACACCCCCTTGTTGGGTATGAGGGTTGTGTGAAACTGTACTGTGTTCTGACGGGTGTTTGCCTGTGTTGGGTCTGAGGGATGTGCACCCATGTTGTGTTCTGAGGGGTATGTTTGCCTGTGTTAAGCTTTAGGGTTGTGTGTGCATGTTGGTTTTAAGGGTGTGTGCCTGTGTTGAGTTTTGAGGGTTGTGCGTCCTACTGGTTCTGAGGGCTGTGTATCTTGTTGCTTTTAGGCATGTGTCCTTGTTGTGTTATGAGGAGTGTGTGCCCATGTTGAGTGTCATAGGTGTGTATCCATTTTGGATTCTGAGAGGTGTGTGTGTCCTTGTTGACTATGGGTGTGTGTGCCCATATTGGGTCTAAGGTATCTGTGTGCCCCATGGAGAGTCGGTGTCTGCTCCCACGGTGGTTCTGTAGGGTATGCGTGCCTGTAGGTGGGTTCTGAGGATGTGTGCACAATTGGGTGTTTTGCCTGTTTTGGGTGTGAGGCTTGTATGCCTGTGTTGGGTTCTAAAGGGCATGTGTGCTTATCTGAGGGTTGTGTGTTTTTGTTTATTCTGAGGGCTTTGTCCTTGTTGACATCTGAGGGCTGTGTTCCCTCATTGGGTTCTGAGTGGTGTGTGTCCCTTTTGGATCTGACGGGTATTTGTCTGTTTTGGTTCTGAGAGTGTGAGTGCCTCCATGTTGGGTCCTAGGGGCATGTGACTCCATGTTGGGTTGATGAGTGTATACCTTTGTCGTGTCTGAGGTTTGTGTGTGCATGTGGGGGTGAGGGGAATGTGCCCATGTTGTGTCTGTGGGTGTGTGCACCTGTTTTGGGTTCTGTGGGTTGTGTATGCCTGTGTTGGTGTGCGGGTTGTGTCTGAGTTCATTCTGAGGGGTGTGTATTTGTGTTGGTTCTAAGGGTTGTCTGTGTGTGTTGAGTTCTGAGGGGTGTACTCCCATGGGCATGAGGTGTGTGTGGCTGAGCTGTTTTCTGAGGGGTATATGCATCAGTGTGGGATTCTGAGGGGGTTGTGTACCCATGTCAGGTCTGAGGGGGTGTGTGCACCAGTATTGAGTTGTGAGAGGTGTGTGTGCGCATGTTGGTTCTGAAGAGTATGTGTGTTCTCATGTTGGGCCTAAGTGTTGTGTGCAGCCTTCTTGGGTTCTGAGGGATGTGTGTGCCTGTGTTAGGTCTAAGGGTTGTGTGTTCACGTGTCTTTGTTGGGTCCGTGGGGTATGTGTGCATGTGTTAGGCTAAAGGGTTGTGTTTCTGTGTTAGTTCTGTGGGTGTGTGTGTGTCCGTGTTGGGTTTGAAGGGTGTGTGCCCCTTTTGGGTTGTGAGCAGTGTGTGTTCGGGTTGGGTTCTGAGTGTCTCCTCCAGGAGTGGGTATGAGGGCTGTGTGTCGTGTTGGGTTCTGAGGGGTGTGTGTTCCCATGTTGGGTTCTGAGGAGTGTGTGGCCTGTTTAGGTGAAAGGGTTGTATGTCCATATTGGTTCTGAGGGCTGTGTGTACCCATGTGTTTCGTGTTCGTTCTGGGGGGTGTGAACATATCTTAAATTCTGAGGAGTGTGCGCCCATGTTGTGTTCTAAGGGGTGTGAGCCTAGGTTGGGCTCTGAGGAGTGTGTGTGACTATTTGGGTCTGAGGGTTGTGTATTCATGTTAGTGATAAGGGATGTTCCTGTGTTGTGTCTGAGGGTTGTGTGTTAGATTCTGAGGAATGTGCCCTGTGTTGGGTCTGCGGGTTGTGTCCATGTTGGTTCAGAGGGCTGTGTGTGACCCTGTTGGTTCTGAGGAGTGCCTGCGCTCCCGTGTTGGGTTCTGTGGAGTGCGGGGCCCGTGTTAGGCCTCAGCGTTTTATGTCTGTGTTGATTTTGAGGCTTGTGTGTCCATGTGGGTCTGAGGATTGCTTTCCATTTGGTTGTGAAGAGGTCTTTCCGTGTTGGTTCTGATTGCTGTGTGCGCCCATGTTGGGTCTGAGGCTGTGTGTTCCTGTTGCTTCTGAGAGATGCCAGCATCTGTTATGTTCTGAGGGGTGTTCTCGTGCTGGGAGCTGAGGGGAGTGGGCCAGTGTTTGGCCTGAAGGATGTGTCTGTGGTGGTTTTGAAGGCTCTGTGTGCTTACGTGATGGATCTGAGGGTGTGAGCCTGTGTTGCTTCTGAGGTGTGTCTCTTACTGTCTGTTTTGAGTTGTGTGTGCTTGTTTTAGCATCTGAGGTGTGAGCTCCCATGTTAGGTGTGACGGGTGTGTGTGCCCCTTTTGGGTTTCTGGGGCCGTGTGCATTCATTTTGTGTTCAAGGGGGTGTGTTCTGTTTTGGGAGAGGGGTGTGTGCTCCGTTTGGGTTCTGAAAGGTTTGCCTGTTTGGGCTCTAAGGATGTGTTCCTGTTTTGGGTTCTGAGACGGGGTGTGTGTTGTGTTCTGAGGGGTCTGTACCTGTGTTAGGGCTGAGGGCTGTGTGTGCCAGTGTTGAATCTGATGAACGTGTTTGTTTTGGGTTCAGAGGAGTCTGCTCTCATGTTGAAAACCTGAGACATGTGTGTGACCCTGTGGGTTATGGGGGGTTTGTGTGCGTGTTGGATTCTGCGGGACTTTGGGTTCTGATGTCTTTGTTAGGTTCTAAGGTGTGTGTGTGTGCCACTTTTAGGTTTGAGAAGTGTGCACCTATGTTGGGCTTCAGGGATATGTGTGTGTGCACATGGAAGGTTCTAATATGTCTGTGTTTGCGTTTAATTGTGTGTGTAGACACTAGATTCTGGGTGTGTGTGGGTGTGTGTGTGTGTGTAGTACATGGGTATAGACTCCTGGTGTGTATGTGTTCACATTGGGTTCTGGGCCATGTGAACCCCTGTTATGTTCTGGGGTGACTTTTAGCCCCGGTTGTAAATGAATCTTTCAGTAGCAATAGCTCCCTGATGCTGGGACCCATGACAATGGCAGTGCCTGCTAGAGTGTCAAGTAACGCACTTAAGTCTTACTTTCCCTCCTCCTCATCCTTGTCATTGATGTTAGTCTGTCGTTTTGAAATACCATAAGCACTCAGACCAGGAGCAAGAGTAACAGTATTTTTCTAGAACAGCTGTTTGGAAGTGCCTCCACACGTTTGGATGAACTCTAGTGTTCCATTTGGGCCATAGCTATCATCTGGGTTGTCCCAGGAAAGAAACTAGGTCTACAAAGGGATTACACTGCAAAAGACAATTTTCACTTCTTAGCTTTGTCCTGCAGCCAGATTGTAGACTGAAAAAGAGACTTTCCCTCACCGCCACCCCCTTTTACTATAAAAGTAATTTTGAATATCTGAAAAATAGAGGAAAGGACAGAGAATAAACTAACAGCCACTGTAATCCCACAATGTGGGGGATAACCAGTGTTAATTTCTTGGCATGCCTCCTTCCTGTTTTTCCTTTACACACTGGGTGCGGTTGAGTTCCTGCTGTCTGTACATTTTACTTCATATCACATTGCCAGTACTTTCTCATCTGCTTTGTTTTAAATGCCTCTGGAAGCCAGATGTCTCCCTCACTCCAGCTCTCTCCCTCTTCTGGGGAGAGTGGTTCATAACTCATCAGGGCAGAAGAAAAATTTAGAAGTCACCTGGTCTGCACCGCTGATCTTAGTGTCATGGACACCAGGAGCCATAGATGAGTGCAGAGTGGGGACCCGAGCACATCATATCTGCCACCTACTCGCACACACCTGCGAGAAGCAGTACTCTCCCTGTAGTCTGGCAGCCACTGGTGTTCAGCCTACAGGTTCAGCACTGGCATGCTGTGGCCCCACAGCCTCTAAGCAGGTCCCAGACACAACCAGATCTAAAGTCCTACATCTGTATGGTCCTTTACCCCAACATGTAGGTTTTGTTTTAGGATTTTTAACTATTTAAGGAGCATTTTAACAATCTGGTATCTTATGTGATTACATGTTTGTTGCTTACTCCTGTATCTGTCTGGGTCTGTCACAGAACCTGTGGAGGAATAGAGAGATTTCCCATTGTGCAGAGTGAAAACAATGAGAAGACTTGATCAATAGGTTGGTCTCGTCAGTGGCCATGTCAGCCAGCCTGTTAGGAGCAGGGAGCCTGGGTTGGGAGACCAGGAGTTCCCAGAGAGGATGCTGAGGCTGTATCCTCAGCTGTGTAGGGACTGCCAGGTGACTGAGCTGTAGCTTAGCATGTGATAGGGCCAGACCATTCTTGGGAATTGTGGTTCTTTTTGCCGCCACAGTAAGACTCAAGAACGTATCTCATTTGTAACACAAGGCCTGTACAGGTAACTTTACAAGCTCCTCTAGTTAAGACTTTCTGGGATAATGGTGCTAATTCACTATGTGGCCCATAACTGCTCAACCCCATCTTATCACCACCCAGGGTACTAGGTGGACCCTGCCTAGTCCTGACATACCAGCTTTCTCTCCCTTCCAGCTTTTCTTTCCCTGTTCTGCCATGCTTTCTATTGAGTGGAACGGCAAACATCCTTTACAATAAACTATATTAGGTGTGTGTGTGTGTGTGTGTGTGTGTGTGTGTGTGTGTGTGTGTGTTGTTTGTGTTTTTGTTTTTAACCATCCGTCTATCTTCATACCTTTTTTGATCTTGTAAAACTAAAACTCTTTAGCCATTAAGAAAAAATTTCCCATCTTCCTGCCCCCTAACCTCCAACCTTGGGAAGTATTCTACTCTCTGTCTTTATGATTTGATTAGGGACCTCATAGAAATGGAATCATACAGTATTTGTCCTTTTGTGATGGGCTTATTTCACTTAGTATAATGTCCTGTAGGTTTATTCATGTTGTATCATGTGCCAGAATTTCCTTCTTTTTAAGGCCGAAAAATATTCCATTGTATGTATATACCACATTTTGCTTATCCATTCATCTGTTGATAGACACTTTGGTTGCTTCCATATTTCAGCTATTATGAATAACACTGCCTCTATGAATACATGTGTACAAATCTATCTTTGAGACCCTGCTTTTGATTCTTTGGGGTATGTACCCAGAAGTGGAATTACTGGATCATATGGTAATTTTGTGTAACTTTTTGAGGAACACAAAAAGTTTGGTCCTTTTTGAGACCAAAAAACTTTTTGAGAACCACCATACTGTTTTCCACAGTGCTGTACCACATTCTGTTTTCCACAGTGCACAGAGTTGCAATTTCTCTACATCCTCACTAATATTATTTTCTTTCTTTCTTTTTTTAACAGTAGCCATTCTAATGGGTATGTGGTGATTTAATACAAAATGATGACAGTTTTGATTTGCAATTTCCTAATGATTAGTGATGTTGAGCATCATTTCACATGCTTATTGGTCATTTGTATATCTTCTTTGAGGAAATGTCAAGTCGTTTGCCCAGTTTTGAATTGGTTACTTGGTTGTTGCGGAGTTTTAGGAATACTCTATTGGCATACCTCATTTTATTGAACTTCTCAGATACTGTTTTTTACAAATTGAAAGTTTGTGATGGGGTGCCTGGCTGGCTCAGTTGGTGGTGTGTGTGCCTCTTGATCTCAGGGTTGTGGGATCAGGCCCTGTGTTGGGTGTAGAGTTTTTGTTTTTTAATAAAATCTTAAAAAAAAAAAAATGTTTGTGACAACCCTGCACCAAGTAACTCTTTTGGCACATGTTTCCAACAGCATTTGCTCACTTCATGTCTATGTGTCATAGTTTGGTAATTCTCACAATATTTCAAGTTTTTCATTGTTATCATGGTTGTTATGGTGATATGTGATCAATGATCTTTGATGTTACTATTGTAATTTTTGGGGGCACCAGGAACTATGCCCATATAAGACAGCAAACTTAATACATGTGTGTGTTCTGATTGCACCACTGACTATCCATTCCCCCATCTATCTCCCTCTCCTCAGGCCTCCCCACTCCCTGAGATACAGCAGTACTGAAATTAGGCCAACTAACAACCAACCCTACAGTGGCCTCTGAGGGTTCAAGTGAAAGGAAAGGTCACGCATCTCTCACTTGAAATCAAAAGCTAAACATGATGAAGCTGAGTGAGGGAGGGATGTCTAAAGCCAAGATAGGCCGAAAGGTAGGCCTCTTGTTCCAAACAGCCAAGTTGCAAATGCCAAGGAAAAGTTCCTAAAGGAAATGAGTGCTACTCCAGTGAGCACATGAATGATAAGAAAGGGAAATGGCCTAACTGCCGGTAGGGAGAAAATTCCAGTGGTCTGGAAGGAGGATCAAAACCGCTGCAATACTCTCTTAAACCAAAGCCTCTTCCCGAGCGAGGCCCTGACTCTCTTCAATTCCGTGAGGGCTGGGGGAGGAGAGGAAGCTGCAGAAGAAAAATCTGAAGCTTGCAGAGGTTGGTTCGTGAGATTTAAGAAAGACGCCGTCTCCATAACACAAAAGTGCCAAGTGAGGCAGCAAGTGCTGATGGAGAAGCTGCAGCAAGTTCTCCGGAAGGTCTAGCTAGGATAATTCATGAAGGAGGCCACACTAAACAATGGATTCTCAGTGTAGACGAAAACAGCCTCATTTGGGGGGAAGACTGGGACTGTCATCGCTAGAGAGGAGAAGTCAGTGCCTGACTTCAAAGTTTCAAGGGACAAGCAGATTCCCTTGTTAGGGGCTAATGTAGCTGGTGACTTGAAGTTGGAGCCAGTGCTCATTTACCGTTGGGAAAATCCTAGGGCCCCGAAGAACTGTGCTGAATCTACTCTGCCTGCGCTCTACAGATGGAACAACAAAGCCTGGATGACAGCATATCTGTTTACGACATGGTTTACCAAATATCTTAAGCTGACTGTTCAGACCTACAGTTCAGAAAAAAAGATTCCTCTCAAAGTAATACTGTTCATTGACATTGTACCCAGTCACCCAAGAGCTCTGGTGATGTATAGCAAGGTTAATGTTTTCATGCCTGCTAACAGACCATCCATTCTGCAGCCCATGGTGCAAGGAATAATCTTGACTTTGAAGTCTTAATTTAAGAAATAAATTTCATAAGGTTGTAGATGTCATAAATAGTGATTCCTCTGATGGATCTGGGCAAATTGAAAACCTGGAAATGACTCATCATTCTAGATGCCATTAAGAATATTCCTCGTTCATGGAAGAGGTCATGATATCAATATTAACAGGAGTTTTGAAAAAGTGGGTTCCAGCGCTCATGGAAGACTTTGAGGGGTTCAAGACTCAATGGACGAAGTCATTGCAAATGTGGTGGAAATGGCAAGAGAACTAAAGTCAAGAGTGGAACCTCAAGATGGGACTCAATTGTTAAGATCTCATGATAAAACTTGAATAGATGAGGAGGTGCTTCTTTGGGGGAGCACAGAAAGTGGTTTCTTGAGATGGAATCTACTGGTGAAGATGCTATGAAGATTGTTGAAATGACAACAAGGATTTAGAATGTTGCATAAACTTAGTTGACAAAGAGTGGCAGTGTTTGAGAGGACTGACTCCAATTTTGAAAGTTCTGTGGGTAGAATGCTATCAAACACCATCACGTGCTACAGAGAAATTCTTTTGTTTCCTGTGCTCTGGTGTCCTATCTAAGAAAACATTGCCAAATTCAATATTGTGAAGTTTTGGCCTATGTTTCTTACAAGAGTTTTATAGTTTTAGGTCTTAAGTCTGATCCATTTTGGATTAGTTTTTGTATATGGTGTGAGGTAGGGGTCCAATTTTATGCTGCATGTGGAAGTCCTGTTTTCCCAGTACCATTTGTTGAAAAAATTATCCTTTCCCAGTCTTAGCACCCTTGTCAACAACCATTTGGCCATATATGCAAGGATTTATTTCTGGGCTCCCTATTCTGTTTCCTTTGTGTAAATGTCTGTTTTTATGCCAGTACCACACTGTCTTGGTTACTGTAGCTTTGTAGTCAGTTTTGAATTCGGATAGTATGAGTCCTGCTTTGTTCCTTTTTTCTTCTTCTAAGATTGTGTTGAGTATTTGGAGTCCCTTGACATTCTATATGAATTTTACGATGAATTTTTCTATTTCTCCAAAAACAAAAATCATCTGGATTTTGATAGCAATTGCATTGAATCTATAGATCACTTTGGGTAATGTTAACCTTAAGAATAAAACTCAGTTATTTACTAGCAAAACCATATTCGGGTTAGTAGAGAATTGCAATTCATGCAAGGTACAGCAAAACCATAAGCAAGTCCAGAGAACAAAGGAGAAGAATGCTCTTTTATAGAGGAAAGGGGGAGCTGGGAGGGCTGTCATAAACAAACAGTCCATTGGAGTAAACGGAGTTTGAGGTGTAGTGACTTCTCATTGGTTGAGTTGTGACAGTCTTTCATGGGCTGGGCTGTTGCTGGTGGAGGAGAGAACCTTTTTTCCTTCTGCTAGGATAGTGAAATACAGTTGACACTTGAACAATATGGGGGTTATGGGTGCCGTCCTCCTGTGCAGTTGAAAATCCAAGTATAACTCCTGACTCCCCAGAAAGCCTAACTACTGATAGCCTACTGTTGACTGAAAGCCTTACCAATGACATAAACAGTTGATTAACACTTACTTTGTGTTGTATGTATTATATGCTGTATGCTTTTTCTTTAAATCTTTAAGGAGGCTCCATACCTAACATGGGGCTTGGATTTACAACCCCAAGATTGAGAGCTTCATGCTCTCCTGACTGAGTCAGCGGGTGTCCTTACATGCTGTATTCTTCAAGTAAACTAGCAAAAAGAAAATGTTAAGAAAATTAAGAACATTCCTGTCCAGATGCAAGATACATCTTTTCCTGTTGGTTCTGCAGTTGACAAGTGGCAGGGCATGAGGGCCCTGATTCCATTTTAGTGAGGTTTCCCTTAATACTTTTCACATTAGTATTGACATTTTAACACTATTAAGTCTTCCAGTGTGTGAACATGGGGTGTGTTTCCATTTATTTCTGTCCTAATTTCTTTTCTTTAAAAAAATTTTTTTTGTTATGTTTATTTTGGAGAGAGAGACAGAGTGTGAGTGGGGAGGGGTAGAGAGAGAGGGAGACACAGAATCTGAAGCAGGCTCCAGGCACTGAGCTGTCAGCACAGAGCCTGACGTGGGGCTCGAACTCACGAACTGTGGGATCATGACCTGAGCTGAAGTTGGCCACTTAACGGACAGAGCCACTCAGGCGCCCCTGTCCTAATTTCAGTAATGTTTTGTAGTTTTCACTGTACAAGTCTTCCATCTCCTTGAGTAAATGACTTCCTAAGTCTTTTATTCTTTTTGATGTTGTTGTAAATGGGATTGCTTTGGTAATTTCTCTTTCAGATTCTTCATTGTTAGTGTGTAGAAATACTCCTGTGTTTTATTTGTTGACTTTGTCTCCTGGTATTTGCTGAATTCATTTAGTCTAAGTTATTTTGCATGTGTGTGTAATATTTAGTTTTCTACATATAAGATTATATCATATGCAAACATCATTTTACTTCCTATTTGGATGCCTTTTCTTTTTCTTTTTTTCCTACTTGTTCTGGCTAGAATGTCTAGTACTATTTTGCATAGTAGTGGTGAAAGTGGGCACTATTGACTTGTTCCTGATCTTAGAGGAAAAGCTTTCAGTCTTTCACTATTGAGTATGATACTTGCTGTGGGTGTTTCAAATATGGCTTTTATTGCGTGGAGGTAGTTTTTGCCTCAGTTGATATGAGTATGTGTCTCCCCCCTTCACTGTTAGTATAGTCTATTACATTGATCAATTTTGTTTTCCTTATTTTCTTAATGAAATATGTTTGTGAACTTAAGCACAGTAGTATAATTGTGTAACAAATCCAGTGAAAAACTGTCTGATTGGAAAGGTTTAATAATAACATTTTGTTCACTCTAAGGGATTGATGTTGACTCATAGATAGAAAACAAACATCAAACACGTACATTGTGCTTCTTGCCACCTAAAAGGCTTAATTCTCAGGTCATTATTATTAGATATTTATCAACAATTGTCTAATTATCTTGAGGTATAGTATAAATGAGAATAAATGATAGGTATGTCAAGAACACGATCAATTTACAACATGTAGAAAATAGAACTAAAGTGCAAACAAATAATTCAGAGCCTATCAATACATAACTAAAATGCTTAATAATTGCCCAGTTCGTCCACATTGGCCTCCGATCCTTCTACACTGCTGTCCAGAAGATAGATATGCTGCACCTCTTATTTCAAAAAGCCATGGGTAACCTTAGTCATGAGCATCACCTTTTCACTGTCTTTAAGAAAATGATGAAGCTTGCTAAAGTTGCCTTGTAGGGAGTTCACAAGGGATTTATAGAAGTACTCTGGGCTATAATTCTTTCTCATTATTGGGCACCAATGAGAAGCAAGTGTTAAACACTGAAAAACAGTACATTTTAAATCTTGTTCTGCTGCTTCCTAGCTATGTTAGTTTGGGCAAGTCACTTAATGATCTGGTTTTCTCATCAGTAAAACTAAAATAACAATACCTAGCTCATAGGACAATTTATGTATTTATTCATTAGTCATTAGACAGTTGTTGAATGCCTACTGTATGCCAGATGTTTTGACTGGCCCTGGGAATGCAGAAAGGATCAAGAAAGGCAGATTCCTATTGTTATGAAACTTATATACTAGTTGAGAAAACAGATACCATAGAAATAATAGCCTTTGTGGAAAATACACAAAATGGGTGTATAGTACATTGTTTTATGTTATGAGGAGCACATGATCTAACATATATAAAGAGCATAGCATAATCTGCACACAGGTGGTACTCAGAAGATGTGAATGTCATCTACCATTGCCAGTTAGGTGTTTATTGAGCATCTTCTGCATAGGAGTGGAATGTGTATGAGCAGGCACTATGGGTTGTTTTTCCATTTTTCCCAGTATTGATTATATTTACATTCATTTTACAAGCATGTGTATGTGTCAGGGTTGTACAAGGCTCTGGATCAGTGTTAATCCAGTATAATTAGAGTGAAGGGTGTAGAGAATAATACAGGAAGTGGCTGTAAAGTTAAATTGGAGCAGACTGAGACTGCCTTTACTACCTTATAAAGGTGTTAATTAATTGCATTCTTTTACACGCTAGGCTAGGGAAATGCAAAGATGATTGAGGTTGAAGCTTGCACTTCAAATTGTGGAATCACATAAATGTGATTCACATTATGTGCACATAAATGATCACTTTTTTTTCTTCCTTACTAATTTGGATGCTTTTTCTCTATTTTTCTTGCCTGATTGTTACTACTAGGACTTCCAGTACTGTGTTGAATAAAAGTAGTGAGAGTGGGCATCTTTGTTTTGTTCCTGATCTCAGAGGAAAAACTCTGTTTTTCACCCATTGATATGATGTTAGCTGTGGGTTTTTCATATATGGTCTTTACTATGTTGAGGTGTGTTCTCTTTACACCTACTTTGTTGAGTTTTTAATGAATGGATGTTGTATTTTGTCAAATGCTTTTTCGGCATCTATCAATATGATCTTATGTTTTTTATCCTTTCTTTTGTTAATGTGATGTATCATGTTGATTGATTTGAGAATATTGAACCACCCTTGGATCCCTGGAGTAAATCCCATTTGATGATGGTGAAAGATTTTTTTAATGTATTGTTGCATTCATTTTGGTAATATTTTGTTAAGTTTTGCATCTATGTTCATCAGAGATACTGGCCTGTAGTTTAAAAAAAATTTTTTTTTAATGTTTATTTATTTTTGAGACAGAGAGAGACAGAGCATGAATGGGGGAGGGTCAGAGAGAGGGAGACACAGAATCCGAAGCAGGCTTCAGGCTCTGAGCTATCAGCACAGAGCCTGACGTGGGGCTTGAACCCACGGACCGTGAGATCATGACCTGAGCCAAGGTCGGATGCTCAACCCACTGAGCCACCCAGGTGCCCCCTGGCCTCTAGTTGTATTTTGTAGTGTCTTTATCTGGTTTTGGTATCTGGGTAATGCTGGACTCATAGAATGAATTTGGAAGCTTTCCTTCCTCTTCTATTTTTTGGAACAGTTTGAGAAGGATAGGTACTAACTCTTCTTTAAATGTTTGGTAGAATTCACCTATGAAGCCATCTGATCCTGGACTTTAGTTTGTTGGGAGTTTTTTGATTACTGATTCAATTTCATTGCTAGTAATTGGCCTGTTCAAATTTTCTATTTCTTCTTGATTTTGCTTTGGTATGTTATATATTCTTAGGAATATATCCATTCCTTCAAGTTTGTCCAATTTGTTGGCATATAATTTTTCAGAATACTTAATCCTTTGTATTTCTGTGGTGTCAGTTATTTCTCCCCTATTGTTTCTGATTTTATTTAAATTCTCTCTTTTCCTCTCTTTTTGAGGAGGCTGGCTAAAGATGTATCAATTTTGTTGATCTTTTCAAAGAACCAGCTTCTGGTTTCATTGATCTGTTTTATTGGTTTTAGTCTCTATTTCATTTATTTCTGCCCTAATCTTTATTATTTCTGGAAAGTTGAGATTTTTTTCCCCCCTGAACTTCAGGGTTCTTTCCCTGTGTTGTCCCCTGAGAGGCTTTTATTGATGGGGACAACCTGCCATCAGACCAGATATCTGCTCCCAGTCTGTTAGGGTTGCAGTGTCCCTGAACCACAGGGCTCTCTTTTTGTGCTGCCCTGCATGAAGTTTTTGTTTGTGGGTAGGGCCAGCAGTCAGATCAGATGTCTGCCCCAGCCTACTGTTCAGGGGCTGCAGTTGACCTGGTGTCTGTGGTTATCTTCCCTTCTCCCAGGGCAGGAGTCACTTTGGAGTAGTGTTGGCCACTGTCAGGGCTGCTTGCTCAATGAGACATCAGATGCCTTGGAGGGACTCTTGCTGAGCGAGGCAGTTAAGATGGGGTGGATCCACAGGAGAATGTGGGGGCAAGAGCATGGCCGTAGTGTTAGCAAGCTGGGTAGCAAGTGTTCATCCTGGCTCCCACAGGTGTCTGGGTATCTAGGTTGGCAGGGAGGGGAAGAGAAATGGTGGCCACTAGCTCTTTTCTTCTTGGACAAGTCTCCTAACGATCCCTGCTCGCCCTTCCGGTGCGTGCTCAGATTAGTAAATAAATCCTTCCCATATACCCCAGGCACTTTTCAAACCACTGCTTCTAGGTGGAATTGTTTGTTATGCTGTCTCTCTAAGGGCAGGGACTCAGTGTTCTTAGTGATAATCCCCACTGATTGCCCCTTCTGTTTGTGGTTAGTCCTGCAGGTTAGTTTGGTTACCAAATGGGTTCTGCCCTTCTATCATTTTTTTCTGGACAATTAACTGTGGAGAGTTTGGTTTGTTTCCTGCGTTAATTACCCTGATGTATAAATAATCACTTCCTGAAGCAAGTTGTGAAATGGATGGAGGAATGTGTAGTGGGAAAATACCGAACTCAGAGTTAAGTATAGAGGTAAGCCAACTTAAGTTTCCAATACAATGACTAATACCAATACACTGGTGTTATAGCGTCAACTGCGTTTTTTCCCCTTTAGATATAATTGACATATAACATTGTTAGTTTCATGTGTACAGCATAATGATTTGATATTTGTATATACTGAGAAGTGATCACTACAATAAAACTAGTTAACATCCATTCACCAGTATTTGTATGTTTAACCATCTTTACATTCCAGTAAAAATATTCCACTTGTGGTGTATAATGCTTTTAGTTTGCTGCCTACTTCAGTTTGCTAGTGTTTTGTTGAGGATTTTTGCATTTGTTCATTGTTCACAAGGGATATTGGTCTCTAGTGTTCCTGTAGTGTCTCTGTCTGGCTTTGGTATCTGGATAATGCTGGCCTCATAGGACGAATTGGGAAGTATGCCCTCATTTTTTTGAAAAAACTTAAGAAGAATTGGTATTCTTTAAATGTTTGGTGGAATTCACCTGTGAAGCTATCAGTTCCAGGGCTTTTCTTTGTTGGGAGGTTTTTTTTTTTTTTAAATGTTTATTTATTTTTGAGAGGAAGAGAGGGAGAGAACAAGTTGGGGAGGGTCAGAGAGAGAGGGATACAGAGGATCCAAAGCAGGCTCCAAGCTGACAGCAAAGAGCCCAATGCAGGGCTTGAACTCGCCAACCATGAGAGCATGACCTGAGCCAAAGTCTCGACCCTTAACCAACTGAGCCACACAGTTGCCCCGGGGAGATTTTTTTATTATTGATTCAATCTCCTTACTACTTAGAAGTCTATTCAGTTTTTCTATTTCTCCATGATTTAGCCTTGGTAAGTTTTGTGTTTCTAGGAATTTGTTCCTTTCATCTAGGTTATCCAGTTTGTCAGTGACAGTTGTTGATACTACTCTGTTACAATGGTAACGTCTCCACTTTTCATTTCTGATTTTGTTAATTTGTCTTCTTTTTTCCTTAGTCTGCCTAGCAAGAGGTTTGTCAATTTTGTTGACCTTTAAAAAAAAATCAAGTACTGGCTTTATTGATTTTTCTCTGTTCTTTTCTGTTCTGTATTTCATTTTTATCTATTCTGTCTTTATGGTTTTTGTCCTTCTGCTAGCTTTGGTTATAGTTTGTTCTTGTTTTTCTAGTTTCTTAAGTTATAAAATTAAAGGTTGTTGACAGGAAATCTTTCTTGTTTGTAAAGGCAAATGTTTATAGCTTGTTTTGTAAGTTTATAGCTTGTTAAGATTTTCCCTTTAACACTGCTTTCACTGGATCCCGTAAGTTTTGGTGTATTTTGTTTTCATGTTAATTTTCTCTTAAGTATTTTCTAATTTTCTTGTGATTTCTTCTTTGATTAATTGGTTTAAGAATGTGTTGCTTAATTTCCACAGTTTGGTGTATTTTCCAGATTTACTTCTGTTGTTGATTTCTAATTTCATCCTTTAATGGTTGGAGAAGACACTTCATATGATATCTGTATTTTAAAATCTACTGAGACTTGGGGTGCCTGGGTGGCTCAGTCTGTTAAGTGTCTGACTCTTGATTTTGGCTCAGATCATGATCTCACACTTTGTGGGTTCGAGCCCCGCATCAGGCTCCATGTGACGGTATGAGCCTGCTTAGGATTCTCTGTCTTCCTTGCTCTCTGCCCCTCCCCCGCTCACACTCTCTGTCGCGCGCTCTCTCTCTCCCCTGAAATAAATAAACTTAAAAAAATCTACTGAGACTTAATATGTGGTCTAACATATCCTGGAAAATGTCAAAAATCAGTTGTATGCAGTTGTTGCTGGGTGGGCGTTTACACATCTGTTACTGTGGTTTAAGGCCTTTTTCTTACTTATCTTTAGTCTGGTTGTTTAACCACTACTGAGAGTCAAATATTGATGTCTCTACTATTGTAGAACTATTTCTGTCTTCAGTTCTGTCAGTTTTTGCTTCATATAGCCTGTTGTTAGATGCACAAATGCTTATAATTGTTCTATCTTCTTGCTATATTAAACCTTTTGTTAATGTATAATGTTTTTCCTTGTCTTTTGTAACCTTTTTTGAATTAAAGTATTTTGTCTGATGGGCGCCTGGGTAGCTCCGTTGGTTAAGTGCTGACTTCGGCTCAGGTCATGATCTCACAGTTCATGAGTTCGAGCCCCGCGTCAGGCTCTGTGCTGATAGCACAGAGCCTGAAGCCTGCTTCAGATTCTGTGTCTCCCTGTCTCTCTGCCCCTCCCCTGCTCATGCTCTGTCTCTCACAAATAAACAAACATTAAAGTATTTTGTTTGATACTGGTATAGGCACCCCTACTTCTCCTTTGGTTACTATTTCCATGAATATGTTTTTCCATCCTTTTTATTTTCAATCTATTTATGTCTTTGGATCTCAAGTGAGTCTTTTGTAGAAAACTAATAGTTGGATCTTGTGTTTTATCCATTAATATTTAAGCTAATTACTGATAAGGATGAACTACTTCTGTTATTTTGCTACTTGTTTTCTAGATGGCTTAAAGCATTTTTCCCTCATTTTCTGCATTACTGTATTTTGTTTATTCAAATTTTTGTAGTGAAATTTTTTTTATTCAATATTTTTTTAATTCAAATTTTTGTAGTGAAACATTTAAACTCCTTTCCCATTTTCTCTTGTGTATATTCTACAGCTTTTGTGTGAGTGTGTGTGTGTGTGGTTACCATGGGAATTATGTTTAACATTCTAAAGTCATACTACTTTAAGTTGAATGTTAACTTCAGTAATACAAATTCTGCTCCTTTATGGTTCTGTCCCCACCCCTTTCAGTTGCTGATGTCACAAAATTACATCTTTTAAAAAAAAATTTTTTTTTAATGTTTATTCACTTTTGCGAGAGAGAGAGTGAACAGGGGAGGAGCAGAGAGAGAGGGATACAGAATCAGAAGTAGGCTCCAGGCTCTGAGTTGTCAGCACAGAGCCCGACGTGGGACTCAAACTCACAAGCCGCGAGATCATGACCTGAGCTGAAGTTGGATGCTTAACTGAGCCACCCAGGCGCCCCACAAAATTACATCCTTATACATCATGTGCCCCCAAACATAAACTACTCTTTTAAATTCATTAGTTTCTTGGGGCGCCTGGGTGGCTCCGTCGGTTAAGCGGCCGACTTCGGCTCCGGTCATGATCTCGCGGTCCGTGAGTTCGAGCCCCGTGTTGGGCTCTGTGCTGACAGCTCAGAGCCTGGAGCCTGTTTCAGATTCTGTGTCTCCCTCTCGCTGACCCTCCCCTGTTCATGCTCTGTCTCTCTCTGTCTCAAAAATAAGTAAAAAACGTTAATAAAAAAAAATTTTTTTTTAAATAAATTCATTAGTTTCTTAAATTATGTAGAAAACGTGTGGAGTTGTAAACTAAAGTTACAATAATACTTTTAGACTAGTAACTTTTATTTATTTAAAAAAATTTTTTTAATGTTTATTCATTTTTGAGACAGAGACAGAGCATGAATGGGGGAAGGTCAGAGAGAGAGGGAGACACAGAATCTGAAACAGACTCCAGGCTCTGAGCTGTCAGCACAGAGCCGGACGCGGGGCTTGAACTCACAGACTGCGAGATCACGACCTGAGCCGAAGTCGGACGCCCAAACGACTGAGCCACCCAGGCACCCCTAGACTAGTAACTTTTAAAAAGGACATTAGTCTCTTAAATTGTGTAGAAAAGTGGAATTACAAACTATTACTGCAATAATACTAGATTTTGTAGTTGCCTATGTATTTACATTTTTATTTTTTCATACAGGTTTGAGTTACTGTCTAGCGTCCTTTAATTTCACCCTAAAGGACTCCCTTGAGCATTTTGCTGGGCAAGTCTAGTAACGAATGCCCTCAGCTTTTGTTTATCTGGGAATGTTGTAGTTTAACCCTCACTCGTTATTTTTTTTTAAATTTTTTTTTTTTAACATTTATTCATTTTTGAGACAGAGAGAGACAGAGCATGAACAAGGGAGGAGCAGAGAGAGAGGGAGACACAGAATCTGAAACAGGCTCCAGGCTCTGAGCTGTCAGCACAGAGCCCGACGCGGGGCTCGAACTCACGGACCGTGAGATCATGACCTGAGCCGAAGTCGGACGCTTAACCGACCAAGCCACCCAGGCGCCCCATAACCCTCACTCGTTTTTAAGTGCGGTTTTGCTGGGTATAGGATTCTTGGTTGACGGTTTTTCTTTTTTTTAAAAAGGGAACTTTATTTTATATAGCTATTTAGAAAAAAAAAATTTTTAATGTTTATTTTTGAGAGAGAGCATGAGCGGGAGAGGGACAGAGAAAGAGAGAGAGAGACAGAGAGACAGAGAGAGACACAGAATTGGAAGGAGGCTCCAGGCTCTGAGCTGTCACAGCTGAACTGTGAGATCATGACCTGAGCCAAGTTGGACACTTAACTGACTGAGCCACCCAGGTGCCCCCAATAGTTTTTCCCTTTTAGCATTTGAATATATAGGCTCACTGCTTTTTGGTCTTCAAAGTGACTGATGAATAATCTAATGATTATCTTACTGAGTATGTGATGAGTTGCCTCTCTCTTGTGGCTTTCAAGATTCTTTATCTTTGGCTTCAGAAGTCTGATTATAATGTGTTTTGGTGTAAGTCTTTTTGAGTTCATCATACTTTGAGTTTACTGAGCTACATGGATGTTTATATTCATGTCTTTCATCAGATTTGGAAGTTTTCAGGCATTATTTCTTCAAATATTCTTTCTGTCTCTTTCTCTCTCTCCTCCTTTCAAGACGCCCACAGTGTATGTGCTGGTCTGCTTGATGGTGTCTCACAGGTCCCATAGGCTATTCACTTCAATCTTTTTTTCTTTCTTTCTGTCAGCCTTGGTAATTTCCATTGTCTTATCTTCAGCTTTGCTGATACATCTGCCTGTTCAAATATGCCTTTGAAACTCTCTAGCGAGTTTTTCATTTCAGTTATTGTACTTTTCAGCTTCAGAATTTCATTTTGGTTTCTTAAGGTTTTTAAAATCTAATCATATTTCCATTTTGTTCATACAGTGCTTTCTTGACTTTTTCCGTATCTTTTCTTTCTCTGACATTTTTAAGATGGTTGTTTTAAAGTCTTTGTTTAGAAGATCTGCCATCAGATCTTTAAAAGGGATGTCTGTTGATTTATTTTTTTTCAGATGGGCCATATTTTCTTTGTATGCCTTGTGATGTTTTTCTATGCCTTGTATTTTGTTAAGAACTGGGCATTTGGATCTAATAATGTTTTATGCCTGGAAATTAGATTCTCCCTCTTCCTCAAGGTTTTGTGTTTTTTTTTTTTTTCTTTGATTCTTGTAGGTTGTCTCTGTGCCAGGGATCAGCCTGAGGGGTAACTTCAGGTTTGCTCGGGTCTCTTCTGAGCCTGTGCTGTTCCCTGGTCGAATGTGGGCACTTTCAGGGTGCCTGGGTGGCTCAGTCGATTGAGTGTCCGACTTTGGCTCAGGTCATGCTCTCACGGTTTGTAGGTTCGAGCCCTGCATTGGCTATGTGCTGACAGCTGGGAGCCTGGAGTCTGCTTTGGATTCTGTGTCTCCCAATCTCCCCAGCCCTCCCTCACTCGCTGTCTCTCCCAAAAATAAACATCAAAAAAAATTTTAACGTAGGCATTTTCTAATTTTCTCTTTATATGTAGTTGCCTTTGAAAGTGTCTTTATTTTGTGTTTGTGCATGTGTGTATGTATTTTTATGTATGTATGTAAATAGGCAGCCATGAAAGTCCTTGTCTTTGGTGTCTGGTTCCCTAAGCGGGGGCGGGGGGGGGGGGACAGGAAAATGCAGAGTGGGGGGAGAGCTGTATCCCTTTAAATCTCTCTCAAGTCACTTCAGATGGAGGGGAGGGTCTTTGCAACAGTGGGGGAGGTGCAGCAACCATGGCTGCCTTTCTGTGTTTGCACCTCTCTGATAGGAAGGAGCAAGCTATCGGAGCACACATTTCCAATGTTTACAGGACAGGGTGTTTTTGCCTACCCTGGCTCCTGCAAGACTACTGCAAGCCGCTCCAGAAACACTTGCAGGTGGCTGGGTGTAGGGGATGGGCTAAGAGCTGAAATTGGTTGAAATTAACCTCAGTTGACTGCCCAAGTCTTCCTCCAGAAGTTGGAATCCTTCAATAGACTCCAGGTTTCCAAAACAGTTACAGTCGATGGGTCCTGCCAGCACAGCCATTTTTTGGTGGGGAGGTAGGTTCCCGGTGCTTCCTGCTTCACCATCTTCTCAGAACCCTGCAGGTGACGTTAGGTTTTGTCCTTATCTTTTTGCCTTGCTCCCCCACTACACTCTTCCAGAGGGGAAGAACCCTGTTGCTCTCTTATCACTGCTTCTCAGGATACATGCTTGACACTTGTGGTAAAGCCTCAGTTAACTGGCCCTTCCTGAAATTCCTGTTTGCCCTTGCTCTCACTGAGGGATGCTCGGGAAAGAGAGGGAGGCAGAGACTGTACTGGGTTGGACAGTGTCCCCTCCCCAATTCATTTCTATCTGGAACCTGTGAATGGGGCCTTCTTTGGAAAAAGGGTCTTTGCAAGATGTCATAAATGAAAAAGGATGGCAAACTGGATTCCGGTGGATTGGTGATTGGTTGTCCGTGTAAGTCGGCCATGTGTAGATGGAGGCAGAGATTGGAGTGATGCATCTACAAGCCCAGAACCACTGGCAGCCACCAGAAGCTGGAAGAGACAAGGAAGGATTCTTCTTGCCCTGGAAGGAGCATGGCCCTGCTGATACCTGGATTTTGGACTTTGAGCATCCAGGATTGTGAGAGAGTGAATTTCTGTTCTAGGTTGTCTAGTTTGTGGACTTTGTTAGGGGAGCCTGGGCAGACGAATACAGGGACGAGGGCCAGGAGGCCATGCCTCTTAAGGTTAACTCACAAGACTATGGAATTCTTCACACTTTTGTGTCCTGAGTATGGAGCCGTGGAACTGTGGGTCCCAGCAAAAGGCTCTCTTGGGGGACATCAGCCCACTTGCTGACTCATGTGCATCATGTGTGTGTGAAGCTGGGCTTCTGTGACATGCCTGGCTTTCTGACAACAGTGGTCCATGAGAACAGTCATAGATTCAACAAAGGCACTTGGTCGGATCAGCCAGGACGTCTCTCTCCAATTTCAGAACGAGTGACATGTGCCGAAGTCCTGGGGTCCCTCCAGCATGTGAGGACACGTCAGGCCACTCTTTGGGGGGTTCCCGACATGTTTTGCACCCCCCCTCTGCCCAGTGGTTTTGCTTTTGTTTCTCTAGCTCTGGAAGGTTCCCAGCTGTGAGGGAAGATGCCAGCCCCGAGTAGGGTACTGTTGTCACCCACAAGCCTCCATGTGAGCTAGGTAATGTCTTTTTAGTATATATTTTGTAATTATTTTTGAGAGACAGAGAGTAAGTGGGGGAAGGGCGGAGAGAGAGGGAGATACAGAATCCAAAAGCAGGTTCCAGGAGTGCCCATCAGCACAGAGTCCGACGTGGGGCTTGAACTCATGGACCAGGATCACCACCTGAGCCGAAGTTGGACGCTCAACTGACTGAGCCACCCAGGCGCCCCGAGCTAGGTTATTTCTAAACTGATGTTTGAAAGCTGGTTTTTAAGGCAGTAATAAGGCTGGTGCATCCTTCAGAACTAACTGTAGTTGGCCCTGGGTCTGGTTGTTACATGGCTGTTTTGTGGCGGGTTGAGAACAGGGCCCAGGTCCTGATCCTTGTGTTGTCCAGTCTTGTTCCCAGACATTTACTGGCATCTACATGGGGCTGGGCCCGGAGCCTGGGGCTGGAGTGTGGAGCCAGAGCCCCCTGAGCTGGAGGACATGCTGCCGTGCTGTCTATAGACATGCACGTGTCCACGCTGTCTCCCACTGACCAGTGAGGAAGGACCCTGGGAACGCAGGTCTTGCCTGAGGTGTTCCGGCCCCAAGAGGACGCAGGGAGGCTGTACTGCATGGAGGCACCAAGGCTGCAGTGGCTTCTTCACCTGGTCACTCCAGTGGCTGCCAACCCTGTGAGCCTCGGTTTACCCATCTGTAGAACGGGAAAGATGGGAGAAGCTGTCTTGTAGGATGTACGGAGATTGCACAGTTGGCACCAAGGCTGTGGCGAGCAGTAGCAGCTCTTGCTGTCACTGTGGTTACTTGTTAAATTCATGACTCCCCGGGGACTAGCCCTTATCGGTATGTTCACAGGATTCCTGTCTGTATTCATATTACATATATTCGTAGATACGTTGATCTCTGTATCACGCATAGATATGTATTTACCCTGAATAAACTTCAGTATTAGATACAGAGCAGGATAGAGACATTTATTTCTCTGTCATGCTGATTTGAATAACTTTGAAATTAAAAAAAAAATTTTTTTAATGTTTATTTTTGAGAGAGAGAGCAAGGTAGGGGGCAGAGAGAGAGGGAGACAGAGGACCCATGGCAGGCTCCTCGCTGAGAATGGAGACCCCGATGTGGGGCTTGAACTCACAAACCACGAGATTATGACCTGAGCTGAAGTCAGATGCTCAACCACCCAGGCGTCCCAGAATAACTGAAATTTCAGGGTAGACCTCTATAGGCACTGTGTACTCCATATACAAGTTTGAGCCACTGTTGAGGGTAACAAGGTCTAAGATCAGGGAGAATGGCAAAAAAAAAAAAGGTCACTGCGCCTGCAAAGCTCAGTCAGTTGAGCAGCCAACTCTTGATTTCCACTCAGGTCATGATCTCTCAGTTTGTGACTTTGAGCCCCATGTCAGGCTCTGCACAGACAGGGTGGAGCCTGCTTGGGATTCTCTCTCTCCCTTTCTGCCCCTCCCCACTCTCCGCTCTCCGCTCTCCGTCTCTCTGTCAAAAATAAACATTAAATAGAAAAGTCACTGCCCTCAGGCACTTCCCTTCCAACAGTAGCAACAAAGCAACACCGAAGCTGTGATGTAGGTAGAGGGAAACCAAAGCCGGGCAAGGGGTGAGCAGTGGCCGGCCAGGAGTCTGGACACTTCAGAGGGAGAGGTGGTCATGAGACGCTCTTGCTGTACCGTCTAAACAGAACATGGGACAAGGCCCCTGCTCAGCTTGAAATGCCTTTAAAAAGTGGTCAATTTTTAAAATAAATTCCAGGCTAATAAACAGGCCTAGTTTTGTGTTTTTAGGCTCGGTGTCACAGGAATGATCAGCACTGGGAACCTGAGCTCACGCTGGGATTTGGCCTTCTTTTCCCTGTTTATAGGATTTTATGTTAAGGAGGCCATACGGTTGGTTCTCAGCTGTGTAAATACCCATTGTGGTGTATCAGGTAGTGGCCACATCCAGGCCAAGCCACTTGGCACACAGCTGGCAGCGCCCAGCTCGTGGATATAGCCCCTCCAGGTCCCACTGCTCCAGCCTGGTGCTGAATGGTCGTGTGCCGGGAGGAGGTAGCAATGCCGACTGGCCAACTTGCAGGGAAAGGCCTCTTGCTCCTTCAGTCCAGAAAGGCCTGGACTCCACCCACGGGTGAGGTCATAAAGTGGAAAAATGAAAGGAATGGCCTCACCAGGCTGGATGCCATCCACGGAGGGGGAGGGAATGTGGGCACTGGACACCTGTGGTGACAATCCGTTTTGGGTTCATCACCAGTGTGGTTTCTTATACTCTGTCACACCCATTGTCCTCATCCTGTCACCTCTTCTGCACTGGGTATCGGACATGTCCCACTTGCTAGGGTCTGACCTCCTCACTTCATCTCTTCCAGCCTCTCTTTTCGGGCCTGTCTTGGATTATGGGTCTAGAACAGTCTCTTCCTCTAGGTCTTTGTTAAGAGAGCCGAGTTGACCATCCTACCAGGAATTATTCTTTCTTCTCTTGCTGTCAACTTCTAGAGTGAAGTTCAAAGAAAGTGGGAAAGCAAGGACCCTTAACTCCCTGAGAGGGCGAGAATTCCAGAATGTTTTCTGGGTCCCCTGGTTAGAGTGATGGAGGCACATGCTGCACTTCTCCTGCGGAGGCCACCCCAGGTGCACAGGGCGTTGGGTGGAGGAGCCCTTGCCTCATGGGCTCAGGCATGGGCCCAGGAACAGGGTGGGGCCCTGTGTCGGGCTGTGTTCCCCAGTTTTACCAGGTACTTCTTAATCCAGTCTTGAAACGGTCCCAGCTGTATGACTTCTGGGCATGTTTCCTGTGGATGTATTTGCACCAGAGGGTAAGGAAGCGGCCCATGTCCATCAATTGGAAGTGTGTCCTGCAAATCTGGAATCTACTGTGGAATGAGGTGTTCCTTAGGAGGGAGACAGCGGTGAAAAGTGTGCTGGTGTAGGATCCGTTTGTGTATGAAGACTGGTGTGGTAGATGCCTAAACACACTCTGGAAAGACCTGTGCCCACATGGTGGATAGGAGCTGCCTCTGGAAAGTGACGCTTGGGGTGGAGGGGTTGGTGGCAAAAGAGGAATTAGGTTTCGTTGGATTTGTTACAACCATGCATATTTTTTGTTTTTGTTTCAAGCACGTAAGAGAATAATACTTCAGGGGTCCTTTAGTAATGTGGCCCAGCATTTCGTTCTGCTGTGCTGAGAAGGTTCCAGGGTCCCCGTGTGTCTCCCCCTCACACTCACGTTGGCGGGGGGGCGGTGAGGGTGAGGGATGGGTGGTGGGGGTGAGCTCGCTCCTCCGCGGGAGGCCAGTCCTTCCTGCCCACACCGTCCCGGGGAAGCCCAGACCTGACCTGCGTCTCCCAAGGCTGGTGCTCCATCTCTGGGTCACATTCGCGCACCCAGTGTCACCTCAAAGATTTGCAGGCGCTGCAGTTCTTTGAGACAGGAAGGTACAAAATTAAGGCCAGGTATAGAGCAGACTGTAATTTTAAGGACTTTCTTTTAAAGAAGTAATCAGCGGTGGGTGGATTAGGTCCCATAGCTGGGAGCCTAGAACAAGAGGAATTTAATCATCTGCCCTTCTGCCCTGGAAGCCCGAGGAAGGTGTTGGCAGGGCCAAATTCCCTTGGAGGCTCCAGAGTGGGTGTGTCTTTGCCTCTTTCAGCTTCTGGTGGCTCCTGTAGCCCTTGGTGCCCCTTGGCCTGTAGACGCAGCTCTCCGGTCTCTCATCACACCACCTCCTTCCTTGTGTCTGTGTCCATATTTCCTTCTTTGTATAGGGACAGCAGTCACTGGATCGGGGTCTGTTCTAATCCTCTTAACCAGTCACGTCTGTGAGGGCCCTGCTTCTAAGTCAAGTCGCATTCCAAGTACCAGGAGTGAGGACGTACCTTCTAGGCACTGACCCGCTGCAGCTTCTGTCCGTCCCATAAAGGAGTCTTTGCAGTTGCCACACTTCGTAATTTGCTGATGTACCATCTAAAATTACGAACTTGTTTGCGAAAATAAAAATAGAATTATTGGGGCGCCTGGGTGGCTCAGTCGGTTGAGCGTCCGACTTCGGCTCAGGTCATGATCTCGTGGCCCGTGGGTTCCAGCCCCACGTTGGGCTCTGTGCTGACAGCTCGGAGCCTGGAGCCTGTTTCGGATTCTGTGTCTCCCTCTTTCTCTCTCCTCCCCAGCTCATGCTGTCTCTCTTCTCAAAAAAAGTAAATAAACGTAAAAATAAATAAATAAATAAAAATAGAATTATTAAAAGTAAACATTAAAATTTTTTTCTATTTTTTTAATGTTTACTTTTAAGAGAGAGTGTGTGTGTGTGAGCAGGGGAGGGACAGAGAGAGGAGACACAGAATCTGAAGCAGGCTCCAGGCTCCAAGCTGTCAGCACAGAGCCCAACGCAGGGCTCAAACCCACGAGCTGTGAGATCATGACCTGAGCCAAAGTTGGGTGCTTAACTGACTGAGCCACCCAGGCGTCCCTGAAAACAGAATTGTAGATGAAGTTTCAGAAAGAACATTATAGGCTGAGAACTCCAGTTTAATTATAGTTCAAAAGCCGGCCTCTGAATGAGTTTGTTCATCATCTAGTGATGGGGTGTCTGTGCCGAACTTTTCTCTTGTTTTATGAACATTTGTTTTTTACCTTCTTTTAATAAAATAAACTGTGCTTTTAAATCTTCCACTTAGGAAATTGAAAGACTTTCTGAGCAGTTAGAAGAAAAAGAGAAGGAGAAGCAGCAGCTGATGAGCCAGCCGGAGCATGAGCGAGAGAAGGAAGTTGCCCTGCTGCGGCAGAGCGTGGCAGAGAAGGAACGAGCCCGGGCTGCCAGCGACATTCTGTGCCGCTCCTTGGCTGATGAGACCCATCAGCTGCGGAGGACTCTGGCCGCCACTGCCCACATGTGCCAGCATCTGGCCAAGTGTCTGGATGAACGACAGCGCACACAGGGGGACTCGAGGGAGAAAAGTCCTGAGGTAAGCCATGCACGTGGGTAAGCAAATTACAGTGAAGACCACATCGGGGCAGGAGGCGTCGCGTAGAGACCGCAGGATCCCTCAGTAATCGCGGGGATTGGGGAGCCCAGAGCCCACCAGTAAGGAGACTCCTCTTGGTTGTGACAAAGCCTGTCTCTTCAGGGCTTTCTTCTAGAAAGATGGAACGTGCAAAATGTGATAGGAAAGCAGGGCAGCCTGCTTCACCAGCCCAGCCTCTTGGCCTCTGTAGCCTCGGTTAGCTGAGGACAAGAGGGTGGAGCCGCGGCTGGTAGGCAGATGAGGAAGCTGCAGAGCGAGGTGAGGGCAGCTCCCCCACAGGCCCCATGCGCAGGCCCGCAGGGCCGTGGGTGCTGGCCTTCCATGTGCTCCATGCACCTGCACAGAGCGGCACCGACCCAGCCGTGGACCTCGGCCCAGCTGGCTGTGGGCTTGCTGAGCGGGGTCCTTTCCGGGCAGTTCTCTTAGGCTGCGACCAGGTTCACTGAGGAATGCGCCGCGATGTTCTGAGGGGGATGGGCTGACCGGCCCCTTAGCGGCGGCTTTGCCACAGCTCGCATGGGGAACCACCTGTTCTCAGGTGGATTCCACTAAAAGGGAACCTCGGAAGGAACCACGCGTATTTGAGAAGCCAAAAGAAAGTGCTATTTGGGAGGAGGCGGGTGCTCTTCTCCAACGTTGAGTCACTGGGTCGTTTCCTTGCGGGGATTTGAAAGTAGCTACACACGATGGTGGCCGGGGGCTGGCGGCTCTTACAGTCACTAAATCAGCATCATTTCTCAGCCTGGGACTTGGCTGAGTCACCCGGGGCTTCCCAGTGGCTGCGCCGTGAGGATACATACTTCCTTTGTCTTTCAAGGGGAATTCTCAAAAATGATGTCACCAACATGCAGCCCCCTCTGTTCTATTAAATGCACTGCATTTCTCGGATTCAGACAGACTTCTCAAACGAGACTTTTCGGTTAGGGCTGCCTACCATTGTTAGGGGCGGTTTGGGATGTGGCTTCTAGGCATGAGCATGGTGTGGGTCAGACCCTGTGTACAAAGCCACCAAGGTTGACCCTGATGGTCTGCAGACATGATGGGTTCCCAGCCAGGCCTGCCCCCTGTGGCCCAGGGCCGGTGTGTCCTTTGCCACACAATGGGACTGAGCCCCCTGTTCCCCCGAGCCATGACAGAGCATGTCAGGCAGCGGGAGCCCCGGTGGGTGGTGGGCCCGGGTCAGGGCAGAGCACACCCTTCCCCCACCACCTCCGGGAAGCAGGGAGTCCTTTTGTGTCTCCACTTCGCGTCTCTACCTGATGAACGACCGCCAGCTGGTGCCTTGCTGGATGTGATGATGTCTGCGACCTTGGTCGGCGGGTCTAGCTTCCTCCCCTCTTGTTCCACTTTTTATGTTCAGCGACATAGTGCCCTCCCACTCTCCCTTTGTCATGCAGCCAGAGCGTATAGGCGGGGACACCTGTGTCCGGGATGTTATTGAGAAGTTACAGGAAGAAAATCGACTGTTGAGACAGAAGGTGACCCATGTGAGTATCTGTCATATTTCATTCAAGAAGAATTTGCCCTTGTGAACTGCAGGTGTAGGGGGGTCCTGTCCTCCATGGTGCTCAGGGGTTGTGTCCCCCTCAGGCCACTTTGGCTGACACACACCATGCCGAGACCTGACCTTTTTGTCTGAAAGTGCACAGAATGTGCCCCGTCCTGCTCTGTCCCCTCAGGCTAACTGGTAGGTCGAGAAAGGAGGTGCAAGAATTACTATCGAGTATGGCTTCTAAGGAGGGAAAACCGCACCGAGTCCACTTGTGTTTAACAGTTGCTGGCGGACGTCACCGCCGTGCCTCAGACGTGTCTGCTGCTCTCCGTGTCCCCTCTGGATAGAAGAGCAAAGTGAGGTGACATCCATTTAAGGGGAAGAACTCATTAGCTAACTGTCGCTAACAAAGCGCTCATAGTCCGAGAAAGACAAATGCCAAGTGATTTCTCTCCTGTGTGGAATTTAAGACAGCAAGCAGAGGAACACAGAAGTGGGGGCAGGAAGAAGAGAGGACGACAAACCATAGGGGGCTCTAACGATAGAGAACGAACAGGGTTAATGGAGGGGGGCGGGATGGGCTAGATGGGGATGGCGACAAAGCACTGGGGGTGTCTGCAAGTGACACTGAGTTCTGCTCCTGAAACCAATATTACGCTGGATGTTAACTGGAATTTAATAAAAATTTGAAGAAAAAGTTTAAACTTAAAAACACAAAGCGTGGCGTAGCGTGGGGCCGCCTTCACCGCGTGTCTCGGCCACACCCCCTCAGGTAGAAGACCTTAACGCCAAGTGGCAGCGCTACGATGCCAGCAGGGATGAGTATGTGAGGGGGCTCCACGCGCAGCTTCAGGGGCTACAGGCCCCCCGTGAGCCCGAGAGACCCTCCCCTCCTGAGCTGATGAGGAAGGAGATCTCCAGGCTCAACAGGCAGCTGGAGGAGAAGATAAATGACTGTGCGGAAGTGAAGGAGGAGCTGACGGCTGTGAGGAGGGCCCGCGATGCGGCACTGGAGCGGGTGCAGATGCTGGAGCAGCAGGTGTGGCCCTGGGGGGGGGGGGGGGGGGAATGTGTGTGCGGGGGGGGGGGGGGGGGGGGAGCCAGGTGGGCACCTTCTCCGTCCTGAGCAGCAGAAATGGCGCCGCGTGCTGACAGCCGCGTGTCTTGCCTCCTTTCAGATTCTTGCTTACAAGGATGATTTCACCTCGGAAAGGGCCGATCGAGAGCGCGCTCAGGGGAGGATTCAAGAGCTGGAGGAGCAGGTGGCCGCCTTGCGGCACCAGGCGTCCCGGAGGCAGGTAGAGTACGAGGCCTCTTTAGGCCTGGCATTCCTCTCATTTTCCTTTCCGCGAATTTCAAGCATCGGCCTGAGACCCCGGTTGCCCTGCTTAGGTCAGAGCCGCCTTGCCCGGCCCCTGGGGCATGTGGGTGGAAGAGCTCCTAGTCACACCGTGTGACAGTCCACAGGGCCTGTCCTGCCTTCCATGCTCGTGGTCATGCACCCGGTGAGCACGTCCCGGGCCCCAGGCTTCCTGCTAGGAGCTTCCTTCATACGTGCCCCCTCCTCGCGATGAGGCACAGGTACTTGGTTACTCCACTCCCGGGTGTCTGGTAACGTCCCTGGGCCCACGGCCCGTGTGCATGGAGATGGGCCTTGCAGGCCAGTAGGCCTCCACCCCAACCAACTAGGGAGGCCTGGCGTGAGTCAGAATTGGTAAGTTTCTCGGTGCAGGACCCATGGCGCCCACATGCCTCTTCCCCTCTGCCCTGGACCCTCTCCGTGCTCTGCGGAGACCCTGGGAGAGTTTGGTTTCTTTAGCCCCTCAGCCAGTACCTACTGGGCCCCTCCAAGAACGTTTGCACTGGACAGTAGTGGCACCTCTGGGGATTGACGTACCAGGCTGAGCAGGGATGCTGAGCTGACCTCGGGGCTGCCCCATCTGGTTGGGTGCTGCCTGTACTATGCTGCTGGGGTTCGTCGGTGGCTTCTGCTCCCACCCTGCGTGAGGTGCAGGGAGTCACGGGGGATACCCTCTCTTTCACCCTCTTGGACTCGGTCCAGAGCACCAGGCCTGGACAGAGGCAGCTGTTCCTACTGGCGGGTGAAGTGGGTGGGGACCGTGCCCGCGGCCTGTTTCCCCCCGAGGCCACAGGCTAACAAGGAGGTGCGGGAGGACCTCATCGTCCCCAGCGGCCTTAGCAGCTCCCATCACAGATTCTGGGTTCTCCTGAGGCCCTGGGACTCGAGGCTCTGGCTGAGGACGCTCCACCATGGGCCCAGGCAGGGGCGGTCTTCTGTGACCGGGTTTCACCTGTGGGTTGCTGGCTGCCTCGAACTTGAGGAAGCACGTGCTCTTGGATTGAAAGGTCATTAAAGGTGTGGTTCTAGGCAGCCTGTCAGTGACTCTGGGCCAACAGGGATGATCAGGACCCACTTCAAGTCTGTTGGGGGACAGGGCGTTTGCATTACGTGGCCTCTGCATCCTTTTCAGCTGCATCCTTTTCAGCTGTGGCCCCTCGAATGTGGGGGAACACTTGCCGTTGCTGAGGAGCCAGGGCAGGAGTGCAGAAGGGGCGGGCAATAAGCCCCAGGCCCACAGAGGAAAGCCCAAGTTCAGATGTGAAGTTTCAGAAGCACCAGGCTGAGGAGCATGCAGGCCACGGTGCTTCGTGACTGATGTCTGGAGGGCGTGCGCCGGGACGAGCTAGGAGGGACCCCCACCCTGGCTCCACGTCTGTCTCTCCACAGAGGCGTATGGGGCTGATGGGCAGGGAGCGGGCCCCATCTGAACTTGTGCAGGAGCGTCTGCGACTGGGCCCCACCGTGTTTGGGCTCTGGGCTACTCCAGGAGGTGGGGAGGGGCTGCAAGTCCCATTCAGGGACGGGAGAAATTTCTCGAGTGCTAGAACCCGACACCTGGCTTTGTGGCCTGCAGTGCGGCCCATGTGAACGGATACTTGCCTTCTTTCCAGGACTGCCGAGAGCGGGGCTCCTGCCGGACGCACACGGGGAGCAAAACCCCCAAGTACTTAGAGACCAGTGTCTTGGAGCTTGTGGCACCCAGTGGCCGGAGGGCCGGGACTGGATCTCAGGGGCCGGACTTCTCCGCAGAGGGCAGGTGTCCTGGAGCAACGACCCGGAGAGGGCAGGGGGAGCTTCAGTGCCCTCACTGCCTGCAGCACTTCGATGACGAGCAAGGCGAGGAGCTCTTCAGGCACGTGGCTGAGTGCTGCCAGTGAGGCCCTGAGGCTGGAGCTACCTGTGACCCTGTGGCTTCTGAGGGGACTCGGCCCTGGGCGGGGGCGAGATCCCCTGAGACCCAGGACCCAGCACAGATTGAGGGGGTTTCTGATCCTTCACCTTGGTCATCCTTGGGTGGTGGAACAGACCAAGTTGGAGGGAACTTCTCGTGGGGCGTCTGCCTCTGGGAGGGCCTGGCTTGGCTTCTGGTATGGAGTGCGCCCCTCCCTGCCCCCCCCCCCCCCCGCCGGCCGGCTGTCGGGTCAAGACCAGGAGCAGGGGGCGCACGAACGCTCACAGGCAACACGACAGCCCCAGTCAGCCTGCGCCTGGGCCGCTGCAGCTCGCTGGGAAGAGGTGGCTGCCTGCAGGGACCACGTGTGTGGGCCCCCGGTTCTGCTGAGTCGGGACCAGGTTTGTAGACTGAGCCCTGTGGCAACACATTGCACACGAGGACTATTCTCGGCCACCGCAGAGACACGTGTCCTCACTGAAATGCACTGCAATAGCATTTGCCACCTATCTCAAAGTCAAAAGACATTTTACATTTACTTATTTTTATAATAAATACACTTGCTATGGTGACTGCTCTTGAGAATGTGTCCCGGGGGCTGCAGTATTTTCAGTCAGACTGGCTGAGGAGGAGAAGCGCTCCTGTGTTTGCCACCTGCCTGTCAGGGACCACGTGACCTGGCGCCAACCCCGCTTTGCCTTCGGTCTGTTTCCACCCCAGCCCAGGATGTGTAGCCAAGGGCTGGGAATGCGGTGAGAGGGTGCAGGTACCTGCTGAGAGCACATGAGAGCCACACAGAGCAAGGTGTGATCAGTGACCCGAAAGAGAAGGCGGGAGGGGAGGCTGAGGTGCTGTGCCAAGTGCTTGCCAGGGTTCACTCCCTGAACCCTCATAGCAATCCCAGGAGGTAAGTGTTATGATCATCCTCAACACAAACAAGGAAAAGGAGGCACAGAAGGGCTAAGTCACTTGCCCAAAGTCACACAGTGCCTGAGGGACAAAGCTGGCATCTGCACCCATGTTCTCAATAGCACAGTCTGTACTTCTTCCTGGAATTCATCCTTCCATCTGGCTAAGTCCTCCTCAAGTCAGAGTTCAGGTGTCACTTCCTCTGGGGCCCCGCTGGAAGAGACCCAGCCTATGTGGCATGGGGTGGGCAGACTGTAGCAGAAAGCCTCAATCTCCCTGACCTCAGGAACTGGAAGAGCTTGTGGACACCTGAATACTGGAAACAGAGGATGGGGACACCCCAGAGAGAAGGGAGCCACACAAGGGGAAACCCTCAAATCCTTGGCTGACCCCCCAATTTTCCATGCATTGAGCAAGAACCCAAGGATTCTGGGGTGAGAACAGCAGATGGAAAGCAGAAAGAGCTGAGCAGACATTCCAGTGGCTGAATATTACAGGGGGACAGTTTTGAATTTGGGTCCCTCAAGCTTCAAAGGTAAATACTTTGGGTTTTCCTCTGAAACCCTGTAAGGGCCCTGCATCAGGAGTAAAGTTGACATCCTAGGACAAAATGGAAATAGCCTTTGCTCTAAAAAGGCGTAAGAGTTTCAGGTAATCAACCAGTAAATCAGCTGTCACCTGGAATGAGATACAGGCAACAGAGTCTAGGACATTATACTGTATTAATCACAAGGACAATATGCAATAGAAAATACTAGACCGGGTGTCTAGCTGGCTCAGTTGCTAGAGCATACAACTGTTGATTTTGGAGCTGTTTGAGCCCCACATTAGGTGTAGAGATTACTTAAAATCTTAAGAAAGAAAATACTAGGCAAAGGAAAAATAAAGGCAGAATGAAGGTATTTTTCAGACAAATACAAGGTAACAAAATTTATATCCAATTGACTGCACCACAAGAAATCTATACTACAGAAATTATTCCAGATAAAAATATAGAAAGGAATGAAGAACCTGGGCACGGGCAGATAGGAATTACTTTTTAAACAACGATGTTTGGAGGCCTTTAAAACATGCAAGCATATGACCAAAAGAGCTTCCTAGGTGGGGGAGAGTATTTAATGAACTTATTACACAGAAGTTTTTGCATTGATGTAAGGTGGACTGTAATGCAATAAGAAAGCATAATCTCTAGAGTAACCACTAACATAGTAATAAAAATATTTAAAAAGTGAACAGAGCAGAAAATGTTACTAATCCAAGACAAGCTAGGAGAACTAAAGGAATAAGGAAGAGATGAGACAACACAGATGGCAAGATGGCAGACTGAAACCCAACTGTATCAATAATTACATTATAAATGGATCACTGAAAGAATGATTGTCACACTGCATGAGAATGACAAGGTCTCACCTACATGCCCATTAGCAAAGATGTACTTCATTAAAAAAAAAAAAAATTAATGTTTATTTATTTCTGAGACAGAGCATGAGTGAGGGAGGGGCAGAGAGAGAGGGAGACACAGAATCCGAAGCAGGCTCCAGGCTCCGAGCTGTCCGCACAGAGCCCGACGTGGGGCTCGAACTCAAAAACCATGATATCATGACCTGAGCCAAAGTCAGTCTCTCAACCAACTGAGCCACCCGGGCGCCCCAGCAAAGACGTACTTTAAATATAAGAACACAGGGTGAAGATAGAAAATACACACCATGCCTACACTAACCAAGAAAATGAGAGTGGTTACATGATTATCAGATGGAATTTAAGACAAAAAGTGTTAGCAGAAGTAGAACACTGTATAATGACAAACGGCTAAATTTATCAGGAATATATAACATTCCTAAATTTGTATACAGTTAATAACATAGCTTCAACATATATAAACAAAAGGAGGGCTGGATAAATGCACAATCATAGCTGGAGATTTTAACACACCTCTAAATAACTGAGAGAAGCAGGAAAAAAAAAATCAGCAAGGATACACAAGGTTTAACCAAAATAATTAACAAACTTGGTGTCATTTACTTATGTGGAACATTAGGCCCAACAAAAGCCAACTAGAATTCTTTTCAGGTGTACATGGAACACTTACCAACAGAGACAAATTTGTGGGGCATAAATCAAGTCACAATATATTCCAAACAATTGAATCATTGAATTTATGTTCTCTGACCATGGTGAGGTTAAACTACAACTCAGTAACAGATAAATATCAAATTCCCAACACACTTCTAAGTGATCTGTGGACAAAGGAAAAGACACAATGGAAATTAGAAAATACTCTGAAATGAGTGAAAATGGGGTTAAAATTCAGCAATCTATGTGCCCCTCTCAAGAGCTAAGAGAAGAGCTGCAAATTAAACCCAAAGAAAAGGGAAGGAAAGAATATGAGAGCAGAGATCAATGAAACAGAAAACAGAAAAACCAACAAAATGAAGAGTTCTTTTAAATGCCAATAACATGGATAAACCACTAACATGACTAATGCAGAAAAAAACAAATTGTTGATAATCAGGAATGAACAGAGGGACATCAGTATAGATCTCTAAAAGGAGTACTATGAACGCTCTATGCTAATAAATCCGACAACTTCGATGAGACAGATAAACTCCTTGAAAAACACAATTTAATGCAACTGATACAAGAAGAAACAAAACCTGAGTAGCTGTTCTGTAGGTATTAAGTAAATTGAATCTATAATTAAAAGTATTTTCACGCAAAAAAGGGGGGTGCATGCCTGGGTGGCTCAGTTGGTTGAGCATCCAACTTTTGATTTTGGCTCAGGTCATGTTGCCAGGGTCGTGGGATGGAGCCCCACGTCAGGGCCGCTCAGCATGGAGCCTGCTTGAGATTCTCTCTCCCTCTGCCTCTCTCCCTAGCTTGCGTGAACCCAATCTCTCTCTCTCCAAAGAAAAAAATTTTAAAAATGAAAAAAGAAAAAAGAAGATATTTTCACAAAGAAAATTACAGGCCCAGATAACTTGACTGGTGAATTCTCCCAGACATCTGAGAAAGATATACCAATCTTACATACATTCAGCAAATAGAAGGAATGTTCTCCAACTCATTTTTATGACCCCCAAACCTAAGCAAAGCAAGAAATTACAAGACAAATCTCTCTCATGAACATAGAGGCAAAAGTCCTAAAAAAATTAATAAATTGAATTCAATATAAAAAGGATAATAAATCATAGCCAAGTAGAATTTTAATTATGGATACAAGATTGGTTATTCAAAAAAGCATTAAATGTTATTCACAGAATAACAGAAAAAAACACATGATCTCAATAGAAGCCGAAAAAGTACATGACAAAATTTAATACCCACTCATGATAAAAAAAACACTCAGCAAACTAGAAAAAGGCATTTCCTCAATCTGAAAAAGGTGTATGTCCAAAAACTTACAGCTAACATTATATTTGATGATATAATATTAAATGCTGTCCCTGCTGAGGTTTGTATCAAGACAAGGTTGTTCACTCTTAACCACTGTAATTCAACATTGTACAGGAGGTTCTACCCAGCGCAGTAATAAAGGGAATAAAGAACAAAAAAGTTGGGGGAAGAGTAAATAAAACCGTCCCTATTTGCAGATGACAGATTGTATGTATATATGATATATACACATAAAGGAGTACATGCACACACACACACACACATAAAATTCTAGGTGTTCTTAAAGTTTAGAATTTATGTCAATTATTTGACAACCTCAAGATATAAAGTTCGATATATGAAAAATCTACCATACTCCTGTATGTTTACAACAAGTAGAAAAGCAAACTTAATGTTTATTTTTGGGAGAGAACATGCAAGTGGGGAAGGGGCAGAGAGAGAGGGAGACACAGAATCTGAAGGAGGCTCCAGGCTCTGAGCTGTCGGCACAGAGCCCGGTGTGGGGCTCAAACCTACGAACTGTGACATCATGACCTGAGCCAAAGTCACACACTGAACCAACTGAGCCACCCAGGCACCCCAAGAAAGGCAAATTTAAAACTCCCCGAAAGATACAGTGACCAACAAGATGTTAAGTCCTAACTAACCCCCAGAACCTGTGAATGTGACCTCACTGGGAAATAGGGTCTTTGCACATGTAATATGAGATAATGTGCTGGATGAGGGTGGGCCCTAAACCCAATGACTCATGTCTTTGTAGGGACAGAAGAGACGTGCGACACTGGCTGGCTCAGTTGGTGGAGTGTGTGGCTCTTGATCTTAGGGTTGTGAGTTTGAGTCCCATGTTGGGTGTAGAGATTATTTGGAAAAAAAAAAATTTAATGTTTATTCATTTTTGAGAGAGAGAACGAGAGAGAGAGAGAGAGAGAGAGAGACACCAAGTGCGAGTGGGGGAGGAGCAGAGAGAGAGGGGGACACAAAATCGGAGGCAGGTTCCAGGCTGTCAGCACAGAGCCCGACATGGGGCTCGAACTCACGAACCATGAGATCATGACCTGAGCCAAAGTCAGGCACTTAACCAACTGAGCAATCCAGGTGCCCCGCAATTGCTTAAAATCTTAAAAGAGACGAACACAGAGATGCAGGGAGGAGGCCACATGAAGACAGACAGAGACTGGGGGTGATGCCTCTGTAAGCCAAGGATTGCCAGTGACCACCAGGAGCTAGGAGGGAGGCACGGAACAGGCGGTTCTTCCAACCTCTGGAAGGAACCAATCCTGCCGATACCCACATTTTGGGTTTATATCCTCCAGGACTGTGAGAGGAGAAGTTTCTGTTATAAGCCACCCAGTTTGTGGCACTGCATTATGGGAGCCCCAGGAAACTAAAGCATAACTCCATTTGTGATGACATCAAAAACAAAGTGCTTAGGAAAAATTCATCAGAAGTGTGCAAAATCTCTACAATAAAAGCTACAAAACACTGCCGAACTCAAGAACACATAAACGCAGACTGGGAACTCCATGGTCTCAAGATGTCACTTCGTCCCAAACTGACCTACAGACTCAACAGCCTCATCCGTAATTCCAGCAAACTTGTGACAGGTTCATTTTGAATTAGTATTTTGTCATGGTTGTTCCTCATTTTTCCAGGATTCCAGTTACATGTATGTTGGAATGCTTGACACTGTCCCACCGGCTACTGTTTTCCATTCTCTTTTGTGCTTCTTTCTGGTAGTTTGTGTTCCCCAGGCATCAAGTTCATGGGTATTTTTTCCGAAGTTTCTGATCTGTTGATTCTACCCAGAGTATTTTTCATTGCAGATATTTTATTTTTTCTTTAGAACTTCACTTAGACTTTCATTTAGTGTGGGATATTTTTGTATTCCTTTAGGTTGGACTTTGTTGAGGCAGGCAGTTAAGATACTTGGGATCAGTTTGAGCCTTCCGAGGCTTGCCTATAGCTTTAGCTTTTGCTTTTACTCTAGGGCTAATTTAACCCCACTGCTAAGATCATAGCCTTCTGACCCTACACCGATGTCTATATCCGAGTATTTCAAGGTCTCTGCACCCTGGCTGGTAGAAACACTATTGCAGCCAAATGTACTGCTTTCTGGTGATTTTCCCTTGGGTTCCTGGAAGTTTAAGCCACACCTGCAAGATCAGTAGATTGCAGGGGACTCTGAAGCCCCCCCCCCCCCCCCCCCGCCCCAGAGCTCCTTAGATGCAGCCCCTCCTGTTCAGAACCCTGCCCCACAAATTCCAGCCGCCTGGGCCTCCCCACATGCCAGTCTTGGCTTACTCTACTCAGCAGGCCTGCTGGGGTGTGGCCATGGGCCTGCCCAGGGCTAGTCCTGGAAGCTGCCTCCAGGCAGGAAGCGGGCACTCAGGGGGCTTACCCTGTTTTGTCCCCTCGGCTCAGGACATTGCCATGTGCTTCTAGTCCAACATCCAAAACCGTGGTTTAAACTTCCTCGGTTTTATGATCGTGTGGCACGGGGACAGTTTCCCTGGCATTTGTTCCTTCCTGGGTGTGCCACTGGCACACGTTTATGACTCTTCCTCTTGTCCTATGCTGTCTTCTCTGTGGCAGACAATCTGGAGGGCTCCCAGGGACACACAGTTTCAGGAGTAAGTTCGTAACAGTCCAGAACCGCTTGAATTTTCTCTGTGCGGTTCGTTCCCATTCCTCCCCCCACTCCCCACCCCGCCCCGCCCCAGTTACTCTTCCGGTTTAGTAGTGGATCCAAGACAGACAGTGATTGGCTGTCATTGTGAAGACAAAGAACCAGGACTTCAATTGTCATTGCGTGTGTGACCGAGAGGTTTTATTTGTGTTTAAAACCGCGACACAGTGTGACCTGTGAGGTAAGTTTTATCTTCTTTAAAAAAATATATTAGTGAAATGAAGAAATGTTAATCCTTTTTGGTACCATAATGCTCATTTTGATAATATTTTTTTTTAATGGCCTGACTATGTAGACAAAGTTCAACGAAAGGGCATTTTCACTGTTTCTTTTCTAGCTACTGTTATTTCATCTCGTGATCATTTATTGTGTAAAGGAGGGGACACTCCAATGCGATCTGACCCTCGGGCCGAGGCCCCTGTGAAGACAGTAGCACTGGGGCCAGATGTCGCGCAGGCACACCTTGGGCCTTGGTTTCCCCACCAGTAAATGCAATGCCTGGGCAGGACGACGCAGCCTTGCACTGGGGGGCACAGTATCCAGTGTCTTGGCCTGGGCCTGCCTCCACCTGTGTGGGAGGGGCTGAACTAAGGAAGCCCTGCCAGCCTCGACCCTCCACCTTTTCCTACCCCTGGACTGTCCTGGGCCTCCCAGGCCCGAAATCCATCCTCAGTGTTCTGTTCCTGAGAACTGGGAACGGTAAAGAGACACCCCCCCCCCCCAACCCCCACTCAGGGAAAGACCCAAAGGAGCGAAAGGGTTGGGCCTTGTGTGGAACGTGGGAAGGGCATTCTCCCGATTTCAAGCAGAAAGGCCGGCCGGAAGAAGGCCTAGGTGGCTGGCCCGTGTGTGAGGGGGGCAGGGGTGTGGCAGGGGGGCAGGTGGGGCCAACTTAGGTGGAGACATGGGTGTGTGCGGACACTGTGTCGGGGTGCCCAGGGGTCCCCCTCACCACTCCTGGCCCCGACAAGGCCCTGCTCATGTCACAGGTAGGACCCTTCGGCCACTGTGGCCCCCAGGACAGGTGAAAGCTGCGGCCCACAGGTGGGACTGCTTCCAACTCATGAGCAGGATGGGGTGGGGCACGGGCAGGGTCTCAGGGGTGGGCCTGGGCGGGCAGGTTCCCCAGATGGCAGGGTCCGGGTTTGCAGGCTCCCCGGGACCCTCCCCAGCATTTGCCCAGCCAGCCCGGCTACCCTCACGCTCACCGGGAAGGGACGAGGCCTGGGCCTGGAAGTCCTGGAGGCACATCAGGGCCTTTTGAGGACATGGCTCCTGTGGTCACCACCCAGCCTGCTCCTCGATCTGCTGGGTCATCCCAGGAGCAGAGATACGCTGTCCTTCCTCCCACCTAGAAAAACAAAAGCAGAACAAGCCAGCCAGCTTTTTGTCCCCCTGCTCGTCTTGCTGCCACCCCGTCTCCTAGTCCCAGGAGCTGCTCTTCCCACCCTGTCTTCCCGCAAACCAGCTCCCACGGGGTTGTGGTGGGAGCCCAGGGCCAGTTCTTGGACCTCACCTCGGCCACGGCAGCCCTGCCATGCCACGCTCCCGCCACCTGTGATACTGGATCTGCGGACAGCCCCCCGCCCGACCTGTCCACACTTGTTCCTGGGGGGCCTTCTGCCCACGAGCAGCGATCCCCAGCGCCAGACATCTCACCTGGGCTTCTGATGAGCACCCCCGACTTGACCCCGTCCCGCCCAGGAGTCCCTCTTGCCTCTGCTCTGTCCCACCTGCAGGCCGTCAGTCCAGAAGTCCTGTGGATGGAGCCGTCAGAGTATCTCCAGAGGCTGCCTCCCCCTCCCCGTCTCCACACAGAAATGGGGCCCTCATTGCCCCCCCTTCATTCAGGGACGGGCCACACACGCAGGTTTACCAAGAGTGGGGAGCAGTGGGGCTCCGGGGTGCTCCGGGAAGTGGGTGGGAACAGGATGGCGGTTCCACCGGAGACTCCCACAAACTGCCTGCAGAGATCTCAGGAGAAAGGAACCAAGGCAGAATTCCCCTTTCCATCCGAAATCCTGCTCATGTTGTTCCTTACGCATACCCAATTTAACGCTTGTGACGTTTCAGTTTACTCCCTGAAAGCCGGATGGGCACGTGCCCGTTAGGCCGTGTGCGGTCCCAGCCCACCGGTCCCCCCCCCCCAACCCTGCTGTGCCTCCCCTGCCCCGCAGACTAGAATGCGGTGTCCCCTCTGCAGCCTGCACCCCACTGCTGCTTCTTGGTGCCCCCACTGCTCTCACACCAGACCCTCAGAGTCACCCGGCTGGGCTCTGTCCTGGGCACACGGAAGGGCCCAGATACACCACTGCAGGGAGGACGGGCGGTGGGGAGGTCCACCCGCTTGCCCCACACCCTGCCCCCACCCCCGCCGCCCTCTGGGCCCCAGCAGAAAGCAACCAGACGAGGTCTTCTGCTGTACTAATGTATTCCATCTTTCAAAAAGAAAGACATGATTTTAATATTACTTAACAATATGTTAAAAAAGTAGCCAGGCAGGCCTCCGTGTTAATACAGTCGTACACTCTCTAACAGACTTGATGGTGTGAGTACTGGGTGGGGTTTTGTTTTTGAACTTTCTCATTCTGCAAGGGATCTTACACAAGCTGGCTACAAGTCAGGGGGATCAGACACAAACAGCGCAACGTGTACACTCTTAAACAGTAGATTGTGGAGGAGAACGGAAGAGCGCCTGCCCGCCCAGCCCGCCTCGGGTGGGATGCAGGGCACACGAGAGCTGAGTGACGGCAGTGCCCCGGCGGGGACAGATGACAGGACAGGGCGAGATGCAGAGGCAACGAGCCACGTGGATGACGGAACGCGTCTCTGGCCACGGCCCAGGCTCTGAGGCCGCGTGGTGGGAAACTGGCGGGAGCCACTGTTCCAATCCGACAGCGCAGCGCTGTGGTCGAAGCCTCGCTCACAGACTACACGCACACGAGCTACCAACGCGGGCCGAGCAGCGAGTTCTCGGTCTGGGGGTGGTCTCGGGTGCGGTGGCCCACCCGGCACAGCCCCGGGCAAGCACGGCAGCTCCGAGGCCTGGCCCACCTCCTGCGCGTCCCTCTCCAGGCGGTCCTCATTCAGTGGGCGGCAAAAGTGGCCTTTTTCAAGCTAAAATTGGACCAGTTGATGGACAGTCTTTGTCGGGTCTGTCTAGCCGAATCCAAACAGAATCTGTGGGGACAAAGAGCCAAACGGTCACGGAAGGAAACGGCCCACGTTCTCGCTGTGGTTGGCAAAGCCTAGCGTCCTCCGGAGAGGGGGAGTGTGGGGAGAGGGGTCAGAGTAGGGAAGGGCCCTCGGGAGGGAGTCCCCCACTTCAGGACACTGGCCAGCGCCCTCAGTGTCCTCCGGTTTCCCGCGTCCTTCTTCTCCAACTTGTCCCCCAGGGAAGCTGCTGCCCAAGGAAAGTTTCTGATGAGCCTGAGTCAGTGAAGGTGGCTCTGCCAACGGCCACCACCCTGCCTCTGTCACCTGCTAAGTCACAGAGATCCCCCCGTCCTCACTTATCCACGAACACACGGGGAAGCGCGATGTGGGAGGAATGGGACTTTTCACGGCCACACTCGGCCCCACTGCTGCCTGCACTGCCCACCCAGCACTCAGGGCCGCAGCGGGCGCAGAGGAGCGCCTGCGGCCTCAGGCGCCAGCCTCCGGCCCCGGGCTCCAGCTCTGGGTCACACGCTGCATGCCAAACAGGGCTTGGAAAAGACCACACTTTGCCACCTGCTTCCCAGGCGACAGTGGCCGATTCTGTATTAAATGAAGAACATTTTCTTTCAAAAGCCTTTACTTGGCATAATTTCTGAAGTTTTCACCTTTCCAGCTCTCATCTGGGTAGCAGAAATCTGAATTAAGCCTGAAAATGGTTACTGCTGTCTCACCACTGAAGTGGAAGTGTGTTGGTTTACACAGTGGTTAAACCGACCAACCTCAATTTCTTGTGCAGCTCGCCCGGCAGTCTGTGTCCAGGTAGAAGGGTCGTACCCCCCCACCCCGCCCTGAACCTCACTTCTCTTTCCCTGGCCAAGCTGGTCAAACCCCGAGTCCGGCAATGCTACCTTCTGCACCTTCCGGAAGCTCTCCCTTCTGCTTCCACTATCTCCCTTCTCCCGCAGCCGCTCCCAGCGGCTCCCCCTGGCACATGTGTGCCCCACACGTCTCCATGAGCAGCGACTTGGACGCTTACAAGGGTCACGCACGGCCCCGCTGCAAGCCACTCCACAAAGAGCTCCAACCCAACGGAAGCAAGACCTCTGACGGGCTCTCAGGGCACAGGACACACAGCCCAAGCTGCTTCTTGGGGCCCCCAGGCCCAGAGTCCCCTGGCTCTGCCGAGCCCTCTCCACACCCCCGGCTCCCCTGCACCTTATGCTCTGATACCACCTCCCCATCGGGCCTCCGTGCTGTCAGCAGTGGACTGTGTCCCACGTACAGAACACGTGTGCACGGGTAACCATGACACGAAAGCCTGGGTGACCACACCCCCAGCCCAGGTGGAGAAGCCCAACACCACCAGCCCGACAGCACCTTGCTATCCTCTCCCAGGAGGCAGCCCTGCCACAGGTGATAATCAGCCCCAGGTCTCATGGTTCCGCAGCAGTATTTCGTGTGCTGATTCATGGACTTCCAGAAACAGAACCATACTGTCTATTATTTTTTTCTTACTGCTTTCTTTCAACATTATGTTGTGCAACTCCTCCACGAAGCCACACTTTGTTATTTTCAAGGCCGTAAGAGCAGACCACGGGGAACAGACAAGTGGACGCCGTGCTCACATGGTTCGGCCTGGGCTGAGCACATGCGCACCCATGTGGGGCAGGCAGTGGGGCTCCGTGAAACGTACCACTTCCACTCTACCCGATTCCGCCAAACCCTTTCCCACAGTCGCTGGAGCCCCTCTGCGCTCCCGGAAGCGGTGGGCAGAGCCGCTGCTCCTCTGCGCCCAGCTCCCGCTCAGGCTAAAGACCTCGCCGGTTTACTGGTCACTTTTCTGTACCGCCGATCATTTTGTTTGCCCGTTTGTCAACATGTTTGTCTTTTTCTGTTTTATAATGTTTCTTTTTTATATTTTGATACTAATCCTTTGTGATGTGCTACAAATACTATTTCTTCACTTTCTTAAAAAAAACTGATTTTAATGTTGTTTAATTTATCAATCTTTTGTCTTATGGTTCTTTTTTTTTTTTTTGAGTTTTTTTTTTTTTTTTAAGCCTTTATTTTTGAGAGACAGAGACAGAGCATGAGCAGGGACGGGGCAGAGAGAGAGGGAGACACAGAATCTGAAGCAGGCTCCAGGCTCCAAGTTGTCCGCACAGAGCCTGACGCGGGGCTCGAACTCACAGACCACGAGATCATGACCTGAGCCGAAGTCGGACGCTCAACTGACCGAGTGCCACCCAGGCGCCCCTATGGTTGTTGTTTCTAAGAAATCTTTCCCTACTCTGAGGTCAAAAAGATATTCACCTATATTCCAAATTAAAAGGCTTGCTTTTGACATTTAGAATCTCAACTCATCTAAAGCTGACCTTTGAGTATGGTGTGAGCTAAGTATTCAAATTTAAATGCCACAGCCCCATTTATGAACACACCTTCATTTGTTATAAACCAAAGCTCTGTGTTTGTATAGCCTATTTCTGGGCTCCACGACATTCTACACAAATATCATGATGTTTTAATAATCATGACTTTCTAAGTCTTTAAAATGGGCAAGAAAATGAGCATCATTATCAATCCTTTGTAAGTTTTTCTGTTTTGTTTTTGTTTCTTATAAATGTAATACACATAAGGAAGAATAAATGAAACAGACGTGCACTATAAAGAAAAATTATAAGGCAAACACTGTGAATCACGAGAATCAAGCCCTGGGACGCTGCCAGTACCCAGGCAACCCCACCCAGCACCTGCTTCAGCCACAGCTGAGCCCCGCCCTGCTCCAAGTAATCACTATTCTGGCTTTTTATGTCAGTAATTTCCTTGCTTTTCTTTATAGTCTTAACATCTATGTGTAGTATTCCCGAACAATATACTCTCCCCTCCATTCAGACAGAACATCTCCAGGAAACCCCCAATGTTCCTGTGTCCCTTTGTTGTCTGTCATCTCCTTGGCTCCCTGGCCCTAGGCAAACGGCGATCTGTTGTCTGTCACCACAGATGAACCTTATTTTCTGGAATCTCATGTAGATGGAACTTCACAGGATGCACTCCTGTGCACTAAGTACACTGCTTCTCAGATTCATCTATGGTGTTTCATCAGGAGGATGCTTCTCATTGCTGAGTGGCGTCCACCAGATGGACAGAGCATGGTTTATTCTGTTCATCTGCTGTGGATATCTGGGTTGTCGCCCGTTTCTGGCTATTACAAATAAAACTTCTAGAAACATTCATGTGTACGTCTTTGTGTGGATACACTCTTGTTTCTCTTGGGCAGACAGCCAGGAGTGGAGCTGCTGGACTGACTGGTGGGTATATTAAAAAGATGTACTTCAGTTGTGTCTAAATTGAACTTTACATAAACAGGGTGTTATATACATTCTCGTGTTGTGCCTTTTGTTGACTATTCAGTTTGTAAGATCCACGTTGCAGACTGCTCTAGTTCACTCCTTTTCGCTGCTGTCTAGCATTTCATTGTGTGACTGCAAGCACAATATATCCATCCTAACATGTTTTAAAAACGCTAAATTTTGTAAAATTCTTCTTCGGTTTTAAAATCTACAGATAAATTTTGGGAAACACGACAGGTTTATGATACGGACTTTTCCTGTCAATGAATATAGGATCTGGGACTTCAGTGTTCTTCAGTCACGTTTCAAAGTCTTCTATGCATAAGTCCTGTGCAACTTTTGTTAGGTTTATTCATGGACATTGCACAGATTCTGGTGCTATTATAGATGCTGTCTTTATTTAAATTACATTTTCAAATTATGGATGCTGTAGAGAAATGTAACTTCTGTACACTGATCCTTACTAAATTCTTCTGTAATCCCCTTTGTAGACCCTTAGATCATCTATAAAATGGAATTTTATTTCCTCCTTTCCACTCCTTAAACCTTTAATTTCTTTTCTTCTCTTATTCTGCTGTCTAGAATTATAATTTAAGGTTGAACAGAAGTGGAAACAGAGCACCTCTGTTTTGCACGTGCTTCCATGTTTCCCATTTCAGAAAACGTTCCATGTGAATTTCTTTTCTCTCTCTTCTTTTGGTAAATCTTTTCAGGTTAAGGATATTTCCTTCTATTGCTAGTTTATCCTTCTTCTCCTCCTTCTCCTTCTTCCTCTTCCTCCTCCTCCTCCTCCTCCTCCTCCTCCTCTTCTTCTCCTCCTCCTCCTCCTCCTCTTTAATTAACAGAGTGCTAAGATTTTATCAAGTGTTTTTTCTGAACCTATGGAATGATCATATGGTTCTTCGTTAATATATCAGTTTAGCAAATCGCATTTGTGGATTTCCTAATATTAAATACTCCTTGAATTCATCCCTGGGGTACATCTGTTTGGTTGTATATTGCTTCCTAAAATACTGTTGGATTTGAACTTTTTCTTGATGTGAACTTTTTCTTGATGATTTTACATCTAGTATTCATGACTGAAAGAGATCTGTAATTTTTCATGTTTTCTGTATTGCTTTTTAGCAGATTTTGGTATAAAATTCTTCCTTCTCTCATAAAATGAGGTGGGGAGTCCTGTTCCATTCTCTGGTAGAATCAGTATAAGCTTGGATAATCTGTTTGAGGTTTTGGGAGAATTCTCTGCAAAACCGTCAGAATATAGTTTTCTCACTGGGAAGACTTATAACTGCTTTGATTTCTTTGATGGTTACTGGATCATTCAAGCTATTTATTGGGTTGATTTCGTACCTAAGTTTTAAAATTAATCATGTAGTTGTTCCCAGTGTCCTCTTGTATCTTAATTACCGCAGCACCTGTAGTTATTAATTATGCCATCCTTCCCATTTACATGTTCATGAAATTAAAGAAACCCTCTTTATTATGGAAGATGTAGACCCACACAAAATCGAGTGCAGTGAAATGGACACAGCCATGGTCCAACTTTGATAATCACTGACATCCTGGTTCCTTTCCATCTAATTACTATATTCTTTTGTGTCTTTTTTTGTTTTTCCCATTTTTCTTGACCAGTCTCTCAAAGGTTCATTTATGTAGTTAATATTTGTAGAGTCAAATTTTGGCTTTGTTGATCTTCTCTGTATTTGTTTTTTATTTCACTATTTTTCTTTTATGTATTGTCTCCTTTTACTTTCTTTGGATTTGGTTGTTCTTTCCCTAATTTCTCAAATGAAATCCCTAACTCATTATTTTCAGTTTTAAAAACTCACTTGGCAGCATTCAAGGCTTCACTGAAAGAGCAAACTTTTTCCACATCCTACAGGTTTTCATATGCGTTTTCCCTATCTTTTAGCTCTGTGTATTTAAAATGTCTTACTGTGGTTTCTTATTTATTAACCCATGAGTTCTTTACATGTATATACTTTCAGATTTCCAAATATTAAGGGACTTAAAATTTTACTTGTTGCACATTTCCTACTTAAACATGTTACGGGCAGAGAACACAAATTATGCATGTTCATTCTCTGAAACTTCTGAGCCCTGCTTCCCATGGCCCCGCAAGTGTTCTGCTTCTGTGAACGTTCCCTGTGTGCGTAAGAACACAGACCCCGGTTCCTGGACACAGTTTCATCTGTACTCATTAGACTCAGCTTGCTGGCCAAGCTCTGCTGATCCCCCACATCCTTGTGGGTGCTTGCACTGCTCAAGCGAGCAGCCAGAGAGAGAAAGAGTCTGAGATGTCCTACAAGAAGAGTGGATTTGACTCTCCGTGCAGCCCAAAACAATTTTCCTTTTTGTATTTTGAAACTATTTCATTAAGTACTTAGTTTAAAATTTCTATGTCTTCCTCACACACTGAACCTTTTATTACTGTACAGCAACCTTCATCTGTCCCTTACATTAAAACATTCTGTCTGATAATAACATAACTATACAGGGGCGTCTGGGTGGTTCAGTCAGTCAGGCATCTGACTTCAGCTCAGGTCATGATCTCATAGCTCGTGGGTTTGAGCCCCACGTCGGGCCCTGTGCTGACAGCTGAGAGCCTGGAGCCTGCTTCAGATTCTGTGTCTCCCTCTCTCTCTCTGCCCAACCTCTGCTTGCTCTCTGTCTCTCGAAACTGAATAAACATTAAATTTAAAAATAAAATAAATAAATAAATAACATAACTGTACAGTAGCTTCCTTTTCCCTCTTTATTTCCACCTTTCTATTCATCGTTTTAGGTATGTTCAGTGTGTTCTTGCAAATGGTACGTGTATGTGTGTGTGCGTGCACGTGTGTAAGTATGTATATATGTATTTAAAATTATTAACACAATCTGACAAACTTTTTATCTATAATGGTTGCTGGTAAAACTGAACTTGTGTCTCTCGTGTTTTTAAAATTTGTTTACTGTACCTTCTTTACATTTGTTTTTTCTGAGTTTTGATTTTTTTTTCCCTTCTATAGATTAGCAATTTATACAGCCTATTTCTATTCTTTTAAGGACTGCTTGTGAAACTGTATCACCTTCACCTTAGAGTCTGAAGATTAAATCCTTAGCTGTTGGGGCACCTGGGGGGCTCAGTTGGTAAGCGTCGGACTTCGGCTCAGGTCACGATCTCGCGGATCCCGAGTTCGAGCCCCATGTGGGGCTCTGTGCCGACAGCTCGGAGCCTGGAGCCTGCTTCGGATTCTGTGTCTTCCTCTCTCTGACCCTCCCCCGTTCACGCTCTGTCTCTCTGTATCTCAAAAATAAAATAAACGTTAAAAAAAATTGAAATACTTAACTGCTAAATACCCGAATGATAAAAGAACCTGAGGATACTCAGCTCTACTTCACACTAACTCACAAGCTTCTGTTCAATACGGTGGTTCTTCCAGACATAATGTCCGCTGGCTATTAGTACTGTCTTGTTACAGAGAAAGCATTTTATTTACCGACATTTATCAGGCTGTTTCTCTCTCCTTTCTGCAAATCAGACTTTCTAAGATCAATCTTTTTTCTTGAAGTGTAATCTTAGATTTTTTTTTTAATGCTTTTATTTATTTTTGAAGCAGAGGGAGAGAGAGAGAGAGAGAGAGAGAGAGAGAGAGAGCGAGCGCATGAGCGGGGGAGGAGCAGAGAGAGAGGGAGGAACAGAATTCGAAGCAGGCTGCAGGCTCCAGGCTCTAAGCTGTCAGCACAGAGCTCGACGCGGGGCTCGAATCCACAAATTGTGAGATCATGACCTGAGCCGAAGCCGGATGCTCAACCGACTGAGCCAACCAGGCGCCCCAGATGTTTTTTTTATGCAGATGTTTTTGTAGCAAGTTCCTGTAGTTTTTCTTTTATGTTAAAGAATAGGTTTGTGGGAAACATAGTTATAGACTGACAATTTTCTCCCAGCACTGAAAATATCACTCCATGGTCTTTGGGTTTTACATTTGCTATGTTGAGGAATGGATTTTTATTTGTTTATCCTAATGGTATATGTTGTACTGTTGAATTTGTAGATTTGGATTTCTTATTAGCTCTTCAGAGTCCCCAGGCACCATTTCTCTTTACATACTGCTTTTCTATAGTCCCCATCTTCTCCAAATTGGGGGGGGGGGTCCAGTTAAATGTATATGTTAGACTCAGTCTCTCTCCTCCATGTCTCTTAACCTCTTTTATATTTTCTATTTTCCTTGAATTGTGGTGCATTCGGGGGGGTATGTCTGAGATATTTCTTCAAATTCACGAATTCCCTCTTCAGCAGTGTCTAAGCTGTTTATTGTGTATCTATTAAGATCTTGATTTTAATAATTATATTTTTCATTTCTAGATGTTTGTTTTCCCCAGGTCTTGGGTGTTTGATAATCTCTGTTTATAAGCACATGCATGATTTCAAAAATATATGAGGCCTAAAGACCTACCTTGGGAAAATTTCCCTCCAAAGTTCTGCTTTTATCCAAGAAAAGTCCCTATTTCATCCCTTGCTCCCCAGAATTTAGCTTCAGGGCAAACTCTCTTACTAATGCAAGTGATTTACCTATAGGTCATTTTGGACTTTGTACAAACACATCTGTACCACTTGAGAATGACAATCCCATTTCTTCCTTGATTCTTATCCTTTTTTTTCTTCTTATGTCTTCGCAAACAGAAGTTGTGATGATGGGCATCCTTCTCTTCTTTTTTCTTTTTTAATCTCAAGGGGCAGTTTTTAATGTTTCACTGTAAGTATGGCATTTGTTGTACTTTATGGATACCTTTTACTGTGTTAAGGATGTGCCTGGGTAGTCCTACTTAAGAGTTTTTGTAATGAACACATGTCCAACTTTAGCAGATGCTTTATTCCGTCTGCTGAGATACATACACACACATACATAAATTACATAATAAATATAATTTCCAGAAATATTTAGACTTCTTTTCTATCCTATCCTATCCTATCCTGAACAATTAGAATTCAGAGCAAACACACTGCTCCGTGTGTGTGTGTGTGTATGTGTGTGTGTGTGTGTGTGTGTGTGTGTGTGTGTGTGTGTGTGGTTACCTGAAACAAAGAAGTTAAAGTACTAACAAAGAAGGAACAAGGAGCTTTAAAATAAAATTTGCTTGCCAAAATTCACAAAGAAGATAAAATACTATCGAACACAGTACTAATAAAGTCTGATGCTCGTCAGGAAAACAGAAAATATCTAAAATGTTACTTTTCTCCTTAAAAGCACGCCATACAGAATGTTTCAGTGTCAGCACACATGAGGGTCACCAGGGATGCTTGTGATCATACAGACGTCAGGTCCCTCCCCAGCGCCTGACCCTGCAGGTGTGGGGAGAGGCCTGCGTGCCCCACTGGTGCAGCTGGTCTAGAGCACGTCGAGAACCACTGTCCTAAACCAGTCTTCACACAGAAGGGAGGGGAGAAGCGCCTGGGTGCAAGCGGGAGTGAGGAGGCCAGTGTGCGTGCTGGGGCTATGGAGGGACATGTGTGGCAGGCCGTCACAGGGCTGCAATGCTACTGAGGAGCCAGGCTCCTTGGCCAGATGACAGAACTTGTGCCCCACACAACTGGCAACGCCATGGGAGGGTCGTGTATGGCAGCCGTAAACCCACATCACTTCAGACACAGGCCCCAACATTTACCTTTTGAAATACTCCACTTCCCTCTCTGTCTCGTCCATGTCCACGCTGTCTAGGTCGATATCTTTAGGCAGAAAGACATCATCTGTTAAACGAAAGAAACAAGGCAAGTCAGATTACAAGAGAAGAAACCACGTGGCTTTACTCTACTTAATTTTAACAGCTTCGCAAACTGAAAACGTTCTCCAAGATGAGATTGTACAAACAGCTAAAAGAGGGCAGCTGTGTCCCACGTGCTTGTGGACATCCAGGTCCAACCTGGACATCGGGGAACTCACGTGGTTGCTGAGCAAAGCAGCTGTCGCTGCAGGTCCCACCAGAAGAGGCCCATTTGCCGACACCCAATCCCCAAGGGACCGGTCTTTAATTGACACATCTCCATAATGGGAGAGCCCTTCGGAAGACTCTTGGAAACCCAAGTGCTTGTGAGCCCAGAGGCTGCCCTAAGTCCCTACTGGGGGCAGGAGTGCACTAGTGAATAGAGAAGCTGCCCAGAGGGCAGCATGAAGGGGAGGAAAACGCTGTCCCTCACAGTTAGAGGGCACAATTGTACCCCGGTCCCAGACATCAACCTCTACAGGAAGATGGCTCTCCCAGACACTTGGTTTACATATGCAACATCCCACAAACATCATCAAAAACTTTTCAGGCTGTTCCAATAAAAAAGCAAGGCTGCTTTTTCACTTTGCAGTTAAATCACCCAATTTGAAAACAGGATAGCAGGGAGGCTAATGATTTGGGATTATTCCATCTCCTGGAATCTCAGCCAGTTTGAGGGTTTCAACTTCTCGCTTCTGCTCTGCCCACCCCATCTGGTACCTGTGGGATGCCGGGCACTTCCTGGGCCCTGTCTGGGCCTCGCGCGGGACCATCAGTGCAGGCACAACAGCCAGCCCCATCAAAGAAGGGTGCAGAGTGTCTGCTTCCCTGCAGACTTTGGCATGGGGCAATTTTTTATAATCTTTAACAGACAGACACACCTTTCCCCCCATCACTGGGGCACTTCCACAGTAGCACAAGACATGGTTCCCCTGCGTAAGCAGCTAGCGCCACTGACGACCTCTGCCACCAGGCAGAGCGCCCTCACATCCGTGAGCTCACAGAAACGGCAGGGAAGAGCTTCCCTGCCGGGACCTGCGTGACCACAGCCCCTCCTGCACAGACAGCCCCCTGCCCCTGCCGGACCCAGGCCCTCCTACTCTCAGCCTTCCTCCTCCGCAACTCCCCCAATCCCTCCTTCCACCTGGATACCGACACCACCAAACCTCCACCCCTGCCCCAGACGGCTTTCCTGAGTTCCACGCTTATAAAGCTACCTCCCGCAAACACACGCCTTCGGGCGTCTGACCCCCAATACAGGCAACGGTGGGTCCCCGTACTCTGCTGCAAGCCTGCTCCTTTCCTGACAGTGAGCCTCCCATCCCCCCTTGCCCATACGTCACACTCTCTAGGTGCTGGGCGAGCGCTCTGTGAAAAGTCAGGGACTCCCCCATCTCCATCCACTGCCACTGCTTCAGTGCTGGCCTCCACTAGCCGGCACGGTCATCCTCACAACACGCCCAGTCACAGCTGCCTGGCTTCCACGGCCCAGTCCATCCCTCCCCCAGCCACAAAGACTACTCTGACCAGGGCTCTGTCTGGACATCGAGAAGACCTCGCTCGTCTGGCTGCCGACTCAACTCGCTGACGCCCTGTTCAAGGCAGCACCGACGTATGAGGAAGAGCAAGATGGGGCAGGAGTGTTTTTTTGTTTGTTAGTTTGTTTGTTTTGTTAAAGTAGGCTTCATGCCCAGTGCAGAGCCCAATAGGGGCTTGAACTCAGGACCCCGGAGGTCAAGACCTGAGCTGAGATCAAGAGTAGGAAGCTCAATCAACTGGGCCACCCAGGAGCCCCAGGGGTGTTTACAGATACAATGAAAGTGAAGTCTAAGGTAGGAACAATCTCTAATCAATAGTCATTCCATTAACAGTTCTAGAAGAGGAATGACCACAAAAGCAGACAGAGCAGGTACATCTGCTAGGAAAGCTGCCTTAATAAAGCAATTTCTTTTTTTCCTTTAAAAAAAAAATGTTTATTTCATTTGAGAAAAATGTTTATTTCATTTGAGTGCAGCGCTCTCGCAAGCAGGGGGAGGGGCAGAGAGAGAGGAGAGGAGAGGAGAGGAGAGGAGAGGAGAGGAGAGGAGAGGAGAGAGAGACTCCCAAGCTCCAGTTAATAGCGCAGAGCCCGATGAGGGGCTTGATCTCCCAAACCATGAGATGGTGACCTGAGTCGAAATCAAGAGCTGAATGGTTAACCAACTGTGCCACCCAGGTATCCCAATAAAGCAAATTCCTTATATTCTTTTTTTCTGATTAGAACTAATAATCAGTATCGCACATCTTGGTATAAGGGAAAAAAGAGAACCGTGACCAGCTTCAGTACCACAAAGGCATTTTTCACAACAAAGCTATATTAATCAGAGTGGAAAGTATGACCCAAGTATTTCATATCCAGCCAGGCTGTCTGTTCATCATTAAGAGTGCAGGAAATGTTCTGCTTTGCCAAAGCTCAGAGAATTCTGTGTCCCTGACCCTTACTTGGGGACACGCGCCCAAGAGCAAGCTCCGCCCAACCAGAAGAGGGCTGGGAAAACCTCACAGCACAAGCACGGGACGTAATCAGCTGTGGACCTATGAGTACTGTGTGTCTGACACAGCGGAAATAATGCGGCTGAAACACGGGAAGAGAAGGGACCGCGAAATGGAAAGAATGGGATCGGCTCACAGACTGTTGCCCCAGCAATAAGTGGGTGTCAGAGCACTTCCCGTGGAGCCAGCAGTGGAAGGAAAGCAAGGACGGGGCACTAGACGTGCAAGTGTGGAGGAATGCACTCAGACAAGACTGCCAAGTGTCGTGAAAACCAATGATTTTTTACAAATAAAAGCTAAGGAAACACATCACATAGAAAAAGAAACAGTAAGTATAAAATACACAGAGTAATTATAAACTGTAATCAGAGCTGACACAAAGCACACAGTAATAACACATGGGAATGGGCTCAAACTCACCTGTAGATAAGAGTTTCCATTTGGCTCACAAAGCAAGACTCAGATTTGTGCTACCTAAAATCAGAGAATGAGCTAACACTAAGTGACTCAGAAAGGGGTTAGCACAGAGGGGCCCCGCCAGGCGAATGGAGACAAAAAAAGGGCAACGATCACCATCTTAAATAAAGTAGAAGCCAAGCCGAAAGCACAAAAACACAACAGAAGGATATTTTTCAGTACTAAAAACCACAATTCACTAAGAAGATATTACAGTTAGCTGTTACGGTCATATAATTATATATATATAGTTATATAACATATATAGTTACTTATAGTGCACCAAATAACATAAACACCACCTTTATAAGGCAAAACTGCAAGAAATACAACATACAAACTCATTAATAATAAATAAGAAAAGACAGGTCAAGAGCACAAAAAACAAGTATGGGATGCAGAAGACCTAACCCTTACTATAACTCATCGATACATGATGGGAGATACATATTCAATTTTCCCCATAACAGAAAAAATACACTTTTATCTGAAGTATATATATGGAACAGTCACAAAGAAATACCCGTAAATTCCACAAAACAAAAATATTACAAACAACAAACTCTGATCACAATGCAGAAAACCTAGAAATTATTAAACATACAAAAACAATTCTCCCACCCAGAAACCTAAAAGTCACCTATTATACTACTAGTGAATGAGGGATAAAAACAAAGAAATTACTGAATTTCTTAAAAACAAACAAAAAACCAAAATGGAAACATTATCAGACTATGAAATATATTTAAAGGAATGATCAGAGAAAAATCTGAAGCACTTAATACTTTGATCAAGAAAAATGGTGGAATGAAAACAAATGAACTCAATTCCCAAATCAAAAAGTTGGGAAATAATCAAGAAAATAAAGGAAAGCACAGGAAGAAAATAAAGATAAAAAGCAGAAATTCATGAGGTATTAGAACAACAGTAAACCTATTTAATAAATCAAGAGGCTGGTTAAAAAAAAAAAAAAAGATAACAAAATAGACAAACTATTTTTTTTTAAATAGGCTCCACACCCAACATGGGACTTGAACTCAACGACCCTGACTGAGATCAAGAGTCACATGCTCTACCAACTGAGCCAGCCAGGCGTCCCCAAAATAGACAAACTATTAGCTAATGAATGAAACAGAATGGGGAGAAAACATAAATAATGATGAGGAAAATAGCCACTGAAAATAAATTTTTAAAAATAAGGTACTTTGCACACATCTACGTAAATAAGTTGGAAAACCTAGCTGAAAAAATAATTTACTATGTGAATACAGTTTACTAAAATTAACCTCATTAGAAACAGCAATGCCAAATAAACTAATTTCCATTTCTATCTTTCTCAGAAAAGAGACAAAATTATCAAGGACCTAGCCCATAAAAAAGCACCAGGCCCAAAGGGCTGCATAGGAGTTTTTCTCTCAGAACTTGAAAACTTTGATAGTCTCAATGCAGAGTGAATTGTTCTAGAACACTGAAAATGAAAAACACACAAGAAACCCTAATTTTTTACATTTCTTTATGAAATATGATACTAGTAGCCAAAGCTAATACAGGAAGCAGGGAAAAAAAAAAGTTACAGACTTGTATCTCTTATCAATACTGGTATGAAAATGCTAACTAAAATCATAGCAAACAGAACCCAAAACTAAAGAATACAATACACTACAAGCAAATGGGCTTCAATCCAGGAATCCAAGCCTGCTTCAACATTAGGAAACCTAATAATATAATAGGTATAAGAAGAAAAATCATATTTATGTCCACAGATTCCAGAAAATCTTTCACCAAATTCAACACCCATTCCTGATTAAAAAAACCACTCCATAAAAGTAGGACTCACTGCATATTTTCTCAAAATGATAAGATATATAAACCTTACCCTAAAGCCAGAATCTGACTTAATGTGGAAACACCAGACATTTCGGTTAAGATTGAGAATGATACAATCAAACCCTGGGAGGGTAAGACTTGGGAAAGTTGGAATAAAGCTTTCTCTATTTGTATACATATGATAGAACAGTTGGAGAACCCTAGAGAATCAACAATAACACTCAAACAATAAAATGATTCAGTAAGACAGAAGACATAAAGTTAATATACAAAAATCAATAGCTTTTGTGTACACAAACAACCACTCAGAGCAGCACTATCCAACAGAAATATGATGTGAGCCACAAATATAATTTAAGATTTTCTGGTAGCCACAATAACAAAATTAAAAATAGGTAAAATTAATTTTAGTAACATACATTTCGTTCAATTAAAATATAGCCAAAAGACGATCATTTCCACCTGTAATCAGTACAGAAATTACATTGTTGTATTTCGTATTTATATTCATTCTTTTCATACAAGGCTTTCAAGATCCACTGTATGTTTGCACTACAACACCCTCCGCTCGGAACAGCCACATTCCCCGTGCTCAGTGGTGACGTGTGACTAGTGGCTAATGCACATAAAGCGCACAGCGAGAAGACATAACGGTGAGGAGTCCCACAATGACATTGCAAACGAGGAAGATCGAATACGTAGTGAGCAAGAAACTCAATAAGAAATGTGGACAATCTACGAGAGAAATTTCAGAACATTCCTAAAAGCCACAAAAGTGGACTTGAACGAGTGGAGAAACACTCCTACATCTGGAAAGGGCAATCAATTCAGAGAGGCATCAATTCTCCCCTAAACTAATGAATAAATTTAATGCAACTCCAATAAAGATACCAACGAAGCTTTTTTTATGGCCCCAGCACGCGGACACTGAAGTCCACATGGAAGCACAGAGAGGAATAAACAGCCAGGACGATGCTGGAAAACACCTGTGAGGAGAGGCCTCACTGAAACACACAGGGCTCCCCAAATAACTAACTCAGTGTGGCAACAGCACACGACAAAGCAAAGTGGAAAAGAACAGAAATTCCAGAGTAGAAATTTAGTGTGGAGCAAAGGAGATGTCCTGAATCACTGGGGCAGGATGAATTTTTTTTTTTTTTTTAACTTAAAAAAAAAAAAAAAATTTAATGTTTATTTTTGAGAGACAGAGCGTGAGAGGGGGAGGGGCAGAGAGAGAGGGAGACACAGAATCCGAAGCAGCCTCCAGGCTCCGAGCTGTCAGCACAGAGCCCGACGTGGGGCTCGAACCCACAAACCGTGAGATCATGACCTGAGCCAAAGTCGGATGTTTAACCGCCTGAGCCACCAGGCACCCCGGGACGAATTTTTAATGCCTGATGCTGGGCCACCAGGCTAACCATTTAAAGAAAGAGCATATACTGGACCCAAGCCTCACAGGATACACAAGAACAAACTCCAATGTACCAGGCACTACATGAAAAAGGCGGAACCACACAAATGCTACAAGACACAGGCACACTCCTCTTCCACCTTTGTGCTAGAGGGACGCTTTCTGACTGTTATTTAAAATCCAGAGGCAACAGGAGATCAACGAACCGACTACATAAAAGTGACAGAGAACACTTCCGCAAGGCTGAAGACAACCTGTGAACTGGGAGCACGTTAAAAGGCTAGTATCTCTAACGTGAAAAACTCTTAAACATGGAAACATGTTTAAGACCATGTTTAAGAAGACCAAAAACCTAATTATAAAGTGAGAAAAAAATATAAGAATAGAAAATTCACAAAAAAGAGACAAACCGCTCTTAAAAACATGACCTCCCTGTAATTAGAGAAAAATGGAAATGAAACCACACTGAGGACCCTCTCGATGCTCCGTCTTCAGGAGTTAAGGCCTATATAATTAGGTCACGGTATTGCACTAGTGTTAATTTCTTAATTTTGATAACTGTGTTGTGGTTTTGTGAGAGAGCATCCTTGTTTCGAGGAAATACACAGTGAAGTATTTAAAGGTAAAGGGGCTTCATGTTTGAAATTTCTCTCCTTTGCTTCACAAAAACAGAAGAGGGAAAAAGACAGACAAAGCCAATGTGGTAACACACTGATTTTGGGGAATCAGAGTGTAGGGGAATTCTGTCCGTCTATAATTATTTCAAACTAACAAAAGCAAACAATGGCCACTGTCTCTCACTGCAGTGACAAAGCCACAAGAAGCACAAGCCAGGAGGGACAAGGTAGCACCCCGGACAGGGGGCACCAGCCACACTCCCCCCCCCTTCCCCCCAACTCCATATTTACCGATTGAGCTGCTGACTCTGTCTCCTTTCTTCTTCCTGTTCTTCTTGCTCTTGCCCTTGGGCTGAGGAGAGTCTGCGGGCACCAGCTTGCTGTCCTGAGGGTGCTCGCTGGGGGAGGCAGGCTCCTGGGGGGCCAGATTCAACCTTTCTTCCTTGACGTGGTTCAGCTGCTTTTTGTTATTGTTGTTACTGTTGACTTTCCTCTCCTCTCTTTTCTGCTCTGCCAGGGAAGTGAGGTCCAGGACTTTTGCCTTCGACTCAGTCTGGGGCCGGGGTCTGGGCTGGCTCTCGGAGGCCTTGGGGGGCTCGGCCGGCCTTCTTGCCGGCTCGCTGCTGGCCTTACTGGTCTGCTTGAGCTTTTGCTTGCCACTCCCCTCCTTGTGCTGATGCATGATGTCAAGGAGAAAAGACAGCGGCTCCTGCTGCTTCCCGCTGACCTCCTTCGGGAGGAGGAGCTTGGAGTCTCTGGCGTCCATGGGGTCGGTGGCATCGCCGTCGGCCCCCGGCCCCGGCCCAGGCTCTGAGTGGTCCCCGTGTCTGGAAGGGGAGTGAGGTGAGGTCTCTGGTTCTTCCATTTGCTCTAGTGAGCCATTGTGCATGTTTTCAGAGTTAGGTACAGACTCTGCTGCTGCCTGGAAGTTTCTAGCAAGGATGTCCAACTTGGGACAGTCTTTGCTTGGCCTCTCCTTCTTCTTCTTTTTCACAGCCCTCAGCTTCTGAAGCTCCTGAAGCCGCTGAAACTCCTCCTCCTCCTCCTGCCGCCGTTGCTCCTCCCGGAGGTGCAGGTGCTCCCGGGCCCGGGCCTCTGCTTCCAGGCGCGCCTTCTCTTCCAGCTGCCGTGGGGAAAGAGGCAACTTAAGACAACAGCAAGTGTTCTAAACATGAAGACGCACAGAAAACAAGTAACTTTAAAACGAATTTATATAATAAGAACATAAACTCCGAAAGGGGATATATAATAAGCCCAAAGCTTAAAACACACTCACCCCAAATTACTTTACTCTCTGGAATCATGAGATTTAATCTTTCTACCCAGGTATATACACTCATTACTTTACTGGAGGCGGTGGTGGTGGTGGCGGGGGCCACTTAGCAAACAATTCCTTACGGCCTCTGAGCTTGTGGCTGGGCACTTCTATGAAACAGGTCAAGGCAGCTGCGGTGCCCCTGCCCTGTGCCGGCCTCCCGCTGGAGCGTGACGTCTGGATGAGAACCAGCCGCGCACACCGATCACACGGCGGTTTAACGGCCGTGCCCCTGCCACCAGAGCTGGGCAAGTGCGCCTCTGCGGGCGAGGCCGGTGGATCCACGTGTCAGAAGTGCGCGCTGCCCTGAAAAACCTGCGACTCCTTTTTCCCACCCTAGCAGATCAACAAAGGCCTCAACATATTTTCACCAGGGTCACAGAGCCAATGGCATGCTAATATATTCCACGTCACACGGCAAACAGACGTTGGCTATTTCTGCCCTCCAGCGTGGCGTCACGTTAATATTCATGCCTGGCGAAGACCGTGCTTCACTGGCGAGACACAGTCCAGGAGCCTCGGCACAAACCCTTCCTTCTGCTCTGACAACAAACAGAAGCCGTGAAGAGCGAGAGGCGTGGCTCTCTGCATCCCTGGGCTCCAGGACCAAACTTTGGCAAACACATCTGCATTTAGAAGTCCTTCCGGGTTTACATGATTTTTCACAACATCTCAGTAGGCAATATTTTTAAGAGACAATTTACTTGTAATTGTGAAAAACTTAAACATAAAATCATGTTAAAAATTTGATGACAGATTTTAAAAAAAACTTAATTGGACAATTCAGGTAAAACTTATTTAAAATCCTGGTTCCACCTGTTAAAAGAGAAGCCTTGGAGATGGCAAGCAGCCACAGGCAGCTCCCGGAGTGGCCCCCTGTGGGTGCTACTTTGGACAGGTATCCCAGCGTCTAGGAGCAGGGCGCCCCCCGCAGCAGGTCGGGGGGTAAATCGGCCACAAGACAGAATCTATAGGGAACTCAAAACCAGGTACACGGTGCCTTCAACAACCAGCCCGTCAGCCAGACGCAAAGCAGATCTGCGAGCCGCTCTGGAAGACGGGGTGCTGGGTACAGAGCACACGGGATGAGTGGGCCCTGGTGGAACACTCCTGGTGGGGAATATGTCTCACTGCCCCGCCCTAGTGGGGCTCCTCGGGTGCAGAGCAGGCTTCTCCTCAGAGCCCCTCAACTCCACCTCGCCTGGGGCCGTGGAGCCCAACAGGGCTCCGGCTGGGTGGCCCACTTTGACACACTTGGGGAATGCTTCTACTCTGTCTCTGTGGGACCTCGCAGGTGCCTTGCCTCTTCCCGAAGCCGCCACCCCTCCTGCTGTCAGAGCCTGCGCCCTTCCAGGTTCCCTCTGCACAGCCCGGATCCATCTGCCACGGTCTGCCTCTGTAGGAGGCCGGAACCAGGATGGCCTTGGCGTGGGCCTGGCCCCCGGGCGCTGAGGCACACAGAAGGGCAGACGCGGCCCGTGCCCTCACTTGCAGCACTAAGAGGAAGTGCTAGCGGACAGTCTCTGCACGTTGTGTCCTCCGCTGGCCCAACCCGTCTAGTCACGGCAGACACTTGCTTTCGCGACAGCCCATGCACACGCCCTGCAGTGAGGTGCCCAGGGCTGCCCGCGACGGCCCTCCATCCCACTCTTCCACCCGGGGCTCCGATGCCACGTGCCTGCCCTCTTCCGGGATGGCTCTGCCTGATCGTCCTCTGCCAGCTGGGGGACGAGGAGCGAGGGGACGGGAGGAGCCCTCGGACTAGGTCCCAAGGATGTCGCTGTGCCAAGAGCCCTGTCCCAGCCGCATGTCGAAGTAACTTCTTTCCCCGCAGTCTCCCAAAGCCCACCGCGAACCCCCTTTGGCTCCCAGCCAGGGGCTCCTTCCTCAACCTCCCTGGGAAGGAAGGCTCTTCCACAGACAGAGGTCGTGGGTCTGCTGCGGTGCCCCCGCTGGGCATAGGGACCCAAAGGCCTGCTTTAGATCCACTGACAAACCTGTGACTTTAAAAAGGGGAAGCTGTGTCCTGAAAATACAACACAGGGCTTCTGCCCGGCTCCTGCCACGGACACAGAGACGGTCCGGGGCCCTCGTGGCAGCATGGTGGGCATGGGGCCCCGAGGCCCGCCCGCCGCCCCCGGCAGCACCTTGTGGCGCGCTCACCTTTCTCTGCTTGTGCCTGGCTCGCTTGGCGGCTCGGGTGCTGCTCACTGGCTTGGGCTCAGAGCTGTTTATGAACCGCAGAAGGTCCTCCACCCTGCGATGGTCAACCACACCCTCCCTCTCAGAGAGCTGGTCCGCTTTCTTAGGCTGTTCCTCTTTCCTCTTGGTCAGCCGCAAACGAAGCTTCTCCCTCATTTCCGCATAATTCCTACTTGTTGGTGCAGCCGGAGGCTAAGGCAATTAAATGAGAACATAACTCAATTAAGCTTCATGTTTTCATGACTCTGAATACTGCCAATTCCAGCACACATCCCTAAAAGTAAACTTTTCCTTGTCAGGTAATAAGCGTTCGTTGTGAAAAATAAGATAAACAAAAAGGAAAACCTACCACAGTTACCCCAAGACCAGTTCTAGCACAGACCCTGTCAACCTTCACATGTTCGTGAAAAATACAGTAACGGAGGACCAACTATGTACACAACCAGGTATTTTTAAACTGAAAAAGGAAAAAGAACCCACATGTACGGGTTAATGTACTTCTTACAGGATACAGTGATTATCTTTTCAAGTCAATAGTGTTTATACAATCTCTTCATCCATTTGTAGTTTCTTGTGTAGCATCAAAAGGAAAAAAGAAAACTGCCCTCAATCCCACTGTCAAAATTTCTTCCTGACACTAAACACACGTGTGCCCACTGAGCAAATGCAGACAGAACAAAAGTGGAAAAAGAGCAAAATACCAGTCGCTGCTTTTCCTCCCAGCCCCCCCCAAGGCACCACGGCTGACGTCTGCTTGTACAGACAGACCCTTCTGGAAGGAGGTGTACGTGTGTATGTGCATCAACATCCCCTGTATCCCGGCAACAGGAATCCCACGTGCACACCGTGCAGAGCGAGCACCGCCACCACACGGCTGTGCACAGCCCAGACCCAACGGTTCCACGGCCAGCTGTTCAGCAGGCCCCTGGCCCATCGGTTGTTTTAAAACTCACAAACAAATGCAAAAATGCAGTAATCCTTAGAGCTACATCTCTGGGCAGGTATCTTCATCACCTCCTTAGGGTGAGTACAACCTACAGGGTGAGCCACGACTCCGGACCATCCCTCGGTTCTCCTCACACTGCACCTGGGGCTCTACACACAGTGTGGCCGTGACGCGCCGCTGCCCCAGGATGTGCCGGCCCCCCAGGAACTCGCCCCCGGGGACACTTACCCCGCCGTGCCCGAAGAACTCACAGTAGCAGCAGTCACAGTACTTGCCCTCCTTCTGGTTGGTGGAGGTCGAGGTGCTGGAGCTGTGCTCGGAGCAGCTGTCCTCGTCAGCACTCTCGTCCCCGTCGTCTTGCTGCGGGTCATACACGCCGTTCTCACAGCGGTGCCCCTCGCAGTCGGGGTCACTGTGAAACCACACATAGGCGGTCACCAGCCGCCAGCTGTATGGGGAGCAGGGTGCCGCCCGGACACCAGGGGCCACACAGGAAAGGTGGTGTGGGCAGGCACATAATCTTGGAGGGCACACTCAGTCTCCTTCTGCACTGTCCCTCCTGCCGCCGCTTCATGGGGCGGAGGGTGGAGGTTGTGTGGGGATGGCTTCACACAGGCAAATTCAAACACAACACAAATCATCTTTTTATTTTTTTTAAGTAGGCTCCCTGCCCAGCGCAGAGCCCAACTTGGGGCTTGAACTCACCACCCTGAGATCAAGACCCAAACTGAGATCAAGAGTCAGACGCTCAATTGACTGAGCCACCTAGGTGCTCTCCAAATCATCTTTTTTTTTTTTTTTTTTTTTAAACTGTTGTTTGGGGCGCCTGGGTGGGTCAGTCGGTTGCGCATCTGACTTCGGTTCAGGTCATGATCTCGCGGTCTGTGAGTTCGAGCCCCACATCAGGCTCTGTGCTGACATCTCAGAGCCTGGAACCTGCTTCGGATTCTGTGTCTCCCTCTCCTTCTGCTCCCCCTCCCCCCGCCCCCTTCTCTCAAAAATAAACATTAAAACAAAATTTTTTTTTTAAAGCTGTTGTATCATTCTTCACTGAATGTATAACAACTTAAAAAGCACCCAGGTCCCCCCGACCCCTCTCCCCCGTGAAGCAGCTGGTGGCTGGATGGTGGTCTGCACACCGATCCCTGGTGGCCCCAGCTCTGAGGACTATAGATGCGACCAGTGTCCTCCCCTCGTCCCACGGCCTCTGCTGGGCACGCCCCTGTCCATCTTTCCCTGGCCATTCAGCCGCACGTGCCCAGGAACAGATCGCCGGGCGGGCCCCAGGCTCACCTGCAGACGCTGGGGGGGGCGCTGAGGGAGCCGTCTGTGGTGGGGGGCGGGGGGGCTCCGGGAGCAGGACAGAAGCTCTTGCGCGTGTCCACAAACCCGGGGGACGTGGCCGCGGTGCTGGGGAAGGACGGGGCTGCGAGACTTGCGAGGTGAGGCGAGGAGGCGGGGGCGAGGGCGGCAGGGGCGAGGGCGGGGAGCGGCGCCAGGCCCGTGGGGCTGTTCCTCGGGGCGGCCGGCACCGCGTGTCTGTGGTCCTCCTTGCTGACGCCGTGGAACACCTCGCCTGCGTGTGGAGACGCAGAAGGGTCATCGAGGACGCTGCACTAGGTTAGTTTCTGTTCGCTAAACCTTTTCTCAACCTTTTCGTGTGGAGATGTTCGAAGCTCTACAGAGACTGTGAAGGCACAGTTACGAAGACGACCCACATACCCCTCACCTGGACTCACCACACGGAACATGTTGTCACACGTGTGGGTGTTGAGCCACACACTTTTTTGGCTTAACACGTGGAGCCTGCGTGCACCCTAAACACGTCAGCACAAACCCTGGAGGACAGGACACTTCGCTGTGTGACCACATCAAAGATACACCGTCCATGTGACATTCTCATCCCGTCCCCCATGTCCCCCACCCAGCCTTTGGAGCTTTCCCCCAACCCAGCCCCTTGTCAACTTTCCTCCTCCTGCAACACTGCATTTTCTGAGTTGAGGACAGCTGCCCACCAGCATGGGCTTACGGTGTCACGTCAGAGCTGGCAGACATGCTCCAGGCATGACGGATCCTTCCTGCGTGATCGCACGAGAGGCCCCTAGCATCAGTCCGTGCCCTGACGGGGAGGTCACCTCTGACCAGTGTGCAGGGGGTGGTCTGCCGGATTCCTCCAGCGAGGGGCACTTGACATTCCCTTCGTGATCTGCCAGTCACCTGTGGCTGCTGCTCCCGGACGGCGGGGATACTGCATTCCCCAGGCGAACACCCGCTGTTTGTCATGACCACCGAGGGTGCTCACCTGGACTGACAGTCACCCTGAAGGCCGCACGGCGGCATTCTCTGTCATGTCTATCATGGAGCAGCGGTGAGCGTCTGTCAAAGAGCTGCCTCGCCCTCCTCCCTTCTCTGAACACCCGATGACTCCTGACTGTACGTGCTATAATCTATCCTATTGTTCTTTCTGATGCCAGCGAGGGCCCTGGGAGCCAGCTCCTACGTGCCTCTGACCTCTGCTTCCAGCTCCCCTCTGCTTGTGCTCACACCACAGCGTGGAGCCATCTGAGCAGCACGGGGGCTGGGCCGCAGCCCGGCCCGCAGCCCCATCAACGCCCTCTCCACCAGGCTTCTGCTTTTAAAGGACAAATTCCTTCTCATGCTCAGAAAGCAGTGACCCCTTCCTCTCTCACAACTACAGGAACAGAAGAGAAAGGCAAGACAGCGTGGCAAGGCCCCGGAGGAAGTTGGGGGGGCAGCAACATGCGAATCAGACTCGCAGGGAAGTGCCCTCTGCTTGCCAGCACTTTCCAGGGCTACCACCACACCTGGGCCTCTGGCCATGCCAAGGAAAAGGCAATTACAGAGGCGCTGGGCAGGCCTTACCTAGGGAGGGAGGCCTCTTGGATGACACTTTGAACTGGCTGTTGCTTGACTGCACGGTGGTGGCTGTGCAGGATACGGAGGAGGTGGCGGACGACGTGGCCATCACGACTTTGTTCGCCTCCAGGAAGGCGTCTTGGAAATTGTATAAGCACTTCTGTTTGGCGGCACTTTTTTTCTCCTTGCTCTCCGACATGGTGGGCGCCTCGTCGCTGGGCGGAGGCGGGAGGGCTTCGGGTCTGGGTTCGGACAGCGCTGGCCCTAGCATGTCACCCCCTTCAGAGGAGAATGCGAGAATTAAGGCTCCTGAGGAACACATAACCAACACCTACGGGACGTCTGCCAACAGAACTCCTAGCACTGGGGCCGCTACAGAGGCTGGGGTCACACGGGGTGATGCTAGACAACGAGTCTTCATCTAGGAAAAAACGTATTGAGCACCTACTATGTGCCAATTCCTGTGCTAGGTGCTTTCCCAAAGCGGTTTTACTTAATGTCTTAAAGCTACGTTCTGAGCTTGGTGCTATCATTCCCATCCTAAAGATAGAGAAACTGAGGCTCAGAGAGGCTAAGCAACTTGCCCAAGGTCACACAGCTAGAAATCCTTTCCAAGCACAGATGTCAAGTCTAGCGTGCTTTTCTGAGCACATGCGGGGGGCTGGGTGTGGGGCCACCAAGGGCTCTAACCACGTGAAGACAGAGCTAAGGGTGCAGCCAGCCCCTCTTCGGGTGCACCTTTCCCTACGACTGGAGTAACAGCTGCGGCTCAGCAGCTGAGCGCTGGGAGGAGGGAGCTGAGAGGGGACAGGCCCCATGTAGGGTCAATATCAATACAGAAACAGAAAAGGAACGTAAGTCACGGCATTCAAGTCGACGGTGGTGCTGCTGCAAGACCCCTGTGTGCTGGGTTGAGGGCTAGTTGTGATCACTGCTCGAGAACCAGAGGCCAAACACTGAAGCCTGGAGACGAGACGCTGGGCAGCGCTGGGGTGGCAGAAACCCCGCTGGTGCGCAGGGCCCTGGCTGGCGGCAGATGTGGGCGGCTGCAGCGGGACGGGGCCGAGGGGCCTCCCACTAGCGACAAAGGCGGGGCCCGACTAGCCTAGGGCTTCTACTGGGGGACCGAGGCAACAGACGGCGATCCACCCAGCTCAGGTCATTTTAAACCTTTAAGAAAGTTTTAACAAGTTCCTTACCAGAAATTGTATCTGGCAAGAAAGTGCCAGGATTCCAGTTCTTATCATTCATCACTTCTGATCCCCAAAGACTTATAAATTTAGAACTATTCCACTCTGGAGTATTCCCAAAACAGCTTGGATAAATATGGTCTTGAAGAGATGCATTGAATACCTGATGCTTATTTGTGTGATTCTGAACAGGTGCTGGCGGTAAAGCCTACAAAAAAAAATGTTCTAATCACATATCAAAATTAATATTCTGTTTTTACCTACGTAGTTAAACTACAAGCAGACAAACCATGACTGAAAACCCTGTGGGGACGCGCTCGCTGTGGGCAGGCGTCCCGGGCTGAACGCTTCTCGTGGAGCGCTTACTTGGTTGGCTGTCACGCCGTGCACGATCGGTCACATGTGAACCAGGCGTAGGTTTTAAAAGCAACTGGTGTCTCCGGGAATCTACCAAATAGACCTGAGACCACTCAGCAACGTACAGCACTCCTCCCTCGGCACCGTCTCCGTGGGGCTCGCTTGCGTACGAGCTGCTCCTGGGGCTCAGCCTCATCTGGCATTTCCAGGATCACTGCTAAAAAGCCAACTTTGGAATCACTAATGAAAAATGGTGAAAGTCTTAAACTACTGGCTCACACCTGGGCGAAGTGCAGGCACGTCTGAGGAACTATGGATTTCACGTGAGCCCGGAAGCACGCCCAGGCCCTGCCGGGGCACAGAGGGCGGGTGGCTGGCTGCACACTCCCCTGGCTCCCCACCCCCACCCCCCTCCTCCTGCGCAGAGGCAGCCCCTGCGTCTCCCACCCAGCCTCCTTCCAGTCCTTTCCCTCCCGGCAGCCACAGTGAGCTTTTGAGAGCGAGGCACTCCCTTGCTGGGGACATACCAATGTCTTCCCGCTGCTCTTAAGAGAAAATGGCAAGTCTGTAACATGGCCTGGCCTGGCCCTCCTGTTTACCAAGCCCCTGACACACAGACCTTCCCTTGGCCCTCAAATCCAATCTCCTCCTTGACCCTGAGCTTTGCCTGTGCTGCACCCAGGTTCTAGAACATCCTAACCTCAGCTCACAACCTCACTGACTTCCATTCATCCTTTAGGCCTCAGCCTAAACATCCCTTCCTCTAAGAACTCATCGCTACCTTTGCCCTCACCACCCAGCACCCAAGACCAAGGTGGGCCTTCCCAGGCAACACACCTAAAATCCAGTTTTCCCACTTAGAGCTTACTATGGCTATGACTCAAGACTTCCTTGTGGTCTGCTGGTTTAACTTCTGCCCTCCTTCAGGCGGGTCCTGGCCCTGCTGCCCCCTCACCTTGCTGGTGCCAGCACACAGCTTTCCCTCCCCAGGAGGTTGGACAAAGCCCTCAGGGCCTGACTAGGGCAGAGCTTAGGAGGGAATGGGGACAGCACAGGGACAGTCCACATCCACAGACAACTGCCCCACAGCAAGACAGGCTGCAGGAGCCAAAGCAGAGACGTGTCTGCATGGCCTCTGCCTGGAAGGGGAGAGGGCACCGCAGGAAGCAGTCAGTCAGGGTTCAAGAGATGAGGAGGCAGTGGCGGTAGAGACGGAGAGGAGGGGTTCTGGGGCCATCAGGACATTCGCTGCAGCTACCGGAGCAGGAGCCAGAGACCACAGTTCCCAGGAGGTGTGGTCAGTGACACAGCTGGTCGGAAACACCAGTCCTGTTCTCAGTCTTTGGGCTGCACAGCCTGATGGGTCTGGACGCCAGCTCTCCCTTTTACTAGCTGTGTGACCTCAGGCAAATTACTCAATCTTTTTGTGCTTTAGTTTTCTCATCTGTAATTTGGAAATACCTACCTCCGAGGGTTGTGGTAAGAATTAAACTGGACAGTGGGTGTCGCTGTGCAGCACACAGATGGCTGAGGTGGACGGTCACCACTTTGTGAGACTGGTCCTTAGACACAGAGCAACCCCGCCCTGCCCCCGGCCACGCCGCCCATCCTGGGTACCAAGAGGAAGTGGGCATCACGCTGCTCAGGTGGCTCAGCACACTCGTTGGCCTGGAACAGGCTCAGGGAGGTGGAGGTGCGGGGTGGGGAAGGAGTGGACCCTCGGGCTGTCGAACGGGAAGAAACAGGTCTGGATGCCCAGGACCAAGGCAGGAGCCTAATCTAGCTGTTCTGTCAGGGGAGCCCCATGGGCAAAGAGTGAGGAGACCAAGAAAGCCGTACTTCTACAGACCCCAGTTTTCACAAAGTCGTGATAAACTAAGAGCTGCTTTGCTGAGGAGGAATCGATGGGAAGGAAGTTTCTCAGTTTCGAAGACCTTCTGCTAAGGGGCAGAGAGCCCGACAGGTGGAAGCCAGCTGGCTCCGCAGGCGGCACGGCTGCTTTGAGAAGGCCTGGCGGGCAGCTCTGCACAGCCACAGCACATCCGGGCCCCGAAGCTCCTCGCTACTTCCCGAGACCCTCCTGACCCACGGCTGAGAGCAGACAGACTTCCCCTCGAGGGAGCCTGGCTGAGAGCCTCGCTGCTGCCCGCCTGTGTCCAGAGAGCTCATGCTCACCCTTCCAAACCCTAGCCAGCCTCACCTCCTCTGCAAAACCACCCCACGGGCTCAGTCAGCAGCCCTCCCTCTCCAGGGTGACCTTCCTACTCTGCATGTACAATCCCTGGTAAGGTGTGCCATGGCATTCCGAGGTTTGGATTTGATTCTGTCTTTGTCTTTAGCCTCGGAGATCCTGAAAAACAGGGGCCATGGCTCACCTGTTTCTGTTTTGCTAGCATGTAGCACAGGGCCTGGCACATACCGGATGTTCAATAAAGGCTGAACAGAGTTTAATTTAGAAGGAACGGGAACACAACTATAAAGCTGAAATAACTGAAAACTTCAATTCAATTCAATTCACACACTTCTTCAGAAGCCCATTTACTCAGAGCAGGAAGGCCAGTTGTAGAGACCAGGGAGCAGGTGGTCCCCACAAACAAGCTGCGTTTATGGGAATGCTCTCCCACAAGACAGCTAAGCCTCAACAGATGTGGGTTTCCTTTAGGACAAAAACCGGCTTCTGTCAACTAGACCGACTGCGGGGCCGAGTACAAGTGCCCGCTCAAGTACACCAGTGATTTAAGCATAAAAATAGTCTCTCAACATGTGGATAATGCTGTTGAATTACAACACTGATTTATTTCGCTCTTTGTACAAATCCACACGGCTTCAATTAACAGAAGTTTTCAACTGTTCTCCACTTTGACACAAAAGTGATTTACAGGAAAGTAACATTTTTTCTTTTAATTGAGAGCTCTGACAAACACACACGACAGACGCCTTCCAAACACCTTCCGGGTTTCTGCGGGAGCCAGGAGACCCAGCCGTACTGCACACCAACCCACCTCCAACCCAGATTCCGTCAACATGGCTGCTGAACACAACTAGCCAACAGCGCAAAAGACCGAGTCTGTGCACCCACGCGTGAGAGCAGCTGCCAACACTAAGCACTCAAGCAGAAAGGGATTCCAGTTACACCCCAGTGAGCGGGAAGCGGGATGAGTGACTATTGCTTCTTCTTACTATGGTTCTTCAACATTCCTGCCAGAGACAGTAAAGAGGCCAAATCACCACCTTTGTTTCGGTCTTGCTATTTCTCAGGCCAGAAGAATTGAATACAGCCTCTGAAACAAAATACAGATAAAAAATCACAGGGGCGCCTGGGTGGCTCAGTCGGTTGGGTGTCCGACTTCGGCTCAGGTCATGATCTCACGGTTTGTGGGTTTGAGCCCCACATAGGGCTCTGTGCTGACAGCTCAGAGCCTGGAGCCTGCTTCGGATTCTGTGTCTCCCTCTCTGCCCCTCCCCTGCTCATTCTCTGTCTCTCAATGATAAATAACTGTTAAAAAATTTTTTTTTAAAAATCACTGCAGGACCCCCAATGGCAATCTGTTTCTGTCCCTGTGTTCCATACAGCTTTTTTCTTCCTCAAATTCCAACCTGACCTCAGACCTGCTCCATGTCTGGTTTCATCACTTTTGCAGTGGTTGTGCTGAAGTAACCCAGTGAGGGAGGGGACAGATGTACAGGGCCCAGAGCCACACGGGAGCCACCTTGCCAGGCTCCACTCATACTGAACTCACCGAGGGCCAGGATGTGGTGACCATTTCTGACTATTCCTCTCACTCCCAGTGAGACTTCAAGACCTCGCTCTATCTCCATTACTAGGCCCTTTCCTAGCACAATGTCTGTTTCAGAACTCCGTTTCCAGATGGAAACTATGCAACATTTAGAGCTGGAAGCCTTGGGCTTCTTCTGAGCCCAGCTCTGCGGTCATGGCCCTCTGCTCCTGGGCCATGGAGGCCAGCAGGCCGGGCCTGCTCTGTGAAGGAGCAGGGGGCGAAGCCTGCCAGCTCACAGACATTCTTCTCTGAGAGGCTGTGTGGTCCCCCTCTGCTCGCACGGTGTCCAGTAAGGGGGACATGACACTCTAGGTCCCAGAAAAATGGCACCAAACACCTCTGTAACAAGGTGCTGAGCCACAGAGAAATCAAGGGGACTCTTTCACAGAGTGAAAACGTGTGGGGACGGGATGGCTTCCTTCAGGGCACATGCACCGTCGTCACGGTGACGGGAGACAGGTCTGTGGTCCCGCGGGAGGCAGGAGAGCTGGAGACTGCCAGGAGGAGTTCAAGGCTCCCAGGGGTCTTCCCCTACTTAGGGCCTTGCTGTTCTCACCGAGTAAGTTGAACAAAACGTGACCCCATAAAAAAAAATCACTATACATATAGGAAACAACACATCCACAGGAGCAACCAAACACCCAGATTTAGATCCTCAAGGTTTCATTCAAACACAGAACTATGTGTAAAATGCTTAAAGAAAGAAAAGATGAAAGAAAACATGATCAAGGAACAAGAGAACATAAAAAGTTGCTAACGTATTTTAAAAATAAATTAACGAGGGGCGCCTGGGTGGCTCAGTCGGTTGAGTGTCTGACTTCGGCTCAGGTCATGATCTCGCAGCTCGTGAGTTCGAGCCCCACATCGGGCTCTGTGCTGACAGCTTGGAGCCTGGAGCCTGCTTCAGATTCTGTGTCTCCCTCTCTCTCTGCCCCTTCCCCACTCACATTCTGTCTCTGTCTCTCTCAAAAATAAATAAACATTAAAATTTTTTTTTTTAATAAATAAACTAATGAAAGCTTACAAATCAGAACCACAGATGGAATTAATACATCAAACTGAAGCGGCAGGTTAGACACACCAGAGAGTCACATAACTGGAAGGCGGATGCAAAAGGGGTTCTCGGGACAGACTGGGGCAGACGCACAAAGCAGGGCGGCAGGCCAGGGGCAGACGAGGGACATAGAAGATGAAAGGGTTGGGCATCATCAGACAGGGATTTAAAATGACTAATGTGGTGAAGGCTTGAGTGGAAAAAGCACACAACATGCGAGAACAAACAGGTAACGTGAGCAGTGAGAAGGAAACTGCAGAAGAATAGAACAAGCTAGGCACAAAGACAGTGCAAGAGAAATGAAGAACGCTTCTGATGAAGTGATCATCAGTGGACGGGACGCAGCCAAGTAAAGAGTCAGTGACCTTCCAGATCTGTCAATAGAAACTTCTCAAACTGAAATGCAAAAAGAAAAAAGAATCAAAAAAAACCCAAACCAAAAAAACCACCGCCACCACTGACCAAAACCAGAGCAACACATCCAAGAAGTGTGTGACAATTTCAAAAGATGTAACAAACAGGAACTAGAATACCAGAAGAAGGCAGATAAAAGACACAAGAAATACCTGAAGGAATAATGGCTGAGAACATTCCAAGATTAATAAAAGACAATGAACCACAGATCCAGGATGCTCAGAGAACACCAAACAGAAAAAAACACACCCCCAAATCTACACCTAGGCATTTTATATCATCAAACTGAAGGAAACCAAAGACAAAAAGAAAACCTTGAAAGCAGCCTGGGGAAAGGGAGGGGAGGAGTGGGGAAAGGAAGGCAAGAGGAGGGGAAGGGAGAAGAGAGGGGGAGGGATCCCTGCACCTCTAAGAATAAGGAAGAGAATTAAAGGGGACATCTCATCAGAAACCATGCAAGGTAAAAGTAGAGTGAAATTTGCTTAAAGTGTTGAAAGAAAAAACCCCGCCAACCTAGAATTCTGATTCCAACGAAATTATCCTTGAAAAGGGAAGGAGACATAAAGACCTCCTCAGACAAACAAAAACTGAGGGGACTCATCGCCAGCAGACCTGCCCTACAAGGAACTTGTAAGATTTTCTTCAGGCAGCAGGAAAATGATATAGGTCAGAAACCTGGATCTGCATAAAGAAAGGAAGGGAATGGGGAAGAAATAAATCTAAGTGAGATAAACTTATTTTGCATTATTCATTGATCTAAAAGATAACTTTGCTTAAGCAGTAGCAGTAACAATGCACTGGGTGATTAATAAACAGGTAAGTGAAAACAATACAGCACTGTCACAAGGGATGGGAGGGAAGGGCTGGGAACACTCTATGAAAAGGTACCTATATTAACACGAAGCAGAGCAGTTCTTTGAAGGAGGACTTAGATTAGGTAAAATGTATATTCTAATACAACTGCCAATTTTTTAAAAAAGTATCACCGGTATGCTAAAGAGAAGAGCTAAACTAGAATCAAAAAATTAAAAGTGGAGAAGGCAAAAAAGAAGCCTCTGGTAATGAACAGAGAATCGGAAAATGGTTACTCTTAACCCAAAACATCAAAAATCACTTTAAATGTGGCTAGTCTAAATATACCAATGAAATGACAGAAACTGTATTCAGAGTATATTAAAAAACAAGACCCATCTACATGTGTCTGCAAGAAACCTACTGGAAGTATAAAGGCCGCTTTAAGTTAAACATAAAGAAATGGAGAAAGAGACACCCTGCTGATGTAAATGAAACCCTGGAGGAGCTGTGTTAATTTCAGACAGGTCAGCCCTCAGAGCAGGGAAGATTCTCAGGGATAAAGTAGGGCAGTACATAATGATACAGAAGGGCTAATCCCCCCAGAACACGTAACCATCCTGAACATGTGAGCACCTAACAACACAGCGCCCGGCTACGCGAGACAAAAACCGACAGGACTGCAGGAGGAAGGGGAGACCCCGCCCGTAGTCGGGAGGCTCTGACACCCACCCCTCTGTCAGGAGCGGACAGCTCCAGCAGCAGGTCAGGAAGGACATCGCTGGACTCAACAGCACCATCAGTCAACGGCACCTAACCACCTAACGCATGTCTGTAGCCGACTTCATCCACCAACTGCAGAATATGCAACTTCTCAAGGCCACACTCACCAAGACAGCCCACATTCTGGGCCACAAAGCACACTTCAACAAATTCGAGAGAGTAAAAAGTCATACGATGTCTGCTCTCAGACCACAAGGGAATTAAAGCAGAAATCAGTAACAAAAAGAAGGCTGCGAAATCCGCAAATATTTGCAAATGAAACTCCCTGTCATATAGTTTTAATTTTTGTCTAGAATTTCATTACTGCCTTTTCCTCCTGCAACTACATTTAACTTTGAAATGACTTCGATCTCAGCATATAAGATACATGTATCACTGGTACAAAGACATCTGAAAACCAGAAACAATCTTCAAGTTTTCCTAAGTTCAAACAAATAAACTTTCTACACTACTCATCCCAAGCGTTTTAGGTACTAAATATTTACCCACAATGGCCACAGTATGAATTAAAAGAATTACAACTATAATGACACGAAGGCTTAATGGTGACGGATGCCACTTTACCAGAGTAAAGATCCCTAAAGGCCCCACGAACACAGACAGGGAAGCAGAAGAGCTCCGTGAGCACAGCCGCCCTCCTCCACGTTCAGTGCCCACCTCTGTCTCCCAATGACACGGGGACATCCTCTGAACACGCTTGCTCTGATGTAACTGAACAAGTGTGTGAATTCTCTAGAAGGGGCTTCTACCAACTCCTATGGGGTTGTGAACACGTTATGCATTAGCTACACGTGTATTCACAGTATTCGCTGAAGTCAGACTAACTCAAGTAATACAAACTAATTTTGGAAGACCTTGTAAGTGACAACACTAGCTTGTTAGAGAAACAAACGTCTTTTGATCAGCTACAATTGAAGTATTTTGCCAAATGCATCTCATTTTTCTAAATAAAAATGGCATCCAGTTAATGTATTTTACATGCATCACTGAACAGTCTTGACATTCATAACACAGTGACTGAAATGAAGCTTAACAGCTCGTCCTCTGCATTTGCCCTTCTACCTATGAATCCTTCATCACGTCTATCTACTAGATTAAAACTGAAAAGGTATTAGATAAATAGATTTTATATACAGATGATGCTCCCCCAAAATATTTTTCTCCTCTTTTACCATTTCAGGGACTACTTATAATGCTCTGAGAAAAGGCCAAAAGTTAGGGGGAAAAATATCCGTTTTTAACTGGAGTGTCCCAGCAGCCTCTGGGGAATAATCAGCTTCACTGCACTCTATTTCTAGGGGTGGTTCCTAGGGACTAGACAGCAGTTCTATCCAGGGAAAAACAGAGTGGATAGCTTCCCCACCTCATATATTCAACCAGAGAGAAAGAGGCTATGTAGGCCAGGCGACTGTGAAAACTGGCTGGCTTTGAATATACACCTGAAAATGCTATTTCAAATCATTTTACTAATAAAGCCATCACTCAATGTCAAACTGAGGGATATCCAATCGAACAAAATTTAAGCATAAACCTGGGTAGTTACCAATTACTTATCACAACAAAACGTAACAAACTGATTCTACTTTACTCTGAATCAGTGGTTGTCACTCTCCTACCCGTGCCCCTCCCCAGAAAACAAAGCCCACTGGTGGGCTACACACACCCCACTTCACGGCAGACGCCCTTGCAGGGAGAAAATGTGTGTGCGGTTTGAAAAAGCCCCTTCCATCCTGCGTTCTCCTCCCTCCTCCCAGTTAAGAATCACGGTTTTAAATCATAAGTCTGTAGTTTGGGGAAAATTTTATTTTTGATTAAAACTAATCTTGAACCAGAATAACTGATAGAAAAGGAAACCAAAATTCAGAATTTAGAAGAGTCAATAAAGCTAAGTTCAAAATAGCTAAGGAGGCAAAGCTATCTAAGGTACAAAGAATGAAACCAACCTAAGAATTTCTCTGCAAAGCCTAAGCTACTCAAATAGAAGCATGGTGTTCTCTGAGAAGAAATACATGAAAATCGAACTTCTTCTAGATGCCCACTCTTTCTCTGAACAAGCTTGCAGCACAGCCAGTTTCTGGGATGCCCTTTCCCGTGTGCCCGCCAGCCACCCCTCAACAAGCACCTGACGCTGGGACTTCTTCCTGTAATGCGCTCAGGATTCCTCCTTAAGTGTGTGTATTTCGATAAGTCCTTAATTTTTGCACATAGAGAGCATAATCATTTCAGATACTGGAGAGCCCCGCTAGGGTCAGAAGACTCATGCGTACTCAGTATTTTACCCATACAATGTTAGGAAAAAGAGCCAGGGCCCAGGGCGCCATAAGTAAAGAACCGAACTATGTCTTGGCGAGAAGAGCTATCTGTGCAGGCACCCAAGGATAACTCGTTATGCCAACATCACCTGGGAAACTCTTTACATTCTAGTTAATTCTGAAGGAATACATCACGACTTTTGTGATTGTTCTTACAACCGTGAACAGTCAAAATTCTGAGAGCTTAAGAGATTACGATAAAAGGAGACATCTGCAGACCTCCCATCAGGAGTAGACATGGTCCTATACAAGTTGACAATTTATGACTTTTTGTTAAACTATGCACTTCTTGCAAAGACCTTAGTGACAGGGGAGCTTCAGGCCCTCTCTGCCTTGACTTACCTTACTGTGTGTGAAGGGGGGCGCTGTATACAAGGTGGGGTGGATGAGAGGGCGGGGCAGGTGTGGGACTGCGTGCAAAGGCACGTGTCCGTGGATGTGGGGGTAAAGATGCAGAGCAGGGTGTGTGGGCTTCTCTGGGCTCATGAACTGATGGCCAGGAGGAAGGGCGCCAGCTGTCATTGCTGATGCTGTCAGTCCAGAGGCTTCTTGTTTACAAACATGACATTCACAAGGGTTTGGAGTTTGTTCAGCCTGGAAGGAAAGAAAAAAAGAAAAAAGTACCCAGTTATTTAGCGAAACAAAGAAGGGACAAATTAAAAAGTCACATTCTGCTGAGCAGCTACACAGCCAAAACAAAGCTGGCAGGGCTCATCTGATACCTCAAGTCACCCAGGGCCCTCCTTGTAAAGTACAGAGGGGACCCCATGAGCCCGGGATGCAGGAAACCTGAGGAGAGAAGAGATGCACACCTCACTCCCCAGCCGGGCGTCTGCTGAGGTGGCACCCACACCGGTGTGCTCCCGTGCCTGTCCGCGAAGGGACAAGGGGACTGGCAAGGGTGGCAGAGTACAGAGGGGGGCTGGGGCCGGGGACGACAGAGCACTGGTACTGGGCTCCACGGGGCTCGCACTGCTAAGGCGTGGTTACATGGAGATTCTGTGAAGGTACCAGAGACAGGACTCAGCTGAGGGAAGAGAGGCAGTCGGTGGCTTCTCTCCCTCGAAACAAGGTAAAACTGAACACAATTGTCAAAGCAACCATCTGAGGATCTGAAAGTCAACCAAAGGGAAAAAGCAAATTGAGAAGCATTTATTCATGCCAATCTACTAGAATGTCAGGTAAGAGCAATGGGAGCCTAGCCCTCTTGCCTGGGGCACTTCCCGTTGCCAACAGCCCTTAAAAATAAACTTAAAAAACCCCAAAAAAAACAAAAACAAAGAATCAACAGCAGAATTAAAATGGAATACTAAAATTTTTGTCTGATACAAAAGAGGAACAGAGGAACAAAACATATGAGACCTAGAGAAACAGACAGCAAATGGCAGCTGTTCACAGCACCAATCATAACATGAACCATAAACAAAGCACTCCAGACCAAAGGCAGGATCGATGGACAAGATGCAAATACAAGACCCAACTAAAAGATTCAAAGACAAATCCTACATTCTAAGACATGAAAAAATATATAATGTGCACACACAGTAATTCTAAGACAGCTGGAATGACTCTTCATGTCACATGAAATGGTCTTTAAGAGAAGAAATGCTAGTGGAGAATCATCTCATAATGACAAAAGAGTCAATATACCAGGAAGATGTAACAATAATACATGTATACACCTTCAACAACACTGTCCCAAATGCATGAATCAAAATCTGGCAGATTTGAGAAGGGAACAGACGATCCCGCAGTTATACTTGAAGACTTCGGTACATCTGTCAGCAATTTTTAGAACAAGACAGAAAACCAGTAAGGATACAAAAGACTTGAATAATGGTATCAGTTTGACCAAACTTTCATTTGTAGGACACTCCACAAGAGCGGAACACAAATTATTTTCAAGTGTACATGGGGCATCATCTAGGAGAGACCACATGTTAAGCCATAAAACAGGTCTCAATAAGTTTTCAAGTTCTAAAATCAGTAATCTAAGCTTAGACTTCACAAGTTAGAAAGGGAAAAACAAACCAAAGACTGCAGCAGAAGTAATGAAGATCAGAATACAAATAAATGAAATTAAGAGAAAAACAGAGAAAATTAAAACCTAAAATTGGTTATTTACAAAAATTGATAGACCTCTAGCAAACAAAATTTGTAAGAAAACAAAATTACCAAAACCAGGGATTAACATCACTCCAGACCCTGTAGAATTAAAAGAATTTATAAGTGAATACCAGAAACAACCTTATGCCATCAAATTAGGTGAAATGGATGAATTCCTAAAAAGACACAAATTTTTTAAATTAACTCAAGAGGAAATAGAAAATCTGAGTAAACCTATTAATAAACAAAACCCGAATGAGTAATTGTAAGTCTTCCCAGAAAAAAAAAAGTCCAGGTCCAGGGGATTTCACTGGTAAATTCTATCACATATTTAAGAAATCTGAATTTTAGACAAATTGCTTCAGAAACTGTAGGCAGAATAAACACTTCCCAACTAATTCCTTAAGGCTAATATTATCAAAGTCAGACAAAGATGTCACAAGGAGAGATGACCATAAAATAGTATCTTTCATTAACATGGATGTAAAAGATTAGGAAACCAATCCAGCAACAAACAAAAAAATTATATACCACACCAAGTGGGATTTATCCTAGGAATACAAGGTTGGTTTAATATCCAAAAATCACTTGATGCAATACACCACAGTAACAGAATGAAGGATGAAAACCACAGGGACATCTCAATAGATGCAGAAAAGGCATCTGGAAAACCAGATACATGTCCATGATAAAACTCTCAGGAAACCAGGAGTTGACAGGATTCATGTCCTCCACTTGGTAAGGTCATCCCTAGACACTGTGCAGGTAGCATCACACTAGTAACAGACTGAGTACTTCCCTCCAGGCCTGGGACCAAGGCAAAGACATACGCTTGCAACGCTTCCCCGCAGAGCTGGACTGGAGGCGCTAGCTAGCTCAGGAAGGCGAGAGTAAGACATTAAAAGCATCCAGATTGAGGAAAAAGTAAAACTGTCTTTATTCACAAACAACATAATCTTGCATGTAGAAAATCCAAAGGGATCTACCAAAAAAAAAAAAAAAAAAAAAAGGAAAAACAACAAAAGAATAAATGAGTTTAAGCTACAGAATATAAGATCAATATATAAAAATCAACTGTATTTCTACATATTGCCAACAATCGATTGAAAACTGAAATTAGAAAATACCATTTACTGCAGAATCAAAACCATCTAATACTTAAGAATAAATTTAGGAAGTTCAAGACCTACTTACTAGAAATTTTAACTGCTGAAAGAAATCAACAATGATTTAAACAAATGGAAAGGTATAGTGCATTCACAGACTGACAGATTCCAATTTTGTTAGGACTATATTTTCCCCAAATTGATCTGTATTATCCCACAGATAAAAGACTAGGCCCAGAGGATTCTGCCCAGGTGAATTCTACCAAATATTCAAGAATTCAACTCAATCTCTATCAAAATCCAGGCAAACTTTTTTGTAGAACAAGCTGATTCTAAAACTTACATGGAAACATAAAGGATTCTGAACAGCCTAAACAGTTTTCAATAAGGCCTCACCAAGCTGGAGAGCAGATCCTACCTTATTTCCAAACTTACTATAAAGCATAGGTCAAATACACTATGGGAAAGGACCCAGAGGTCAAATAAACGCAGAATACAGAGTGCAGACAATCAACACTTGTATTTATAGTCAAATGATTTTCAGCAAATGGCCACTGCAATTCAACAGGAAAAGAGATGGTCTTTTCAACAAATGGTGCTGGGACAATCTGGATATCCACATGTGCAAAAAGATGAATTTAAACCCTACTCTCACACCATAAGTAAAAACTGGGTCAAATGAACAAGACCTGAGTAAGAGCTAAAATTACAAATCGTCTAGAAGAAAACAGAGTTTTGTATTAGGCAAAGTTTTCTTGGATGGGACATCAAAAGTATGATTCATAAAAGAAAGAGTTGATGAATTAGAATTCAGCAAAATTAAAAACTTTTGATTTTCAAAAAATACCATTAAAAACTAACAGACATGCCACAGACCAAGAGAAAATGTTTTCAGATCACGTAATTATAAAGGAGGGACAACACATAAAGAACTCTTCTAATTCCTATAACTCAATAAGCTGGAAAAGGAAACAAATGGCCCATCGATATATATAAAAGAATGCTCAGCTTTACCCATAAACAATAAAATGGAGACTGAAACTTGAAGGGATTACCAATTCTTATCAAACTGGCAGCACCCCAAAACTGTATGATAGCAGCCTCTTCGGGGGGGCAGGGCAGCCATCACACTCTGACCCAGAAAAGCCACTGCTGGTGACCAATCCTGGGGATAGACCTACTTATGTATGAAAGATGCGTAAGGACGCTCCCTGAACAGTATATAGGGGAAAAAGAGGGAAGCAAACACAGGTGCCCAGCAGCAGGGGACTAAAAAGAAAAACAAAACCATGGTACATCCACCTGCTGGAACACAGAGGGCAGCAGAAGAGAACAAAGTGCACTCTGTACAGGGCGAGTTGGTCAGGGAACTGCCTGTGCACATAAGCCTTTTCATTTGAAAGGGGAAGAAGAAACATTAGTATTTGCATAAACAAACACTGGGAAGACACACGACAACGAGTAAGACTGGTTATCTACTGGGACTAAAACTGGGGGTGGGTAGGTGCTGGCCAGGGCAGATGGTGAAGGACAAGGGGGCAGGACTTCTCAATGTAACACCTTTTCACCATGTCACCGTCCTTGCCTGAACCGTGGATCTACACTGCCTATTAAGTAAGTTAATTAACTAAGCATCTTGACTTTTACCTGGTCTTCCTTTCACTTAAAAACTACGTGATAACCTATTTATAAAACTGAGTCTCTAAGAAAAGACAGTTGTCTCATGAGGTATTACCTTCAGTTAAGAAACCAGATATCCACCAGAAAGAAAACCTCCCTTACAAAATCAACCATTTCTGAAATTTTAACATTCCACTATTTTACTTATTAAAAAAAGTCTCACTGGGTGGTTCAGTCAGTTAAGCATCCAACTTTGGCACAGGTCATGATCTCACGGGCCATGGGTTCGTGAGTTCGAGCCCCATGTCAGGCTCTCTGCTGTTAACACTGAGCCTGCTTGGGATCTGCTGCCTCCCTGCCCCTCCCCCACTCACGTGCACGCGTGCGCTCTCTCTCTCTCTCAACAATAAACATTTAAAAAGCAAAAACACAAACTCTCCCCTTGCTTCTTTACAGAAAAAACCCTCTATGATACCCAAATATCTGGAGCTACTCTGGAGAGCTACAAAATCAAGACCGTCGATTAGACTCAAGCAAGAGGAACAAGATCAAAATGGGGCTCAGGAGTCATGTTTGTTTATTTTTAAAAGCATGCTCTGATCCTCTCCAGTGCTCATCTTCAGAAGTTATTCAAAACAACATAATTTTACATTCAATAATTCTCATGTTTAGGAAATACACACAGAGAAAGATACCCTTGGCAAAACACAAAGTTCAGAAAGATAAAATCGTACCTGCTGAGTTGGGTAAGATGGGGGTGGACTGTCCACTTTACTTTCCTCTTTCCTGGGGCTCCCATTGCCTAGAGCTACGTCTTGCTTTGGGGCTCCTGGCGGCTCCCCACTGCTTTCGCCATCTGCCTCTTCGTCGTCAGCCTCTGAAGAGCTACTACTGGTACTGCTTACCTGAGGGGACTTTAGAAACAACCTTTATCATTTATACTTTTCAAAACGCAAGAATATAAAAAAATAAGATGCCAGATCACCATTTTATGCCACTTATTGTCACCAGGAAGAAGTTGTACCCATACCTCATCTTTCAGAGCCATGTTTTCCCCGCCACCATTCAATTCGCTGTGGATTCCATTCATGTTGGCCACCACCTCAGTATCGTCGTAGTTACTCAATGGATAAATATCAGCAAACTTAGCTGACAATGGTGCAACGTCTTCATCATCACTACAACTGAGACAGGCAGAGATGGTCACCACGAGGCCATTTACCCGGAGGGACAGTGAGTGAACCACCCACAAAGCACAGACGTCTCCTTCACGGACACTATTCTTGTTCACAAGAGTGTTACACTGAGCGCCACACACTTCCTACTATCTCTCAGTAACCTGAACACAAGGAGAAAAATGCCTGAACAATTACCATTGGTACTACTTAGAAGAATGGAAAACAAAACTCCAAAAGTAGAAAAATGTTGGAAAAAGCATAAAAATGTAATCAGATTAATCACTGCATTCCCACTCAACTTGAAGTGCCTTGGTCTACAGCTGTTCTCTGCCATTTCCAAGCAGACACAATTTTTTACTAAAATTAAAGGACTACAAAGGACTGCCAAAATTTCAGACATAGCCAGGTGAACAAAACTTTAAGGCACTTAGCTGACAAAATACTGAAAGTTTTTCACCATAAGGCCAGCTCTGGACAAGTCAGTCATGATCTTACGTAAGTATCAGCTTTAGCAAGACATCTAAACAATGGGCAAATGAAATACTTACTAAAAATTATAAGCAAATTTCAAGACTGTAGCCAACGAAGGCCACTTCAAACATACGCTTTTCTGGTGTGTGGAAAGAGTGGGCACGGAGCTCCCACTGCAGTGCAAATTGTTCAAGGTGTGATGTGACCACACGTGGTCACCCCATAGTCTATGTGAGCATGCCTCTGAGTCCATCTTCTGCCTCAGCATACAACAACCTCCAGAAGGAAAAGTCCTAAGAACTAGCGACCTTTTAGCTTCAGAAGAGCGTCCAGAATTGCTCAACTCAAATGTCTTCCCCATTTTTAGAAAGAGAGTCAACACACTACAGCACACTCACCAAGGGAAGCACACAGCACCCACCGGGTGCGGGCTGTGCAGGCTTCCTGAGGGCCTGTGGTGCCTGAGGTGACGGGACATTTTGCCTTGGTCGACACTCAGCCGCTCCTGAGACGTTATAACCACCATGACCCACAGATGAGGAAACCGAGGTTCAGAGATGAAGTGATTAAATCGTCTGCTCGACGTAATGAAGGCGGGCTGCACTGGCCCTAGAGCCCACCAAAACTGGAGGGCACTGCTGAACAGAGACTAAAACTGCACGACTCTATTTAAGCGCCTTCGCGATGACACCAAGAAAGAGACAACACGTACCAAAGGCAACGCTGGAGGGCTTCAGGTCACGGTAAATCGTATTTGGCAGACATTAGCCCCAGGCTGCTGAAGGACCAGAGGCCCGGAGCGGCCACGGACAATCCCAGCCTGAGGAGAAAGGTGCCCACAGCCCACTTCCTCCACCACGTGACAAGGCACAGGAGCTCACACCTGACGCTGGCAGCTGTGACATGTGAGCAGGGATGGGCTCTTCTGACACACATTTTTATCAGGCTGTATGTGTTTCCTGCCGATACGTTTTTTAGAGGCTGGTAAACAGCTGGCTGGGACACTCTCGACCCTCCTTCACAGACTCCCAGAGAGCACAGGGTGTCCAGGACTAGAAAGCAGTTCGAGCTCAACAGAGTCATGGCATTCAGACCAATCCCTTTAGCATTATTTTGTGTTTGAGACCAGATGCATATTGAGGACTGGAAGACTCCAAAGGAAAGCCTCGGAGTCATCGTGAGAAATCCAGATGGAGGCAGTGAGAAATCTGAGAAGCGCTGAACAGCCCGCAGTTGGGGCAACAATCTCTACTACTGGGTACCGGGGCTGATGGCCGTCACCTGCACAGGGCTCCTGACACCCCTATGCTCTATGATAAGCCAAATACAAACCTAAATGTACCTAAATAAAATAAAAACACGCATCCATGTGCAACCCGTCCAGAAGTCAGGGTGGAAAGCCTCAACAAATGACAGGGTCACAACTCCGAACAAACGTGGGACCACTCACCTACGGTGTGAATTGGCGATAGTGGCACAGCCACCTCGCTCATACAAAATGTACTTCTAGATAATGTGGGAACACGGAAAACAGAACCTTTCAATCGCTTGCTAAAGTGATCATCTGGGTTTTTAGCAAGACATGGAATAAGCATGAATGCTGAACGGACAATGAGGCGGAATGAGCTTCGGGCTGATCACCCTCAAATAAAACGAGGAAACGTGAAGCCAGAACTGAAGAGACACTTCCCTGCATACCAACATGGTTTTTCTTTACTGGCATTTATTAATTTACCATATTTTTTTTTCAGGTAATGAAATAGTGTCAAAGTTTGGGTTTACTGATTTCATATTTTAAAAGTTGCTTAAAAAATGAAGGATCCTTTTTCTGGAAAAGCACTATAATGATATCCATACTTCTGCAGACAACACTGTCCATACTTCTCATTACTGGGTTACGTAAATTTCTGAAATCTTATTACAAAGTCACAACTTACAAAGTTGGTGCAGAGCCATTGTCTGTGAGGATGAGTCTGGGATGTTGCTGAATTGTAATGGGAGAGCTGGAACCTGACCCTGAGCTTGCTGAGGACACGCTAGGTGGGCGCATCTCAGAGAGATAGTCGGGAGCAGAATCCACTTGGAGGGGCAGCTGGTGACTGTGGATGTCGCCAGTGACGGGGGGGTCCATGACACCACAAGTGAGGATGTGTGAGAGGCTGCAGTCATCACAAGCACATCTGAGTGGGAATGAAGGACAGTTACCCAGAGAGCCAGGAGAGAAGGTCAGACCACACTCTGTCAGGGTCGGCGCCTCTGCTGAGGCCGTGGGTCCCACAGGCCCTCTGTGCCCACACGACAGCACAGGCTCACCTTCTCCTGTAGTTGCAGTTGGGGCAGTCGGGCATGCTCAGCCGGGAGGACAACATGTGCCTCATGGCGTCCGTGAAGTTGTTCTCACCAGCAACCGCTTTCTTGTTGGTTAGCTGGAGGGAATCATCAAATGAGAGGTTAACTCTGCAAGACATATTCCCCAATCAGGTGGTCTGAGTTTTCAGTAATCATGGTAATATGTACCACGCCCATCTAGAAGCCAGCGGCCACAGCTTCCCAGAATAGGAAAGGGCCACGAAGGGGTGGGGGGAAAGGGGCAGACCTGAAATGTGCAGCAGCCCTTGGCTAGAGCTGCACAAAGGTCAGGGAGCAGGAACACCCCCCGCTGGTGCCTCACCAGCAGACACCAGCCTTGACCCCAAATGGCTGTGTGCTCGGGACTCACTAGGGACCAGGAGCTCAGAACTAAACTGTGGCCCCCAAGGAGCTCAGACCCTGAAAGAGGAAACCATGAGGTGGGAGGTGCTCCAGCCCAGATCTGTGCAGGAGGCCACGGAAATGGAAACAGAAAAGCAGCTCAGCAGGGCCGGTGGGTGTGGGGCGGGGGGTGATTCACAGGGGAGGCGGTTCGCTGGTAACTTCATCAGAGGCCAAAAAAAAAAAGAAAAAAAAGCCTCTGGGTCAGAGGCAGAGCACTGAGCTAAGCATCCAATGAAACACCTCTAGAAGGCCTACTGACCCTGGGCTGAGCAGGAAAGGGGTCTTGGCAGACTGGGAGGAGAGCACCGTGCCCAACAGTGTAGCCTGGAGGCACACAGGCCTGCACACACGGAGCTGTAGCACGAGTGGCACCTGTGACACGTGATGGCAGCTGGCAGGTGGGAGCAAGGCCAGTTGGGGAGGACGCCCACTGCAGGGACAAGGACCAGCAACTGAAGGGGGTGGAGCCAGGAGCTACGTGGAAAGTGGCACCCAAACTTCCAATCAACTAGGCAAGCATCTGGATTTCAGAGAAGCCTGTGGACCAGCTCTGGCAACGGAAGGGGTGAGGCTGGAAGGGCCATTTGATAGGACAGAATCCATACAGGAAGGGTAGGGGGGGGCCGGGGGCAGGAGAGCACGCTGAGCATGGTGCCCTCTACCCAGGGGGCCCAGAGGAGACCACAGGGGTGAGGACAGGGGGCACCAATGTCTGGAGAGGGCCAAGGGAGAAAAGCTGGCTAGAGAAAAGCAGCAGACGCCAGCATGTGGACGAAAATCAAGGGGCGCAAGCTTCCAAAGTCGAGTGCCCTGAGGCCATCATGACAAGTCACCGCACCCCCCCCCCCCCCCCACCGCAAGCCTCAGTGGGTGCAGAGGGGCAGGGAAGAGCCTGTGGGGAAGCAGGGAGGCAGGGAGCGAGCAGCACTGTCAGCAGCCACACTGAACGTATGGCCCAGGCGTGTGGGAGGCCGGGAACCGGCCTGAGGGGGGTGGGCCCAGTCCCACTCTGTGACCCCACCACCTGCCTAGAGAGCACAGGGCTAGAGGGGGTCACTTGATAAACGGGTTTTTCCTTGAGGAATACAGAGGATGCGGAAACAGATAAGGAAAATTAGTTTATCTAGGATTAACAACACTATCTCAGGAGCAGGCAGGGCAGTGTGGCCTTGAAATGGTGGGGTTTCCCGAGCTGCATTCCTGCTCTGGCGTGCAGCCTCCCCACAGCCTTACCTGCTCCTCAATGAATCGCCTTTGTTTGAAAAGCTCCCAGTCCTCTGTCAGCATGCGCTGTTTGGTTTTCATGGTCATCTAGTAAGGAGATGCAAACAAAAAACCTCAGTACCAGCAAGAGTCACCCAGGCGTCTGCGAGGGGAGATCTCAGATCTGGTGCATGTGACAAAGCACCTACAGAGGCTCCACCTCTTTCACGTGCTCTTCTTACGTGGGAAACACGGAGGAACTCACATTAAAAAAAGAAATTAAGATGTCAGAGCTGAATCTGTCACTGCAGTAGTGAACATTCATCCTTTACCGAAAGCCTCGTTATGTGCCCTGCCTGAACCAGAGATCCAGAAATGGAGATGACCCAGCCTGCCCGTGACGAGCCTGCGGACAGGACACCGGTGTCACAAAGGGGCGAATTTGGTACAACTGCACTCACACGAGGCCCCTGGAGGAGTCAAATCCACAGAACAGAAGGTAGACGGGGGCACCAGGGGCTGGGAGGGGTGGGGGGAAGGGAGGGCTGTTGTGCAGTGGGACAGGGTGTCCTTCAGGGAAGGTGGAGACGTTCTACAGGCAGAGGCTGGGGACGCTCACAACCATGGGAATGTACTTACTGCCACTGAACTGGACACTTCACAGTGGTTAAAACTGTAGATTTTATGTTACGTGTATTTTACCACAATTAGAAAAGAAGCCCAATTGAGGGGGACAGGGAATAAAGAATGGGCTCAAAGGTACAGTTTTAGTGGGCGGGGGGAGGCTATGAAACAATGAAGTCTTGATGTTTATCTAAATGTATTCTTCTAATTATTAAAAACTTCAGAATAACCTCTAAAAACATAGATGTGGGATTTGTATCTTCCAAATTATCCAAACAAAGAAAAGGGGGGGGGGGGGACATATTTAATCCCATAGACAAGAAAATACTACCAATAAACCCTCCAAAACAAAACAAAAGTAATTTCAAAAAATAAATTCACGCTTTTGGAAAAAAACATTTTTAATCATTTAAACCATAAGAGAAGAAATCAAAGTTGAAAGTACAGTCCACAGAAATAACTGACAATGAAAGCCCCACAAATCTGATTATGTAAGATGTGCCCAACATGTAGAAGAAAATGTACCGGTTTAGATGCATTTCTGAGAGAACGAAACAGAACAAAAGACTGAAAAGTATGTGTTCAACCTAACAAGCCAAAGGAACAAAATAAAAATGAGAAACAAACCCATAAGGCAGGAAGAAATTAAAGGTAAAAGCAGAAATTATCAGGAAAATGAAGAAGCAAATGTGATCAATAAACAGGGGAACACTGTTCTCCAAATTCCCTCCCAGGCCGACCAAGGGAAGAAAAGGCCCCACAGGAAAAGTGGGCCTGAGAAAGGGCAGACACAGGCAGGGGGGGCAGGAGGAAGTAACTGTACAAGGTAGACATTCACATCCAAAGAAAAGCTGTGAGCAGGTGGCTCACAGGCTGTTCCACTGGGCCTGCACAGTGCTTTTTAAAAAGCTGAGTCAACATTAGAAAGCTCTTGAGATTCCACCTAAGGGCCAGACTTCTCTGGACGTCTTCGCAGCTCTGAGGCACCTGCCCTTTGCCGCCCTCCTGGCCGAGGGTGTGGTGTTTCCTTTGGTGCAGATGGTGCTCTCCATGCCAAGTGTGCCAGGGAGGCGGCCGGGGCGTGGGCAGCAGCTCTCCCACAGCCTCCCCTCTGAGCACAAGCTTGTAATCCCTTGTCTAAACGATGCAGACAACTTCCTAGGCGAACATCAATTTGTGGAGCTGACTCATGAAGCAAAACCCCCAGAACAGACAACAAAGTAAAATGTAAACTGAAAAGGCAGCATGAGGTCTAGAATCCTCGCTCCTCCACCCTGCAAAACAAATCATGCCCCAGGTTTTAGGGTGTATTCCCTCAAATCCTTTATGGAAAAAAAAAATTTTTAACTGGATGCTGCTAAAAACATCATGGAAAGTTTCTCAATTCATTCTACGAGACTAGCATAACCTTTATGCAAAACAGAGAAGGCCTCAAAGACAAAGAGTCAATGATACCTCAGAATACAGACACCAAAATCCTAGTATCAGCTACTTAAATCTACTTATGGGTTAACAGAGAATACACCATAATCTAGTAAGACGTTAATTCCAGGGATGCAAACATGTCTCAAAATTAGGAAACCTAATCTCTCACTTCATATAGAAAAATACATAAAAGAAAAAACCATACAATCAAATTCAGTACCTACTTCTGCTTTTTACAAAAATCATAACTTCAATAAGCTAGAAAAGGGAGCCTTCCTTAATTTGCCAAGAACTATCATCAGTAAGCGAGGCAAGCACGTGACCTAACGGGAAGCCAGAGCAGAGCACAGCGCCAACAGCAGTAGCCGACAGCAGTAGGCATTCGTGCTGTGCCGAAGGCTTTAACCGAAGCCAAACAAGCCAGTTCAAGTGCCAGAGAGGGTAAGACAAAACATTATTGTAGGGGTCACGGTCTCCTAGAAAATTCGAGGCAGCCAACTCAGAAACTCCTAGAGAGTAAGGGTGTTGCGTGGAGTGCCAACTGCGTGACAGTGCGGCCCCAACACCCGAAGCCCCCAGGTATAAACTTGGTAGGAAACAAACGGTAAAATCATAACACAGAATACAAAAAAAAAAAAAAAAAAACAAAAAACCTAAAAAGAGAATATATACCATCTTCTTGAATGGGAAGATTCAATATCGGTGCCAGTCCTCCCTTTACGTGACATACGTCTGCTGTTTTTAGGAAAAATCTTTTTCTCACAAGTAGTTATCACTATGGCACATTTAAAGACGATTTTAAAGGAGCTACACATTAGGAAAGGTAGTAATTTCTGTATTTTAGTATAGAACTCGGCACACACTCAGTAGAACTACTGTTTTGACCCTCTCCTCACATCCTCTGTGATTAACTTTTCCGAACATTTGGGTACCTGCAGGCTTATGTACGTGTCAAATCACAAATAAAGGATACGTTTTAAAAAGCAAGCAAAAACAAGTGATTTAAAGCTGTCAGCCGTCTCCCATGTCCATGCTTACTTGTGAATACTCAATTATTTTACAGATGTTTTGAAACCTTGAAATTACTACATAATTCCTAAACTACTACTCGATTAGAAGTGACTGATGTCCATTCCAAGGGTTCTAGAAAGACTGGTACCTTCCAGATGCTAAAATTACTCAGTTTCCCTAATTTGTATTAATGGCATCATGGTTTCTTGATAGGTGAGTGAAAATAAATTTTTGGTTGCTTTAGTAAAGAGGATGTCTTTTCTCTGTGGGGGAAAAAAGGGAAAATACCTTTTTTTCCTTTTTCTTATTGTGGTAAAATACACATAACATAAAATTTGCCACCTTAACCACTTTTAAGTGTACAGTTCAGTGGTATTAAGTACATTCACATCATCATACAAACATCCCTACCATCCATTCCCAGAACTTTCTCATCCTCCTCAAATGACACTCTGTCCCCATTAGTAATAACTCCCCATTCTCCCCTTCCCCCCCCCCCCCCCCCGCCACTTCCCTGGCTCTGGTCCCCATGAATTAACACTTTCTGTCCCTAAGAATCTGACTATGGTAGAGACCTCATATAAGTGGAGTTCTACCATATTTATTCTTTTGTGTCTGCTGTATTTCACTTGGAGTCCTATTTTCATTCATATTTTTGGTCTTCCATTTAGGTCCTTGATCTACCGAGTTAATTTTTGCATATGGTGTGAGGTAAGGTTCCAATGTCATTCTTCTGCGTATGGGTAAGTTTTGAAATCACAAAGTGTGAGTCCTCCAGTTTTGTTGTTCTTTTTCAAGATTGTTCTGGATACTCTGGGTCTCCTGAGATTGCATATGAATTTTAAGATGGGTTTTTCTTTTTTCTTAATGTTTATTTTTGTGAGGGAGGGATGCAGAGAGAGAGGGGGACAGAGAATCCCAACCAGGCTCTGTACTGACAGCTGCGAGCCCAATGTGGGGCTCAAACTCATGAACCGCAAGATCATGACCTGAGCTGAAAGACAGACACTCAACTGACTAAGCCACCTAGGTGCCACAAGATGTATTTTTCTATTTCTACAAAAACAACTTTACGATTTTGACAGGGATAGCATGGAGTGTGTAGACCACTTTAGCTAATACAGACATTTTAACATTATTAAGTCTTCCAACGAACGTGGCATGTACTTCCCTTTATGTCTTTAATTTCTTTCAGAAAGTTTAATGGTTTTCACTGTATAAACCTTCCACCTCCTTGAGTGAATTAATTTATAAGTATTTTACTCATTTTGATAGTGTTGTAAATGGGATTTTTTATAATTTCCTTTGCAGATTATTTGTTGTTAACGTACAGAAATATAACTTTTTGTGCACTTTGTTCTTGATGCTTTGCTGAATTCATTTATTAGTTCTAGTATTTTTTTTTTTTTTTTACAGTCTTTAGGATTTTCTACACATAAGATCATATCATCCACAGAGATAATTTACCTTCTCCCATCCCAATTTGGATGCCTTTTATTTTTCTGGCCTAATTGCTCTGACCGGAACTTCTAGTATCATGTTGAATAGAAGCAGAGAAACCAAGCAACCTTGCCTTATTCCTCATCTTAGAGGAAATGCTTTCAGTCTTTCACCACTGAGTATGATGGTTCCCATGGATTTTCACACATGGCTTTCTTATGTGGAGGTAGTTCCCTTCTGCTCCTAGTTTGTTGAGTGTTTTATCATGAAAGAGGGTTAAATACTGTCAAATGATTTTTGTGCATCAACTGAGACTATCATTTTTTTTTTTTTTTTTTTTACCCCCTCCTCTCTGTTGATGTAGTCTATTACACTGATCAATGTTCACATATTGACCCTCCTTCCATTCCAAGAATAAATCCCACTTGGTCATGGTGTAAAGTTCTTTCAATATATTTATGAATTCTGTTTGCTTCTGTTTTGTTGAGAATTTTGCTCCAATGTTCTTAAGGGATGCTGGCCTGTAGTCTTGTTGTTTTTACGGTGTCTGTGGGGCTTTAGTATCAGGGTAATGCTAGCCTCACAGGATGAGTTGGCGAGCTTCTCTCCTCTTCAATTTTTTGGAAGGACTGATGTTAATTCTTCTTTAAATATTTGACAGAATTCACCTGCGAAGCCGACAGGTCCTGGGCTTTCCTCTGCTGGGAGATTTTTGATTAGTGATTCAGTCTCCATACCAGCTGTAGGTCTATTCAGACTTCCTGTGTCCCTGTGACTTAGTCTCAGCAGGTTCTGTGTTTCCAGGAATTTGTCCGTTTCATCTAAAGGGATCTGATTTGTTGGTGTTCTGTTCTGATACTGTTCACAGTACTTTTACCATTCTTCTTATTTCTGTAGAATCAGTAATAATGTTCCCACTTCGTTTCTGATTTTAGTAATTGAGTCTTCTCTCTTTTTTTTCTTAGTCTATATAGCTAAAGATTTGACAACTTTGATGATCTTAAAGAACAAACGTCTGGTTTCACTGTTTCTTCTACTCTGTATTTTATCTGCTGTAATCTTTATTGTTTCTCTCCTTCTGCCAGCTTTGGGTTTAGTCTTTTTTCCCTAGATCCTTATGTTGCCAAGTTAGGTTGCTGATTTAAGATCTTTCCTACTTTTTACTGTAAGCATTTAGAGCTGTAAGAACATGTACTTTTATTTATTTATTTTTTATTTTTTAATGTTTATTTATTTTTGAGAGAGAGAGAGAGAGAGAGAGAGAGAGAGAGAGAGAGCGCACGCAAGTGAGAGCAGGGGAGGGGCAGAGAGAGAGGAAGAGAGAATCCCAAGCACGCTCTGTGCTGTCAACATAGAACCTGACACGGGACTCGAACTTGTGAACTGCAATACTTAACCAACTGAGTCACCCAGGTGCCCAAGAACATGACTTTTAAAGAAATAAATTTAATTTCAGGTTTACTTTTTAAAGTAAAACTGTACTCTCCTTCCTAGAGAAAATAACCATATTGTTGTTTTTACATATACTCCATTTTCATCAGAATAGCAGTGATAATACTATGCATTACATTCCTAAATAGACATTTAATTTCAGGGACAGATCCATAAGAAAATTCCTATTCCCAAAGGTTTTCTCCATTTCTGCAAAGTCTCAGTCTTTCCTTTTTTCTAAGAGTTGTCCTGAGGCATTTATGTGTTTAGTCACAGTTTAACTGGAGAAATGAAGAAAGAATTTCTAAAACCAGAACTGCATTTATATTCATCCTACCTATAACATGAAAAGAGAAAGCATCCACGGGGTCTGCAGTAGGGCAGATCCAAATCCCAGAGTCTCAAAAGTAAAACAGAGCTCTGTCAGTGCTTCCTTATCACTCCTTATACCCTGTTATCTTGGAAAGGGCGGTTTTGAATTCCTCCTCCTCTATCCACCCTCCTGCAGTTTTAGAAAGGCGGGCAGGCAGGCTGGGGTGCCCTCTGGAAGTCCCACACTCTGTCCTAAGAGGCTCCTGCTGACCAGTTGCACCTGCCCTCAGGCCCCATCTCCAAGAGGAGGGCCCTGCCTTCTTGGTCCTCCTCCGTCCCTGTCAGCACCTGCCAAGTACAATCAACTATGTTCTGAATGCGCTCTTTTTCTAGATGGTGAGAGACCGAGAATGGGCTCTGAATGGCAGCGCTTTCAGGAAGTGGTTCCTGAAATTACAAGGCTCAGGAGCTCCCAAGGGCCTCACAGACTCTTGAGGGGACACTGAGCCAGGTGGCAGCGCATGCAGGTGGTGGTGGGTGTAGCCAGGCCAACAGTGACCTGATCAACAGCTGCTGCCACCCTCAGGCACAACTGAATGAAGACCACTGTGGCACCGCAGTGTCTCTGCTCCCTCTGGAAAGTCAGTGGCCAGAATCCCCCAACCTTCACCTACCTCCCCATTCCCTGTCACCGCACCTGCACCTCCCCATCCCTGGTCACCCTGGCACACGTGCCTGGCCCACAACATCTCCTGGCAGCACACACTCACCTGCTCATCGACATAGGCGTCGATCCTCTGCTGGCACTCCAGCCACTCCTCAGCCACCCTGCGCAACTCCTCCTCGGAGCGCTGGTACCGTTGCAGCAGGGTGCTGTACGTGTCCTCGTTGCATGTGTCGTGTGTTGTGGTCCCCAGCCTAGGGAGAGAGGCATCTCAGCAAAGGAAAGGGGTCCAAAGGCTCCAGGCCAGAGACGGGAGTTTTGCTTCCGTCACCTCCTCTCCCGATGTGCCAAGTGGGACACCGCTAAGCACTGCACCAGGCTGCTGTGAGGCACCCAGAACAGAATCTGGAATCAAGGAGAAGCTCAAAGAAGAGCTCAAAAAAAAAAAAAAAAAAACAAAACAAAACAAAACAAAAAAAACCCCACCAAACAACACTCTTCTAAAAGACCAAGATTCTGAGGCTGCTCTGGGCTCTGCACAGTGAGTGGGTGGGCCCGGGGCCTGAGAACACAGCCCTCTGGCTGGCTGTTCATCAGTCCCAGAGCAGCTGCTTTCTCTCCCATTCCTGCTTCCACAGCCTTGCTCATCACAGACAGATTCCCATGCTTCACGCAAAGCCCATCTTCTATGTAATGTCATCCTGCCTCTCTTGTACCACTTGGAAAACGGGGATGTTAAGGGAGACCGGTATCTGCCCGGCACACATTTTTCTTCCCCCTTCTACAGAAGTGAGAACTGCTCTCCTCCTATACCATGATACAGGTTCCATTTTGAGCCAATGGAGAGCAAAGCAGTCAGGGGTCCCGGGACATCTTTGGTGGGGTAATCGGAGCACAATGTGTAGGCACAGGGCTTACATTCAAGCAGAGCTGGACTGGAATCCAGAGAGAAAACGAAGAATGTCCTCACAGCACATGGCATCAGTGGCTGAACACACGGGTCACTATCTAAATATTCACTTTGCAAATGCATAATAACACCATGGAAAGATACTCACGGTAACCTCGATTACAAATACCATGCATGTGAAAAAATAAGTGATAAGGAGAACGAAATGAAGTCACTTTTGGTAAGTTTATTCACAAACCTAATTAAACATTTCCCGAACAATTAATATTATATATTTAAAATAAAATCCAGTTGGGCAATCGCTGCTAATACCCATAACAACAAATAAGCAGACAGTGAGGCTCCTGGTCTTGCCACAGGGAAGGAAACAGGTCTGATGAAGCTTCTGGATCCAGTACCAGCTCTCCGGCAGCACAGACAGAAAGCCTGTGCGGTGCCCTGTGAGCACGCAGGCTGCAGGGTCCACACTCTGGGCATCTCTGAAGGGTCAAGGGCTCAGGTTCTTCAACAGATAAATTACAAGGGACAGGATGGGTGGGGTGGGGACCGGGAGGTTAAAGAATTACCAAAGACATGGGGAAAAGAAGGGGTGGGGAATTGTTAGTTAACCATGATGGAGTCTCCGGGGTGATGAAAAAGTTCTGGAAACAGATACTGGTGATGGTTGCCCAATACTGTGAATGTAATTAATACAAATGAATTGTCCACTTAAATGTGGCTAAAATGGCAAGTCTTATGTTGTACATACTTTACCACAATTTTTAATAGCTGACGATGTAATATACCAACAGCCATCGAACTGTGTACTTTAAATGAGTGAACTGTATGGCATGTAAATTGTATCTCAGCAAAGCTGTTCAAAAAAAAAAAAAAGGAGAGAAATAACTTTCTTGAACTTAGTTGGTTCCTTTACATGAGGTCAGCCTCGCTTAAATAATTCGTGTTTGAAAAAAACCAAAATACAAAAGATACATCAAACAAAAAACTAGGCAAGACGATGGCAACGCACACCTGAGTAATATGAGAAGAAAAAAAAGAAAGAGCAGGACTACCACGGCAGCCAGTTCAGCGGCAGCTCAGGGAGAGGACCCTGTGTCTGGACGGGCCACACAGAGGTACTGACTTCCCGGGGGCTGTGCTCACGGGTGGCCATGGGATGCTCACCTGCCAACAATTCATTTAGCTATACATTTGCTTTGTGTAATTTTCTCTATGTTTTACTTTATAATAAAGTTAAACACAGGCCCAGAGCCCAGTGTCAATTAAAATACTTGCAACTACAGATTTTACATGCCACAGCCGTGGTCGTTACTTTAGGGGATAGTATTTGTATACAACTCATCCCAAAACTGGTACACACTGTTAAACGGGTATCTATACGCCAGAAGCTCAAACCTGAATTATTCTTGGGTCTGAAAAGGGAGTCTGCCAGGGAGCACAGAAGAGCTTTGGGCATCACCAGTCCTCCTGGGGAACGCTCTCTTGCCTCCTCCCCAGCTCGGTCCCCATCTCTATTTCCCTGGCTCCCACCCTGCTCCCATGAGCAATACTTCAGCCTGACCCCAGAATTAACGTTCAAGACTAAAACACTGCCAGTCTCTGGAGTCTTACCATCATGTGCAATGAGTGAGTAAGAAATCTGGAACTAAGGCACAGTTTCGGAACACGTTTCAGGTACTGCTCACTCAGCCCCAGTTTGATGATAAGCCCATCAAACTGACTGGCTCACCAGAACAAGAAAGTACAAGGCCCTGGAATCTTGCTGTAAGAACCCTCCCCCTTCCCAAAACTCACGTCTTTTCATAAAAAGTGCTTTTGGTGGATCTCAATGTCGTGACTAGGGACAAAACCATGTTTTGCATTTCAAACTCACAATTTTGAATATTTTCCCCTCTTTCTTCTGGGGGGGGGGGGGGGTCAAAGTTAGGACACTCAGGGATCCATGCCCCCACCACGGAATGTGCCAGATGCTTGCAGAGTGGACACAGAGGGAAAGGGTGGGCGGAGAAGAGGCTGTGGGGAAGGGGAAGGGGATGTCGGCAGGGGTCAGGAGCCAAGCAGAGCATAGGCCACACCCACACAACACTTTGTTCTGATCTCTCTGCCTCCATTACCTTTATCCAACTGCTTTTAGAGTTCTTCTTTCTCTAGAGGTGAGTGTTAAGTGAGAACAGTTATGATCCCTCAGATAGAATTTAGGAATATGGGAAATGAAAACTAGGTTGATACATGGGTTTCAAGAGAAGAAAAAAGTGCTATGTAAGTCAACTACGATAATAATTTATTTACTTAAAAAATAATTTCCCTTTGGGGCTCTTGGGAGGCTTCGTCGGTTAAGCCTCCGACTTTGGCTCAGGTCATGATCTCGTGAATCGTGGGTCCAAGCTGTGCTGACAGCTCAGAGCCTGGAACCTGCTTTAGATTCTGTCTCCATCTCTCTCTGCCCCTTCCCCGCTCACACACTGTCTCTCTCTGTCTCTGTCTCTCTCAAATATAAGCAAACATTAAAAAAAAATTCCCTTCTCTGTCAACCTGGTCCAAATAAATTTCAGCATGGACACTTAAATAAAGGTGACCGTGGTCCATGCTGTTATTAAACGTCTAGAGTGTAGGAGTCTGGTCACATGTGGTTAAGTCCATAGAACAAAATCACCACGCTGCAGAACCCAGGAAGCATGCACCTGGCTAGGCAGCACACAGGGAATGCAGACCCAAAGAGGCTCCTCCCAACTGAGCACAGCCACGTGGGAACACACACACACACCCCCAGCCGCATCAACCAGGGCAAATGCCCTGCGTACTGCACTTGGCACACCCATGCTGGCACACATGAGGAAGCCCCACGGATACTCTACACCAGTAAGAAGAACCCAAGCCCTGAACAAAGGCACGGAGGGAGCATCTGAGAGACACAAATCCCTGCCCTCAGTGCCCAGGAGCCCCTTGGCATTGTCGGGTCCATGCTGGAGCCGTCCTCTCACCTCCCACACCCTCTCCCCATTCCCCCTGCACACCTGAGTGCCACAGTACAGACTACGTCACAGCCACCGGGCCAAGCCTGAGTCTTGTCAAAGTAAAATCCTATGTCCTTGTCCTTATTTACAAGTTTGTGGTGTTAAATCTTTTTTTGCCCCAAGTTTTTATTCCAATTCTAGTTAGTTAACATATACGGTAAAATTGGTTCCAGCGTAGAATTTAGTGATCCGTCACTTTGCGGTGCTAAATCTTAGAGGCATTGTTGCGGAGTTTGTTATTCTAAAGTTTAATTGTATTGCTCTCGGGGTTTTGAGTTTCTGTCCAAACTGTATTTTTCCCTAAGCCCTGCGACTTTTCGGGCAAGAACCTGCACACTGCAGTGGTGTTCAGATGTACACATGCTACACCACAGGGAAAAGGCCCATGCTGTCACCTCACAGAGACACATGCAGATTAAGACCAGATACCTGATCTGTGACACCAGTGCCGGCAAGTTGCTCTGGAGAAGTGGCTCCGAAAAGACCAGGTTTTCAAACAGATGTTTATTATGCAGCTCCCACGTCACCTGGAACTTTTTCAAGTGTTCGTTTTCCTAGTTAAAACAAATAAATAAATAAACAAACGAAGATGTACTGTGCTGATGAAGACTAAAAACTTCCCAGAAGAATCCGCCCCCGCCATCCTCTACACAGGCCCGAACATCCTGTGGACGAGGGGTCGCTGCTCCCTGTGCACCCAGAGCACAAGCCGATGCAGGTATCTGGCCACACGCACACGGGACCCCCATCTCTCCTCCCTTCTAAACCCTTCACACAGAGAAAGGGGATAAGACACACAAGCTGAAGAAACAACAGGGGGAGAGAGAAACACATGCGTATATTTGATGGTCATTCCGTACAACTGTGCTTCCAAAACGCACTGCAAGTCCTACTCCTCACACAATTTAAGTGCACACAAACCCTCTGATATGACAGGAGAATCATTTTCTTGCCTGTCTTGAGAAATCTCCCATTCTGATAGATGCAAATAATTGCCCCACTAGTGATATGCCGTGAAAAGTCAGGTCTTTCCTTTCCCTAACAAACGCAGCCAAACTCATCAGTTACTCGAGACATCTTTTAAACATTCAGGAGTGTCCTGGCCATCACGGAGGGTGACATCCGTTTGCCCTCAACGCAAGGTGACCAGGAGAGACAGCGGCACCTTCCCTAAACGCGGCATTCACTTCTACCGGATCTTGCTACAAGCAAACGCCTGTGTGGGAAGCGATGCTTCCACCAGGAAGCTACAGGCGTGCACTACCTGCGTCTCACCGTCTCACGTCCACAGGGAGATGCTCCTTCCCTAAGCAACCGCCAACTCTGGGCACTGCTCAGCAAGATGCAGCCAACAGTCCATGAGACGAAGTACTCACAGTGAGCACCTTCAGTGGTCTGTTCCACAAGTTAGCCAAAGTGAATCAAAGTGATCACACCTGCAGATGTCAGTAAACGTCCACCCAAGAACACTCCATGTTTTGCCCCCTGATAACGGGCTGGCACGGGGGCTGAGAGACTGAATTAAAACCATCGTTTCCTGTTCCTGAGCACAAACACCAGTGAGACCGTGCTCAGCGCACAACAGTGGCACCGCCACACTGCAGATGTGTGTCCGCTCCGCCACCTACAGCGCTCTCCTCATACCCTACAGAGAGAGAGAGCTGGTTAAGGAACCCGTGATGCTTGCAGAGAACCTCAAACCCCCAGTGTCGTCCATGTTTCCAGAGCTTCCTCTCGCTCCCGTAGGTGTGCTTTTTCAACACCTGTATTCAATACAGGAACACTGGCCCAGGAACCAATAAACTCAGCCCCATTTCTGGAATGAGAAACCATTACCCCAAAAATGTACTAAGGACGTGGCCACAGAGGACATGTCGAACATGCCACGTGTCACGGACCTCAGCAGAGACTACTCTGTGCAGGTGCTGTGCCAGGTACAGGAACACAAAGACCAGAACCATAGGTCCCTGCTCCCCAGGAGTCACCAGGGGACAGAGTAGTAGGCAGTGATCCGATTCACAATTCGTCTCTACAACAGAGAACATGTAGGAGCTAAGGCAGCAGCCAGAGCAGTCCCTCGGCCAGCTGAGGGGGGCTCCGGGAAAGACGTGCGCTCACAGCTACAGAGGGGGCGGGTGGAGGGGGGAGCAGCGCCTGTGTGTGAGCGTGGCCGGGACTCGGTGCTGCCTGAGCCAGAGGCGCCGAGAACAAGCTCGCCAATGACTCAGGCTTGGGCTTTTATATCCAGGCTAGTTTTACTTTTCACATTCAACTGCAAGAAGGTTTTGGGATTTGGAAGAAGAAAGAGAAGGTATTTAGAATCAAGTTCTGTAACAGACCTTGAGAAATACCAGGATAGTCAAGATTCTTCTGTCCTTGTGGATAGAAATTCAGATTTCAATGATTACTGCAGTCTAGCAAGGCATTTCTTAGACAGTGGCAAGCATAACTTTAGTCCTAATTTTATTTTAATATTTAAAATAAACCTTTTCCATCGGGCTCTGTGCTAACAGCTTAGAGCCTGGACCCTGCTTCAGATTCTGTCTCCCTCTCTCTCTCTGCTCCTCCCCCACTCATGCTCTCTCTCTCAAAAATAAACAAACATTTAAAAAATGTTTTAAATAATAAATAAAATAAAAATAAAAGTAAAAATAAAAAATAAAATAAAATAAAATAAAATAAAATAAAATAAAATAAAATACATTTTGTTAAATGTGACCCTATCGGGATACCTGGGCGGCTCAGTCATTTGAGCATCTGACTCCTGATTTCAGCTCAGGTCACAATTCCAGAGTCATGAGATCAAGCCCCTTGCTGGGCTCTGCACTGAGTGTGTAACCTGCTTAGGATTCTCTCTCTCTGTTCCTCCCTCAGCCCCTCTGCCCCACTCATGCACTCTCTCTCTCTAAAAATAAAATAAAGTAAAATTTAATTTAATTTAATTAAAAAAAATAAACTATGACCCCATCATCCTCTGATTCTCCAGGGCAGTGTGGAATAAACCCACAAGTACATTTCCCATGAAAGTCATGTTTTTAAAAATTCTTTCTATGTCTAGATGTATGCCATGGGTTCTGCAGAATCAGAAAAACAGGAGATGTTTCCAAGAGAAGCCAGTCGAGTTAGCAGAGAACTTAGCAGGCAGGGTTTGCGCAGCAAGCCAATTTGCTGCTTTAAGGAAAATAATTGACCGGATTTGTGACCAATCAAAAATCAGAACTTTGGAAAAAAATCAAGCTTTCAAGCAAAAATCAGAACTTTGGAAAATTGCCACTGGCCTTGAAGCTTCTCCATTCTGATAAGGATCAGTGGTGACAGTAACAAAGGTCACTTTTTATACTGAATATCATCAGGAAGATGTGCACTAAATTATTCAGTGAACCAGTATTTTCCAAATAACCAATGCATGATGCTAGAAACCCATGCATGGGCACATCCACTCAAAGTGTGGGCTACAATAATGGTTCTGATGTTAACAATACAGTCAGCTCAAGGGTTTCAGAGTCTACACTGCAACTAACCATTAACAGGCTCTGGGGGCATCTGCGTGGCTCAGTCAGTTAAACGTCTGACTTCGGCTCTGGTCACAATCTTGCGGTTTGTGAGTTTGAGCCCGAGGTGGGTTCACTGCTGGCAGCGTGGAGCCTGCTTCAGATCCTCTGTCCCCCTCTCTATCCCGCTCTCGCTTGTGCACGTGCTCTCGCTCTCTCTCTCTCCCAAAGATAAACATTTAAGAAGCACTAAGGTACTGTTGTACTCTCCAAGAAAAATGGCTGAAAAGGCTACTAAAATACTCCTCCGTTTTCCAAATACACATCTGTGTCAGGCAGGATTTTCATCAATAACGTCAGCCAAAGTAACCTATGACAACAGCATGAGCGGAAAAGCAACTAGAAGAATCCATGTGTCCTCTGTTTGAGCCAGAAACTATGGAGATTTGCAAAAATGTAAATGACGCCCCTCTTCTTACTAAATATGCTTCAGAAAATAGTTCTTTTTGGGGCGCCTGGGTGGCTGAGTCAGTTAAGTGTCCGACTTCGGCTCAGGTAGTGATCTCGCGGTTCGTGAGTTCCAGCCCCACGTCAGGCTCTGTGTTGACAGCCTGGAGCCTGAAGCCTGCTTCGGATTCTTTGTCTCCCTTTCTCTCTGCCCCTCTTCCATTCATGCTCTGTCTCTCTCAAAAATAAACATTAAAAAGAAAGAAAGAAAGAAAGAAAGAAAGAAAGAAAGAAAGAAAGAAAGAAAGAAAATAGTTTTTATTTTAAAATATGTGCTATTTATGTTATGTAATGGGGCTCATCTCAAAAGTGATTTAATAGTTTTAAATTTGTTTTAATTTCAATACAGCAAATATTAACAGATAAAATATACAAAGACAGAAAAGCCCTTTGGAGTCCTCAGTTTTTAAGTTTAAAGGGCCCCAAGTCCAAAAATGTTGAGAACTGCTGCCTTCAGGCACTAACTTTAACTCAATCTTAACTCAGCTGTGTCAATTTCTTGTCCTGCAAAGATCACCAGCTGGGCCTGGAAGGATAGCGTTACAACTGTGTGACCTTGTTGGATCCTGATTTGAGCGCTCCAACCGTAAAAGAGGTTCTGGAGGTAATTGAGAATTTGTATATAGACTGGGTGTGAGTCAGTGATAAGAAGTCACAGTCAGCTTTTGTGACACGACAAGGTTACTGTGGTTACCCGGGATGACGCCAAGCCCACTACGTGCACGTTGCTTGATTTACTGACATGACAGCCTCCATCACCGTCAGGTGACCTGTGGGCTTGGGAGTTGCGATACCCCACCGACAGCACTTGTTGAGACCACAAGCCGAGGAGGCAGTTGGTTCACAGTTACACACTTTTGGGGAGGCTGTACTTCACCTCTGCCCACCCCAAGATCACAACGGGCATACGCCCTTGCCGTCCCTCCAGTCTGAGGGCCTCTCCTTCGCTCTCACAGGGAGGTGGTGGCCATTTGCAGGCCCAGCACTGCGCGCCGATGCCACCCGGGGTTGGACCTAGGCTGTACATCCTGTCTTCCAGGATTATAAATCTTTGGAGTGAATAGTGGCTTTGGGGCACACAAGTTACTCAGAATTCCAGCGGCCGGTGTGTTTTTCACCCCTAAGGCTTCTTGCCTCTCATGCCTCCTCAGCAATGTGTTGTAAAAGCTCGTATCTTGTTTTAGTTTCTGTCATCCAGTAATTCAGTTGTTTCCCTTGAAGGAAGGAAGCGTTCAAGGTATCTCGTCTGCTGTACCACCGGAAACCAAAGAGAGTATCTCCATGTGCAACCAAAGTGACATAAATCACCGACCAAACTACATTTTGTTCTTCGCGCTTACGAATTTTTTTCCAAACCACAAGAAAATATTTCTACGTAAATTTCTAGGAATTTGCTCCAAGAAGCAGGGTCCAAATCAATCTGTTTGGTTCCAGAGCCATATTCCGCTCTAACTGCCTGAGGAGGGCCTGGACTTAAAGCATCAGCTGGGGCACTGCGATAGCACTCTTCACTGCTATGCATGAAGTTCAGACAGCCAGGAGACACTCTTAACTTCGGCTGTCCCCTCTCACAGCAGACTCAGGAAGGTCTCAAGGTTGTGGTCACAGAGGAGACGGCACTAGATGTGAACTTCTGACTTACTTTCAGTAAGTCGAGGCAGAAGAGGAAGAGTTGCACGAGACGCGCCAGGAAGGAGTGAGGTGTCAGAGGCGAGCCTGGCCCCGCTCGGGGCGCTGGCATCCAGTTGCAGAATCGCATCTTGAAGCAGAGACTCTGCCCCTCCCACTCAGCAGTCCTTTTCTCACAACACAAGCTCTCCTCGAAGATGCAGGGAGTCACTTACAGGAATGGCAAGGTCTACCACAGGAATGCTTGAGGAAGTCCGTGAACCCCCTGAAATTACTTGCCAAATTGCGTGCCTGTAAATTTCTCTAGCAGGAAGCTCTATCAACTTTAGAGTCACATAAAGACCATTACATTTAAAACTTTAGGGATTACTGATTACTATATTTGTTTCAAAATGTAGTTTTACCCCTGAGAAAGTACTCAAAACTAGCCCAATGAAGTATCATTTAAATTTTCTTCTAATGTTTATTATTTTGAGAGAGAGAGAGCGTGAGTAGGGGAGGGACAGAGAGAGAGGGAGACACAGAATCCGAGACAGGCTCCAGGCTCTGAGCTGTCAGCACAGAGCCCGACGCGGAGCTGGAACTCACGAACCCAGGCGCCCCTGAAGTATCATTTAATAATAAAATTTAGGTGATGAGCAACAGCTCCACAGACTATCAGCAAATTGCTATTTCTGTAACAGTCCAGAAAGCATGAATGGCTGGTCTCTTGGGTACCATGGTCTCCTTCCAACTGGCAGCTGCACTGACTGCCAGGGCTGACCCAAGGCACTCATCTCCAGCTTAGCTGGTTTCCAGTAACTGTACTTCCACTATGTGCCTCTTTCTACCCACCTGTGCTAACTTACCTTTGTGAAGTGGTCAGAAAGGACACTCCTTTGTTAGCACTACCAGACAGGTATGTGGGGTGGGGGGGGTGGGGGGGGGGAGGTGTTCTCACTTGTTTCTGTGAACCCATCCTTAACCCAGGGTTGGACTGTGCAATCAATGACCGAAAGCCACAGGGCTGTCAGGAAGTGCCCTCTACAGGACTCATGCTCTGCGTGCGCACGCTGACAGCAGAGTTAACAACTCAAGACAGAAGCCATCTCTCTTTCTTTTCCCTGTTAATGCACACACACTGGTCCTAACCTCATATGGTCCCCATCGCTCCCTCCCTAGGCCTCAAGGCCTCCAAAGAGCATTCCTATGATGTGTCGCCCGGATATCAATTCACACAACACTTTTATCCCACGGCAAAGTCCAGAGAGAAGAGAAAAGGGAGAGGAATCAGGTTCTCTCCTACATGCCTGAACACCGCCAAGCAGGAGCCCGTGACGGCACGCGCGATCGACACACAAGCCTCACAGCTTCGCACGACCACAGTCCTTCTCCACAGCTCTCCCCAGCAGAACCAGAGAAAGGCAGCTTTCCCTCTTACCAGCGTGCCAAGGAAGGTGCTGATTGTGCGTGCCGCCTGGCAGAGGGCACCGTACTCTTCGAGAAGGAGGGAGATGAACTGGTGTGCCTGTGGAGGGCCCTGCAGGGCAGATGGGGCTTTCACTTTGGATGCAGCCGACAGCTGCCGGAGGAGCCGGACCTTCATCTCCAGCACGTACTCTCTGGCCTGTTGTTCCAACCGCTGGTACAGCTGGTAAGGGTCCCTCTCACAGAGCCTGCGCAGAGAAGAGAGAGTCACCACTCACCCGTATCCCATCCACACAAGGCCCTCCTTGGAACTGTTCTACGAGCAACGTCCCGGAGCCTTTGCACAGGCACCCGCCCGACGACAGCAACAGCAGCCATCTTCTCAACCACCTGTGAGAGGGGCCATCACCCCACTCAACAGAGAGGAACCGAGGCACAGAAAGCATCGAGAACTCCAAAGTCACCAGCTAATGGACCCAAAAAACCCCAGTATTTACTCAGAGCTTACCCTGCACTAGCACTGGCTCGCACATGTACTGACTCAGCTGATCACTGAGTTCATCCCTCAGCCAAACACAGAAGTCCACATGGGCTGGGTAAAAGGCTGGAACTCACAGAACCAGCAGGTGGCAGTGCTTACACACAGGCACCGCAGCAGCTGTCTTGGGAGGGATGTGCTTTCTCAACCGCAAGACTATCTAAAAACACAGGAGGCTGAAGACAATTAATTTTCAATGCCCGTATGTTAGGTGAAAAGCGACGATCCCAGCAGAAGTGATACCTGGCTTGGAGGACTAATGCAGACTATTCTGTCCTTTCTATGAATTCAGTATACAATCCAAATGGGCTTATTATTTTTATAATCAGAGGACACTGTCGAAACAATACATCCCTTTTTAAGTTACCCCACCAAAAAACCCAAAGAAGCGTATAAAATAAAGTCTCTAAAATGAGGAGCAGGGAAAAAATTAGTAAAGGCCTTTCCATTGGGCCACAATAGCAGTTAACATTTTTAAGAACTTCTTTCCTAACTTGTAGATAATCTACTTGTAAAGTGGCTGTTCCTCTTAAGTATGAGCTTCTGAGGAGCCTGCACACAGAAACCCAGGATCACTGGGGTGACGACGGTATCTGTCTGTGACCCGCCACCAGGAGGAAGCACTCTGAGGCCAGTGCTTCATTAGACACGAGTTGTAAAACATATTAGGCCACAGTTCCTGGACTTTAAATAATGGATCCTTTCACCTTCTGGGCACCACGTTTGGTCAAAAGGGAAGAATGTAGTAAGTTGCCATCTATTTCAGTTTTAAATTAGCGCACCACCTGAGTTGCAAAGACAAGAACCAGGTGAAACCCAGCAATGAAACATGGGAAGCCTTATACACAATGTGGCTAGAGAAACAATAAAAACTGATGGGACTCCCACTGAGGCCAGTATGTTTCAGATAGACAGTTTCTTAATTTCCAGTACAACTGTCCTGTGAAACGGAATGCATTTCGTGTGTTAAATGGACACTACCGAAGACTCAAATGACAGAGGAACAATCAAACTTACAGGGAGACTGGATGCCTCTTAGCATGGAGAACTGTACATCTGTTTTACTTTAGGTCTCTGTCCCTCTCTGTATTCTATAAATTTAATGAAATGGCCATGGGGTACTTCTGCAAGTAGATTTTTTAAAAACCGTATGACCAAGAGGCAGGAATACGCTGAAGATGCGGGCGGCTCATCCATACATACAGTCAACAAGCACTGGCGTGCCTGTGTGAAGGTTATTCTAACCGTCAAACCGCAGCAGTGAGGAAGCCAAGTAAAGAAACTCTCCGCCCACGTGGCGCTTATGGCACGTGCATATATATGATGGAATTCTAGGTAATGGCAGTAACGTAGTAAGAAAGAAGGCAAGGGGAGGAATAGTGATGGCAGGGAGGCGCCTCAGATCTCAGGGTGGCCTCTTTGAGGTTACTCCGAAAAGTAATGTGAACAACTGAGGGGAGGAAAAACAACCCCGAGGAAGCAAGAACAATGCAGACAGAAGAGCAAATGCAAAGGTCCTGGAGCAGGAGCGAGTGTGGCCAGCAGAGGAATGACGGGAGCCAGCACAGCTGGAATGCAGTGATTAACAGTATGAGAGTGGCGCAGAGCAGGACCATGCAGGACGCTGGGGGCCACGGAAAGGAGGAAAGGATCATCGTCACCAGCTGTACAGGCATCACACACATCCCTCTCCTGATGTGTGTCGGCACATGAACAACAAAAACAGCAGCGTTCCTGGATGCAAGGACTAGGGGAAATACGGTTATCCGACATACTCACTTCTAGACGGGGGCGTGAGATTTGCACATAACAGGATTATTTCACTCTTAGAGCAACACTGTTTCCCAAACCTTCACAATTCACAGTATTACCTTTCTAATTTCCATGGTAACATCTCTCACCACACTGTACCTGCTGGGTATTCTCCTTCAACTGCCTCGTTTGACTTTAGCCACTTCCTAAGCATTCAGTGTATGAAGTCATGGGCCTGAGGTGCAGGTTACGTGCCTTCCTCATACTCACTTGGCAACCTAACTTCTAAAACAGGCACATACCACCCAGAACCGCCTCCTGGAACACAGGCCAAGCGCTAAACACACTGGCCGGATTCACCCACTAGTCAGTAGAACCCATGGCCAATCACTATTCCAGTCTCCACAGATAAACCATACTCTACAGCAAACAAGGGTTTCTAAGACCCCCAAAGGTGTTGCATGCAAGATGTGAGAAAAAGAAAACAAAAGGAGAATCGATCCATGAAATCCAGCTCAAATTTATTCCTCTAATTCGGAACATGTCAAAAAAAGAGGAGAAAGATGCTACAAGCTGTAAGGAAGAATAAAAAGTATGGCCACCTCGAGTTCTGTAGTGTCAGCGGGCACAAAGTGCTGCTGAACAACAGACGCCATGTGGTGAGCCACTCTTGCCTGAGAATCACCCACACGTCCAGGCCTGGCTACAGCAGGCCCCCTACTCGCTTACATGCGTTCTCAAGCTGCCTGGCCTCACGGAAGCTGCTTCTCATCTTGACGGTGGGGTAACTGCCTGTCCTGTCCTCCTTGGGTTAACTACATGCAAGGGTGCCTCCTGAGGAAGTGCTTAGATCACCCCCGGCACAGAAAGTACTCAAAAAGCAGTGTTACGGTCTGTCTCAGCGCTAAGAAATGAAAGAAACATGTCAACTCATTTTTTTTTTTTTTTATTATACAGACAAGAGGTATTTCATCAGAATTAGAATTGGAAACTTTACCCAGCAGGTGTGCTTTTTGGCAGTCTGTCTGCTGAAGACTGGCCCCCCTGGGGCCAAGCACGCACAGCGGAGCTCACTAGGTCCTGAAAGGAGACGACCCCCCCCCCCCCCCCAAGCAGAGAGGAGGCTTCCCCCGCAACAGGTGAGGGAGGGACATGACACAGGGGGCAACGTGTACCTATCCACGAGCTCCTTCACCCCCTCCTTGTCCGGCACGAGACTCTGGTCTTGGTCGTCGGCCAGCGGAGTCCCTGCCTGGCGGTAAATGCAGCGGACCATGTAGCGCACTTCTGACCAGTAGTTCTGCAGCTGCTGGGGCTCCCGGTCTGTGTCTGCCGAAATCTCTCTGTTAGAGGGACAAGAGCAAGGAGGTCAGGGTTAGCGCAGGGTCGGTGTCGCCCTTCACCTTCCAGACAGCCCAAGGGGAGGGGGGGGGCCACCCCGACTGCCGTGGCCCCAGGTGCCCACAGCTGCCGGTCCCCGGACCCTGGACCGCTGTCCCGGGGCCCCTCCTCGCACGACGCAAGCTAACGCACCTGGCATCCCACACAGGGAACGCAGAGGCTCCCCAGGCAGCTCTTGCTCTCACTCCCCAGGAAGCCCCCGCTACCCACCCACCCCCGCCCCGTCCCGCCCTCCGCGCGGGGCGGGCCGCTGTGGCTGCGGTCCCGAGCCCCCTAAGTCCCCGCTTCTCTTCCCCTCCGCCCGCAGCAGCCGCAGTGCCGGCCTGCCCAGCATCCTGGGGCAGGGGGGCGGCTCTCGCGCTCTTCACCTCGCCCCCCCCTCCCACCCCCCTCCGCAGGGGGGCGGCTTTCGCGCTCCTCGCCTCGCCCCCCCTCCCACCCCCGCGCCCCCTCCCACCCCGGGGGGGGGGCACCCGTACCTGCGCTCGCTGCAGGCCTCGCAAGCACACGCGGCGTCCGAGGGGGCGGCGCCCAGCCCGGCCGAGGGCAGCGTCTGTGCGCCGAGGGCCAGCCTCCCGCCGCCCGCCTCCGGCTGCGAGCCGCTGAGAGGGGAGTGAAGAAGGAAGTCTTGGCCCTGCTTGAAAAAGACAACAGAACAGACTACGTTCAAACGTTCACGGCACAAATTTGCGATCAACGCGTCAGAAAAAGGCCTTGTAGAAACAGATTTAAACCTAGACGCTGACGAGATCCCCAACGGCCTCGCCCGGGCAACTTTTCCTGACCCCCAAGACCTTTGCAAGCGACTGTTTCGCCTTCAGACAGCGCCACCTGATCCCGGGAAGGCCGTCCGAAAACGTCGCTCATTCTCCAGAGAAGCGCCGGGCCGGCCCCCACCCGTGGGACGGCGCTCAGGGCGCAGCCGGGGGCCCCAGCTGGGAGCCCGCCGGAAGTCGCCGGAAGTGGCTGCGCCGCGTGTTCTGAGGGACGGGGGGCTGGACACGCGAACGTTCTGGGCAGAGGCGGCGGGACGAAGCGGGCTCCGACCTCCGTGACTGGACGCCCAACAGCCACTCCAGGGGGCAGAAATGCGACCTTTACCCCCTCCCCGGGCCCTCTCCGGTCTTGGGACGCGACCCCAACACCCACCCAGCTGGCACCCTGTCCCTCGATGACGGGACCTGAGAAGGACTCTGGTACGATGTGGGAAGTGGGCTCCTGTCGGAGAGCGGATGACCCCTGCCCCCCCGCCCCCCCACCCCCGCCCCAGGAAGAAAGGGCACCAACAGGGCAGCCGGCCCCGCGGCCATCGCCCGCACGGCTGAGGAGAAGGGCAGAGCCGCGGGAGGGGCGCCGAAGGGAGGGCGCACGCGCGAACACCGGGCCGCAAGCCCTCCCTCGCGGGCTGTGGCGTCTGCGGGCAGACCCGTGGGGAGCGCAGAACGCCGGGCCTCTCGTGCGGCCCCTGGAGTCCGGGCACCGGCGGGGCGCAGCGGGAGCCAGGGGCGGGCCAGCACTGAGGGCGGGGGCAAGCGGGACTGCGGGGTGTCTCGCAGAGTCCGCGGCACGCGGTCCCGTGCCAAGTCCCAACCGTGGCCTAGGGGGGCGGCTGTCACCAAGGAGGACCACGGACAGCCCGGCAAAGGGCAGGGGACCCGAAAATGAGGCCATTCTAATACCACCGCGACGGGAAAGGCCTGAAAAGGCTCCACAGGTCCGCAGGCGGTGCTGGCGGAAGCAGGCTGCCCCCCAAGGACAGCAGGTCCGTGCCCCTCGCGGAGGAGGTCTCCTCGCTCCTCCACCCCCATCGAACCCAACAGCAAGGCTGCCCGCCGTGCGACTCCAAGCCTCGGCGGATGCACGACCCGGGCCCAACCAGGCCACGCCCCGTCACCTGTGCCCGCCGACCGACCGTGGCGGCTCCGCCCGTGCCCGCGGCTCCTCTGCAAGTAGCAGCCAGGGTGGTGGCTGCAGCAAGAGAGACCCTGTCACCTCCCTGCACAGAACTTCCATAGCAGCTACGAACAGACTCTAACTATCTCAACACAGTCCTCGAGCCTTCCCAGGGCACACTGTTGCCCTCCTGCCACCGTACTTGTTCTCGGCCTGGAGCGCTAAGCCCCTAGCCCTGTGAATGGCCTGGCAGACGGACAGAGTTCTAGCAGGCACACCTCAGCAGAGAAACGGGGGAGCCAGGGGTCAACCTTTGGGCTCTGGGCCCCAAATGCACCCTTGCCTCCGGGGTCTGTGTGGGAGCAGCCCCGGCAAACACGCCTCCCCGGCTGCTGGCGCCGAGCGGAGCCTTGCCGGCAGGGGGCGCCGGAGGGACACTGCGGAGGCAGGGGCTCTTCCCGCCGGCCCGTCCCGTCGGAGAAGCGAGGTGGACTGAGCCCACCTGACGCGCCCTGCAGCTCCTCAGCAGCTGCTCCGCTACCCGGAGAGCCTCTTCCCAGGGGGTCCTGCCTGGCGTCGTCTCCCTAAGCTGCGTGGTAGTGGCTGCCCCCTAGATGTGCCACTGCTGGATTCTTCTGCGTTCCCTTCCCAGATGTGGCTAGTTGATCTGTTACACTTGGCTCTCCACGCAAAAGTGCCCCTGTTCAAACCACTGGTGTGGGTGCCCATCTCCTGACCTTGATCACCCCTGTTAATCTCTTATATCACAAACTGCTCTTTGAAATCCTGGTGTCTCCCTTGTTTTCCTGTTGTCACTGTGTTGTTTTTCACCTGTCTTCATCACTGGAAGCTCAGTTCCACAAGAGTGGGACCCTTTCCGTCCTGCTCACTGCTGTGCACTAGCACCTGACACACAGGACAGACTCCGAACAGCAGCCAAGAACCTGAAAAGTAACATTTCCTGGTGACAAGGGATGAAATGAGGCCTTTTAAGATAGCACATGCCCATACAGTAAATCCTTAAATGTGCCACCTTGTAGTGCTCATCTTACACAGATTTAACTTCTGTCCAAATCCAACACAGTTTAAGAGAATACAACAAAATCCAGCACTCAACAAGGTAAAATGCACAATGCCCAGCATCCAGTAACAAAACCAAGAAGAAAGAAAATATGACTCACAACCATGAGGGAAACCAATCAAGAGAAACAGAACCCAAAATAACAAAAATGATGCAACCAAGAGATAAGAATCTCAAACTGGTGATTATAAACTCTGTAAGTTTCAGAAAGTAGAGGAAAACAGAAAACACAAGAGCAGCAAGTGAAAATGTAAAACATAAGCAAATGGAACTTCTAGAAATGAAAACATAAGCTGTCTTACAACAGAGTATCAATAAATCTGAAGTAATAATCCAAAATGAGGTACAGCAACAAGACTGAAAAAAAACAAACGAAGCATTTCTAAAACAAAAGTCAAGATGTCTAACATGCAGGTAATGGCATCCCAGAATAAAAGGCTGTATAAAGAAATAGCTGAAAATTTCCCACATTTGAGGAGACCATAAACTGGCATATCTTAAAAGCTCATCTAATCCCAAGCACAATTAACAGAAAGCAAACCACACCAAGGCACATCAGAGTGAAAACTGCCAAAAAGCAACAATGGGGTGCAAATCGGAGAAGCAGGCAGAGGAAAACATCCCTTCTGCACACAGGAGCAAAGACAAGAATGGCAACATGCTTCCGACAGAAATAGGGAAGCCAGCAAAGAAATGACCAACAACCTAGAATTCTTAGCAAAAACAACTTTTTAAAATGAAGGCAAAGGAAAAGTTTTCAAACAAACAGCAGTTCCCCGGCACTACAGGAAATGTTAAAGGCAGAAGAGCGCAGGTGAATGGTGTGAAGAACACCAAGCTTATAAAGGGGAGTAGAGGGAAAGGACAAGGACTTTTCTCGTTTATTAAGTCTTTTAAAAAGATAATTAACTATTTAAAGCTAAAGTAATAAAAATGTACGGTAAACGCTATATTTGTATGAGAAAAGCAGATGACTATACAGACACTGGTAGAGCTCAGAGTACAACTTTTTAAGGCTCTTAACACTACATGTTAAGCATATAATATTCTTTGAAAGTAGAGGTTGAAAAGTTGAAGATACATATTGTGAATTCTGGAACCACTAAAAGTAATGAAACATAGCAAAACCAAAAGGCAACCAACGCAACAGGAGAAGATATTTGCAAACGACGTATCAGATAACAGGGTTAGTGTCCAAAATCTATAAAGAACTTATCAAACTCAACACCCAAAACCAAATAATCCAGTGAAGAAATGGGCAGACGACATGAATAGACACTTCTCCAAAGAAGACATCCAGATAGCCAACCGACACATGAAAAAATGCTCAACATCACTCATCATCAGGGAACTACAAATCAAAACCACAATGAGATACCCCATCACACCAGTCAGAATGGCTAACATTAACAACTCAGGCAACAACAGATGTTGGCGAGGATGCAGAGAAAGAAGATCTCTTTTGCACTGTTGGCGGGAATGCAAGCTGGTGCAGCCACTCTGGAAAACAGTATGGAGGTTCCTCAAAAAACTAAAACTAGAACTACCCTACGACCCAGCAATTGCTCTACTAGGCATTTATCCAAAGGATACAGGTGTGCTGTTTCAAAGGGGCACATGCACCCCCATGTTTATAGCAGCACCATCAACAATAGCCAAAGTATGGAAAGAGCCCAAATGTCCATCGATGGATGAATGGATAAAGAAGATGTGGTATGTATGTGCGTGTGTGTGCGTGCGCGCGCACACACACATACACACACACACACACACACACACACACACTGGAGTATTACTCAGCAATCAAAAAGAATGAAATCTTGCCATTTGCAACTACGTGGATGGAACTGGAGGGTATTATGCTAAGCGAAATTAGTGAGAGAAAAAAAATATATGACTTCCCTCATATGAGGGAGGACTTTAAGATACAAAACAGATGAACATAAAAGAAGGGAAGCAAAAATAATATAAAAACAGGGAGGGGGACAAACCATAAGAGACTCTTGAATATGGAGAACAAACAGAGGGTTACTGGAGGGGTTCTGGGAAGGGGGATGGGCTATATGGGGTAAGGGACATTAAGCAATCTACTCCTGAAATCAATGTTGCACTATATGCTAACTAACTTGAATGTGAATTAAAAAAATAAACTAAATTAAAAATTTTTTAAGAAGAAAAAAAATGAAACAAAGTAATAGGTAATAAGCCAAGAGGAGGTAAAATAGAACCATAAAAAGTATTCAACTAATCGAAAAGAAAAGAAGGAACAGGAAGGAAAGAGTAGCAAACAACAGACGGGAAAAAATAGAAAAAAAAAAAAAAAGATGGTAGAGTTATATCCAAACATATCAATAATGACATGAAATAGAAATAGTTAAATTTTCCAACTGTTAGAAGATAGATTGGATTAAAAAACAAGATCCACTGCGCTTTCTACAGCAGATTATAAAGACAAATTGGTTAAAAATTAAGGTTGGGAAACATACTGAATGCAAATACTAACCAAAAAAGGCTGGGTGGCTCCATGAGCCACCATACTAAAGCTGGCATTAGTATGAGGAATGTTAGCAGCAATGAATGAAGGGTATGATGATGATGAAGACAAAATTAATAATAATAACAACATGACTGATTTAACAAGAAGCAGTAACAGTGGTAAATAAGCATGCCAATAACAGAGCTCAAAATACATGGAGCAGGAATTAAAAGGAGAAATGCGTAGGGACACCTGGGTGGCTCCGTTGGTTAAGTTCCAGACTTCAGCTCAGGTCATGATTTCACAGCTCGTGGGTTCGAGCCCCATGTCGGGCTCTGTGCTGACAGCTCAGACAGAGCCTGGCACCTGCTTCAGATTCTGTGTCTGCCTCTCTCTCTGCCCCTCCCCAGCTCATGCTCTGTCTCTCTCTGCCTCAAAAATAAATAAAAACATTTTTAAAAATTAAAAAAAAAAAAAAAAAAAGAACAAAGCCAGAGAACCTCTACATAATTTCATGACTTACTCTAAAAAGCTTAAGGAACCAAGACTTTTAAGGTACTAACAAAAGGATGAGTAATATATGTAAAGTGGAAGACAGAGTCCAGAAGTAGACCCATACATTCAGTACCAAATGATTTTTTACAATGATGCCAAGCTAATTTAACAAGGAAAAATAGTATTTTCAGCAAATAGTTCTGAAACAAATGGATATCGACATAAAAAAAGGATGAACCTCAACCTTACTTTACAAAAGATACAAAATTTCACTCAAAATAGATCACAGATCAGGGCGCCTGGGTGGCTCAGTCGGTTAAGCGTCCAACTTTCGCTCAGGTCATAATCTCACGATGTGTGGGTTTGAGCCCCACGTCGGGCTCTGTGCTGACAGCTCAAAGCGTGGAGCCTGTTTCAGATTCTGTGTCTCCCTCTCTCTCTGCCCCTCCCCCCACTCATGCACATGCTAGCTCGTGTTCTCTCGCTCTCTGTCAAAAATAAATAAACATTGGGGCGCCTGGGTGGCTCATGGCTCAGTCGGTTAAGCGGCCGACTTTGGCTCAGGCCATGATCTCGCGGTCCGTGAGTTTGAGCCCCACGTCAGGCTCTGTGCTGACAGCTCAGAGCCTGGAGCCTGTTTCAGATTCTGTGTCTCCCTCTCTCTGACCTTCCCCTGTTCATGCTCTGTCTCTCCTTGTCTCAAAAATAAATTAATGTTAAAAAAAAAAAAATTTTTTTTTTAAATAAATAAACATTAAAAAAAATAAGCATTGTAAAAAATTTACAGAAGATACAAAATTTCACTCAAAATGGATCACAGATCGGCGCGCCGGGGTGGCTCAGTAGGTCAAGCGTCTGACTTCGGCTCAGGTCATGATCTCACAGTTCTTGGGTTCAAGCCCCACATCGGACTCTGGGCTGACAGCCTGAAGCCTGCTTCAGATTCTGTGTCTCCCTCTCTCTCTGCCTCTCCCCTGCTCATGCTCTCTCTCTCTCAAAAATAAGTAAACATTTAAAATAAAAAAAAGGAGGGGAGGGTGGGTGATGGGTATTGAGGAGGGCACCTTTTGGGATGAGCACTAGGTGTTGTATGGAAACCAATATGACAACAAACTTCATATACTGAAAAAAAATAAAATAAAAAAATTAAATTAAATTTAAAAAAGGATCACAGATCAAATATATGGGCTCAAAACAGAAGTCATTTAGAAAAAACCACAGGGCAAAAAAATCTTTATAACCCTGGGTAGCAAAGATTACTTACATAGAACACAAAAAACCCAAATCACTTAAAAATTGATACACTGGGGGCTCCTGGCTCGGTCAGTTAAGCATCCAACTCTTGATTTCAGCTCAGGTCATGATCTCAAGGTCGTGGGATCAAGCCCCATGTTGGGCTCCATGCTGAGTGTATAGCCTACTTGGGATTCTCTCTCTGCCCCTCCCTCGCTTGGATGTGCGCACGCCCATGTGTGTTCTCTCTCTCTCTCCCTCTCTCTCTCTCTCAAATTATTTTTAAAACATTGATAAACTGGACTTGATAGAAATTTAAAATTTTGCTTTTCAAAGAATAGTGTTATACAATGAGAAGGCAAGCCACACACTGGGAGGAAATATTTGAAAAATGTACCTGACGAAAGGCTTGTATTCAGAATATACTATAGAGATCTGTGACAATTCAATAATAATAAGAAATAACCTAATTAAAAACAGGCAAAAGATTTGAAGAGCCACATCACCAAAGGGATACAGATGGAAAATAAGTACAAGAAAAGATGTTCATCAGGTCATTAAGAAAATACCAGTTAAAACCCTGAGATGCACTATAAAGCCACTAGAATGGCCACAATTAAGGACTGTGAATGTATCCAGCCTTGGTGAGGACACAGATTAACAGGAACTCTCATACGTGGCTGGAAAACAGTACAAGCACTTTGAAAAATTCCAAGACAGATCCTTAAAATGTTAACTACACCTAGCAATTTCACTCCTAGGTATTTAACAAGGAGAAATGAACTATGTCCACACAAAGACTTGTACTCAAATGTTACCAGTGGCTGTACCGTTAATAGCAAACCCAAAAAACATAAATGTCCTTTTACTGGTGAATGGATAAGGAATACTACTCAGAAATAAAAAAGAATTAACTATGGATACATAAAACAACGGAGAGGAGTTTCAAAATCATTACATTAAGCAAGAAAAGCCAACGACCACCACCTGGACGATGTATCTGTGAGGCTCAGTTCTGTCGGCCCAATCTGACAGCTCTGAGTGGTAGTGACAACCTGTATCAGCAACCACTCTCATGATGTTCACCATGAAGGAACTTGATATGTCTGTATTAGGAACCAAGACCCAACAGGGCAAACATTCAAGATACAAACAAATATTAGCAAACTCTTGAATGGCCGGTTTAAATTGAGACTATATGCCTTGGTAAGACCCGCAGGCACATAACTGCTGGAGAATCAGGCTCCTTAGTATAAAATGCAAGACTTATGTTTTAATGACATATTTGAGAACACGGACACAATTGCTAATGTCCAGAATCAAAAGGAAGGCTTTAAAATAAGCAACCTTCGGGATACCTGGGTGACTCAGTCAGTTGAGTATCCAGCTCTTGATTTCGGTTCACATCATAATCTCACAGTTCACAGGTTCAAGGCATGTATCAGGCTCCCGTGCTGACAGTGTAGAGTCTGCTTGGGATATTCTCTTCCTCCCTCCCTCCCTCCCTCCCTCTCTCTCCCCCTCCCCTGCTCGCTCATGCACTCTCTCCCAATAAACAAAAATAAAATAAAATAAACTTGTAAACAAAAAAACCTGCCAAGTCTTCCTTGTGGCAGGATGCCTGAGTGTGACACAGACCTCTTCAAAGAAAACAATTTTGGGGGCACCTGGGTGGCTCAGTCCACTGAGTGTCCAACTTCAGCTAAAATCATGATCTCATGGTTTGTGGGTTTGAGCACCGCATCAGGCTCTGTGCTGACAGTTCAGAGCCCGGAACCTGCTTCAGATTCTCTGTCTCCCTTGCTCTCTGCCCCTACCCCACTCATGCACGCGCGCACGCTCTCTCTCTCTCTCAAAAATAAACAGTAAAAAAATTTTAATAAAAAATTTTTAAAAATAAAGAGACAGATGAATGATTAACTGAAACCAAATTGCTAAATTCAACACAGGCCTGGTTCTGACTACTAAGGAGCAGACTGTTTTGAGTTACGCCTATATCCTCGCAGGTCTCTTTCTACAAAACACCTTGACCACCCCACCTCTCTGCCTGTCTGAATTTCTCCTGCACAGAGCAGGCCATACATTCGTGGGTCTCTGCTTGGCCTCAGCGAAGAATGTTAAACATTAAGATAACCTCTGTTCCTTCCTCAGTAGCCTTGACAAGCAGTGCACCCAGGCCCACCAGGCCACAGAAGTCAGGAACAAGGCCCTCCCATACACAGCAGGCCCTCCAAAGATCTGAACATGTCCTCCCCCATTATCAGAATACGAACAAAATATTGTGAACTCTACTGTGCAGGAAGAGTATTTGTAAATGTTCTGAGGTCCTAAAACATTACCTTTGGATATAAATTAAAGGTAAGCTTGTTCCTTTCATTCAAAAACTATCCCTAGGGTCTATTATTCTGTGCTGAGCTTGTGCAGACACCCTGACTTTGGGGGGGGGGGGGCGCGGGCAGGGAGACAGGAGCCAGGACAAAGTGGCTGGGGTGGATGCATGCACGTGTCCAGTGGAAGGAACAGTGCATCTCGGGCGGGGGGGCTGTTGAGCCAAGTGGACACCCCGGAGGCCCAGCTTCTGCTGAGCCTATGCAGCCACCCTGACCCTTCCCAAGCAGCCCTGCCACCCTGTTCTCCTTGTCCAACACAGGGGGTGCTGCTGAGGGGGGCAATGTCTGCGCCTTCAACAGGGACTCAGGCCACAACCTGGACACCCTGACAGCTCACTGTTCTCATTTCTCAAGAAGACCATGTAAAAACCTTACCCACTCCCCAGTTTCTTCCCATCCTATGAAATCCAGTCTCCCTCTCAAAAAAAATGTTATAAAAAAGATTTCCGACAGTAATTTTCTCAACTTCCACGTTCCCCACCCCACCTTACTTGCACCCCTATGCAGCCTTGCCTGAGAATCCCATCTCAACAGAAAGATGAGTCTTCTAGAAAGAGATCCCAGGTCTCCCATCCTAGTGGGACCTCAGGGGTACCACCATTTCTCTGCCTTACTCTTTCCCACCCCCAAACAATTTCAAAGTCTGCCTACCCAATGCTAAGTGTGGGCAAGAATATGGTAACTGGAACTCAAACACTACTGGCAGGGATAGAAACTGGAATGATCACTTGGGAAACTGCTATTATCTTATAAATGTAATAAACATTTGAACTACCTACAACCCAGCAATGCTACTGCATAAACAAACACCATGATAAGTAATTTTACGTGTCAACTCGACTGGGCTAAGAGGTAACAGACAGCTAGTAAAACATTATTTTCGGGTGTGTTTGTGAGGGTGTCTCTGGAAGAGATGAGCATTTGAATTGGTAGGCTGAATAAAAACGATCCCCTCACCAGTGAGGGTGGGTATCATCTGTTCTACTGAGGGTCACAGGACAAAAGGGGAAGGGCCAACTGACTCCCCGCTTCAGCTGAGACACCCCCGCCTCCTGCCCTCGGATGTCAGCAGTCCTGGTTCTCTGGCTTTCCAACTCAGACCAAGACTCACACCACTGTCACCTGGTTCTCAGGCCTTTGGACTCAGACTGAATGACACCAGCAGCTTTCCTGGGTCTCCAGCCTGCAGGTAACAGATTGTGGGACTTATGGGCCCCCATAACCACATGAGCCAATCCCTATAATAAATCTCCTTCTCTCTCCTTCCTTCCTTCCTTCCTTCCTTCCCCTCTCTTCCTCCTTCCTTTTCTCTTTCCCTCTCTCTCTCTCTCTCCCCCTCTCTCAATCCCTCTCTTTCCTGTTGGTTCTCTTCTCTGGAGAATCCTAACCAACACACACTCTTAACAAAACCCTTACAAATGAGTAACTGGAGACAGGTATACAAATGCCCTGGCAGCATTTTTAACAATCACTGATAATTGTGTAAAAAAAAAAAAAAAAAAAAAAAAAAAAAAGCAAAACTGTGTATCTTTCAACAAATTATTGATGAATAAATTATATACAGTAACATATTGAATTGTATGTGAATCACAGATGAATTACATTTGTGAATAAGTGCAGCTACCCAGACAGCATGAGGAATCTTACAAACAAAGACACAGAGGCAACATAAACATACACCATTTTCATAAAGATCAGAAATAAGCAAAATTAAATTATTAGAGATACACGTATAGGCAATATAATTGTTAAAGGAATTTTTAAATAAGGGAATGATAAATATAAAATTCAAGGATGGTGGCTACCTCAGAAGGGGAGGAGGGAAGATGGGGAAGGCAAAACCCAGAAAGGTGCTTGAGTATCTGGAACGGCCTGGTTTAATGCTGACTGGTGCTCATTTTACTACCCTTCATAACATGCTTATTATACACATATTCATACATAGCTGTCTCAACTATTATAACAAAAAATGAAATTTAATGGGGGGGGAGGGGAATGCCTCTCCCTGACTACCAGCTCTTTCCTTCCAGATTTAAATGCTCTCAGCCCCTCCTCCAGCTCCCCTTTCTCTCTGGATCTGCTCTCCCTGCCTTCACAGTCAAGCATCTTCAAAATCAGCACCTTAAGTTGACTTTCTCAGCTTCCTCACCAATACTTTTATTCTTCACACAGCTCAGTCTGGCTTCTATTCCCACACTTCCACTGACATGAATCTAGCAAAGGTCAGATACAATCTCTTTGTTGTCACATTCAACACTTGAGATCTTTTCTTGGTTAACTTTTTAAAATGTCTGTTAGGAGGGCAGTTGCAGACAGTCCTCCATGGGTCTCTCCTGGTCTTGATGGATCTACCAGGGCTGTAAACCTCTGCCTATTCTCTCCTGTCCCTCCCCGCTGGGCCATTTCTCAGCATTTATGAAGCAGATAACCTTGAGACAAAGTGCAGGAGTGCTTACTGCCCACTATAAAAATGACAGATCCGGGGGCGCCTGGGTGGCTCAGTCGGTTAAGCATCCGACTTCAGCTCAGGTCATGATCTCACAGTGTGTGAGTTCGAGCCCCGCACTGGGCTCTGTGCTGACAGCTCAGAGCCTGGAGCCTGCTTGAGATTCTGTGTCTCCCTCTCTCTCTGCCCCTTCTCTGCTCATGCTCTTTCTCTGTCTCAAAAATAAATAAAAACATTTAAAAAAATTAAAAAAAAAAAAATGACAGATCCCCAAACTCAGTGCTCCTTCACCCTGACCAACATAAACTCACTGTACCCACAACATGTACGTAGGCCTCTCCACTTCACAGACATGGGATTTGGGGAAGGGAAGAGAACAAGGCGGGTGGACATGGTCATGCTCGTGATGGCTGCTGCACTGTGAGCAATAAAGTCTGCAGTCTCTGACCCAGGAGTCTCGTGTCCCCTCTAACAGCCATGAAAGACTAAAAAAGTAGCTTATCACCTTCAAGTAGGGCAAAAAATCAAATCTCAGGCCCAACCACCACTGACCACACACATCATCCTTCAAATGACTACCTTCACTGGGCGCCTGGGTGGCTCAGCTGATGAAGCATCAACTTTTTATTTTAGCTCGGGTCATGATCTCGTGGTTCCTGAAGCTCCACTTCCTGAGATCGAGCCCTGTGCTGACAGTATAGAGCCTGCTTGGGATTCTCTCTCTCCCTCTCTGCCTCTCCCCTGCTCATGCACACTGTGCTCTGTCTCTCAAAATAAATAAATGAATAAACATTAAAACGACTGTCTTCACTCACTTCTGCTTATCACACTTGCTTGTTTTTCTTTTTCTCTGATGTCTACTTTACATCTCTGTCTCAAATATCAGGTGTTCCCTAGAAGTGCCTCCTTAATATTCCACTTCTCACTCAGCCCACGATCCTGGGTGTTGTGCCAGTAACCAAGGTTGAGAAGGTGAGTAAAAGGCATCTGTGTGGAGTCTTTTAATGAGTGTTGCAGGACTACCCGGCAATACAGAAAACATCTGAGACAAACAGACTGTAATTTGAAATTGCAACTCTCGGGAACAACAACAACAACAACAAAAGATTGGGATTCCAGTTGAAAAAAGTAAGATCAAAGACCTGAGTCATAAAATAGGGGTCTTGCAATGTCCATTCAATTAGCAACTTAAAAAGTCAATTACATCTCTACTGACAAAGTTAGATGAGGAAGAATGTAGGCCTCATTTAAAACAGAACAAGCAGGGGCGCCTTGGTGGCTCAATCAGTTAAGCATCTGCCTTCGACTCAGGTCATGATCTCACGGTTCGTGGGTTCCAGCCCTGCATAGGGCTCTCTGCTCTCTCAACTCACTTCAGATCCTCTGTCCCCCTCTCTCTCTGCCCCTCTCCCACTTGCGTGCACATGCTCTCTCTCAAAAATAAATAAATAAAAACTTAAAAACAATAGAATAGAATAAGCAAAAGTCAAATACCTAGGGGTAAACCTTTTTTTTAAAGGAACAATGGTATAACACAGAAAAATATAAAACACTTATAAATAGGAAAAATAAATAAATAGGAAAAATAATCAATGGGATTATTAGATTATTGAGAATATTAGAAAGAAGTTAATTTTCCTACTACTGACTTATAAACACAGTGCAATCCCAGTCAAATCCTAAGAGGGTTTTTTTTGTGTGTGGAAGTTGACAAGATAATTTTCAATTATACAGAAGTGCAAGTAACAAAGAATAAGACATTTTTGAAGAATACAAGGTAAGAGGACTTTCTGAAAATGAGATTTATTACAAAACTACAGTAATTAAGACAGCATGCTATTGGCACAAGGACAAACAAAGCAATGGAACAACACAGAGCCCAGAAATACATCCACACATACATGGACGCTTCAGTTACGACAAAGTGGGGGCAGGGAGCAGGAGGGGGCAACAGTTGTTTCAATAAATGCTGCCAGTAAACTGAATTTCCACACAGAAGTAAACCTAACTCGACCTTTACGTCACACCGTTGGAAAATTTAATTTCAATCCCAGGAGGGTTGCAGGTCTGAACGTGAAAGGCGAAACAATAACAACACAGGACTGTGCTGTTCACTGCACCAGCCCCTAGTCATACGTGCCCACTGAGCCCATGACATGTGAGCATCCTAAGTGATGCGGGCTGTACACGTAAGATACACAAAGGATTATGAGTATTCAGGAGGCAACAAATTGAAAATATCTCCTTTATATTTTTTTTTTTCAACGTTTTTTTTTTTATTTATTTTTGGGACAGAGAGAGACAGAGCATGAACGGGGGAGGGGCAGAGAGAGAGGGAGACACAGAATCGGAAACAGGCTCCAGGCTCCGAGCCATCAGCCCAGAGCCTGACGCGGGGCTCGAACTCACGGACCGCGAGATCGTGACCTGGCTGAAGTCGGACGCTTAACCGACTGCGCCACCCAGGCGCCCCTCCTTTATATTTTTTATATTGAGTAAAGGATGAAATGAAAGTTTGGATCCACTGAGAAAAAAAATGTGACATGTGGCTACTAAAATATTAAAATTACTCACATGGTGGCTTGCACGGTCATTCACACATTTCTTTGGACAGTACTAATAGAAAATACATACTAAAAATATGTTTATGATCTCGTGATAGGAAAAACCATTAATAAACAGGACTAAACAAAGCAGTAACTACTAAGGAAAAATTTGAGAAATCTGACTAGATTAAAAATGCTCATCAAAAGACACTATAGGGGCACCTGGGTGGCTCAGTCAGTTAAGCATCCAACTTCAGCCCAGGTCATGATCTCACCGTTCATGAGTTCAAGCCCCGCATCAGGCTCTGTGCTGATAGCTCAGAGCCTGGAGCCTGCTTCGGATTCTCTGTTTCCCTCTTTCTCGGCCCCTCCCTAGCTCAAGCTCACTCTCTCTCTCTCTCTCTCTCTCTGTCAAAAATAAATTAACTTTAAAAAAAAATTTAAAAAGACACTATCGAGGCACCTGGGTGGCTCAGTCAGTTAAGCCTCTGACTTCGGCTCAGGTCATGATCTCACAGTTCATGGGCTCGAGCCCCACATCAGGCTCTGTGCTGACAGCTCAGAGCCTGGAGCCTGCTTCGGATTCTGTGTCTCTCTCTACCTCTCTGCCTCTACCCTGCTCGTGCTCTGTCTCTGTCAAGAATAAATAAATATTTAAAAAAAATTTTTTTTTAAAGACACTATAAACAGTGAAAAGGGAAGCAAAAGAGGCACCTGGTACCTGTGATGCATAAAGCCAACAAAGGGCTCGTAATCAACACGCATAAAGAAGTCCCATGTATCTATAAGAAAAAGACAAATACGGTCATTTCCCCTTATCAGCAAGGAATACGTTACATGATCTCCGGTGGATGCCTAAATTCCTGAATATTCTATACCCTATCTATGCGGTGTTTTTTCCTACACTTTCACACCTATGATAAAGTTTAATTTATGAATGAAGCACAGCCAAGAGATTAACAACAAAAACTGATAATAAACTAGAGCAACTGTAACAACACACTGTAATAAAAGTTGGGTGAATGTGCTGTTTCTCTCTCAAAATGTCTTACTGTCCTGCCCTTACCCTTCTTCTCGCAATGATGTGAGATGATGAAGTGCCCACGTGTGGACATGAAGTAAGGTGAGTGACGTGGGCGCTGTGACCTAGCATCAGGCTACCGCTGACCTCCTGACCACACGTCGGGAGGAGGATCACCTGCGTCTAGACTGGCCAATTGTGGGAACTGAGACCATGGAAAGGGTAACCACAGATAGGGGGACCCCTGTACTCCGGTGGAACAGTGGTTCTTTGAACGTGGTCCATGGACCCCTGGCAGTCCTGAGCACCTTTTCAGCAAGTCCACTAGTGAAAGCTATTTTCACATAAACATCTGGGTGTCATTTGCCTTTTCCCTGTGTCGACATTTGCACTGGTGGGCATAACTGTCAGTACCTTGGCAAGAATGAAAGTCGCACAACAAAGTGTACTAGGAGTCACTGTCCTTCACTTCCACGCACTTAGTTTTAAAAAGGCCAGTTCCACTGGGGTGCCCGGTGACACAGTTAAGCGTCTGACTCTTGACCTCGGCTCAGGTCATGATCTCACAGTTTGTGAGTTCAAGCCCTGCATTGGGCTCTGTGCTAATAGTGTGGAGTCTGCTTGGGATTCTGTCTCTCCTCTCTGCCCCTCCCCGACTTGTGTGCGTGTATGCACACTCGCTCTCTCTCTCTCAAAATAAATGAACATAATAAAAATAAATAAACTGGGGCACCTGAGTGCCTCAGTTGGTTCAGTGTCTGACTTCGGCTCAGATCATGATCTCACGGTTCAAGGGTTCAAGCCCCCCACATTGGGCTCTGTGCTGACAGCTCAGAGCCTGGAGCCTGCTTTGGATTCTGTGTCTCCCTCTCTCTCTGCCCCTCCCCTGTTCATGCTTTCTCTCTCTCTCTCTCAAAATAAATAAACATTAAAAAAAAGTTCTTTTAATAGGGGCGCCTGGGTGGCTCAGTCAGTTAAGCATCCAACTTGGGCTCAGGTCATGATCTCACGGTTCGTGGGTTCAAGCCCCACATCGGGCTCTGTGCTGACGGCTCGGAGCCTGGAGCCTGCTTTGGATTCTGTGTCTCCCTCTCTGCCCCTCCCCTGCTCACACACACACTCAATCTCTCTCTCTCTCTCCCTCTCTCTCTCGTAAACATTACAAAAAAATTTTTAACAATAAAAAATAAAATAACTTAATTTTTTAAAAAGGCCAGTTCCACTAAAGAATGCTCTTGATGCATTAAAATCATTAATCGTATTCAATCTCAACCCTCAAGCACATGTCTTTGCAATATCCTATGTGATGAAACACGCAGTAGGCATAAAGCATTCTAGCAATGTTCCCAAGAAAAGAACTGTGCGCTATGAGCTGAATGAGCCACTTCCTCCATGAAGCATCAAGAATGCCTGACACACCAAACTACGGCTATTCAGACTCAGGCAGTGGTGGTCTTCTCAAAAATGAATGAAATGCGTCTGTCACTTCAAGGAAAACAGCTGATGCTATTTGTGGCCGATCAAAATCTGAACTTTCACGCAAAAATCAGAAGTCTGGAAAATCTGTATCCATCATTGCGGGCCCCAAAGCTCCTCCACTTTAAAGACTTTTCTGTTGAGAGTAGTGGTAATAGCAACAAATTGAATTAGTTTCAGATTTTACGTTGCAACTAACCATTAAGAAACTATTACTTGTCATGGTTTGGAGCAATATCAAAAAAGAATATCCACAATCACCTAAAAAAGCTATGGAACTACTTTCTTCATATACTTCAATCAAAATAACCTATAACAACAGATCGAACACAGAAACAGGTATGAGAATCTAGCTACCTTACGTTACCCAAACAAAACAATGCTACTCTACTCATGAAATTATTTTTGTTTTGGAAAATAGTTTTCATTTAAAAATATGCTATTAATCGGGGCACCTGGGTGGCTCAATCGGCTGAGCGTCCGACTTCGGCTCAGGTCATGATCTCACGGCTCGGCTCGTGAGCTCAAGCCCTGTGTCCGGCTCTGTGCTGACAGCTCAGACCCTGGAGCCTGCTTCAGATTCTGTGTCTCCCTCTCTCTCTCCGCCCCTCCCCCACTCGTGCAAGGTCTCTGTCTCTCAAAAATAAATAAACATTAAAAAAAAGTTTTTAAATATATTAAAAAAATACGCTATTAATCTTAACTTGAGTTAATTTTATAAACTCTCCTGGACTCTGTAATTTCTTTCGCACACGTACATTCAACATAATGTGTGAAAGTGTGCTCCAAGAGCATCAGTCATAGCAGGAAAATTTGGAAATAACTAACATATAGTATATTCAAAAACGGGAATAGTAGATAGTAATGAAAATGAAGAAACTATGTTTACGAATCTCAAACATAATGGTGAACAAAGTAAACCAGGCACAAAATAATGTGTGCAGTAAGGCATTTGTATACAGTTCAAAACACCAGGAAAGCTGACAGCAGTGTGCAGGTGCAGAGGCACACGGGCACCAGGACTAACAAACACAGAAGAGCAGGAGGGGAGGGTGCAAACCCCACGGACATGGGGAGGACCGCGTGCGGCACAAGAGGTGAGCTAAGGGTGATGCTTGAGTCGTGACCTGCGTGGTGGTAGAAACAAACCCAAACAGGTCAGCAACCACAGAAGTGAGAGAGTCATCTCAGCACTGAGACCAAATTAAATCTACCTTTATGCTGACTACACAAGACCACCTCACACACACCACCACCAGGAGCACAGGAAAGGAGAGGAAGAGGAGGAGGGAGCTCACACAGCTCTGCGAACAGCAAACGAAACAGGCCTTCGGGAGAAGCCACACAGCTTCTGTGCAATAAGGGAACAACACACCAAGATTTAGTCATTTTAACATGTATTCACCTGTGCAGCTTTAAAATGCAGAGCAAAAATGAAACTACTTAGGAAAAGAGGACAAATACACATGCACGGTAGGAGTTTAACCAGCCTTACTCAGAATCCCACAGATTAATAAGCACACAATATCAGGAAAAGCAAAAGCACAGAAGGAATGAAGAGCACAATTAACAAGGGGTTGATCTAAGGGGTGAACACAGAGCCCTCCAAACCATGAGAACACAGTTCCAAGGACACACGGGACATTCAGGAAAACTTAACAATGCATTAGTGTAACTGACTGGAAAGGAATCATGACAATGGAGACAGGATATCCAATGACATTACATTAAAAGTCAATGATTAAAAATCATCCAAAAGACTATGTTCAGGTATTTACAAATACTTCTGAACAATTCACGGTTTAAAAGAGAAATAATGAAAACTGTGTAATACTTAAAATTGAGCCAATACAACTAACATTTCAGAATCCGGTACAGTAATGAGAGGTTTCCAGCACTTATCAGAGCAGAATAAGAAAAAACGACGGGTGAGCTCAGGAAGGCCAAAGAGCAACCACAGAGAAAGAAGAAAAAACCAGATTTGTGGTCACAAGCAGCAGGAGCTAAGTGACGGCCCAGCGGCTCCTCCCCTGGAAGCCAGAAAGTGGGACAGGGCTGTCTCCCGGCCTGCCCCCAAGCAGGCTGGCCAAGCAGGCTCAGGTTCCCACAAGGCCCCCCAGGTGAGATCAGCGAGGATGGCAGCTCCCCGAAGCAGCTGGCACCCAAGCTCCAGACACCTGTCAACAGCCCTCAGAAGAGGCTTAGAAACAGACAGCACCCCGCCTCGCCATGGCCTCCGTACTCCTCTACCATGGACAAGAAAGTGAGAGAAGCCCGTGTCTCCACTTCCTGACACATGTCTACAGTGCAGGACGCCATGGTGTCTGCCATCACCACCTTCTGATACATGGAACAGAATATCTCTGGAGGAACAGACACGAATCTGCAAGCGGTGGGAGGGAGCCTGAAGACCGAGGACGAGGAGGAGAAAAGTCAGAGGGGCCGACCAGCACTGCTTTTGGCTATGCCACGACACTGACTGATCATGTCTACACCGCACACAGCAGCAGCAATTAATCAAACAGAAAGGGGAGAGGTTTTTTTTTCACCTAACAAGTTCTTTGAAAAGACAAAACTGACAGAGTTCTAGCAAGACTGTTAAACACAGCACAAACAAGGAATAAAAATTTGTATGTGCAGATATGGTAAGAAGGAAAGAGTATTCCTCCACAAACTTTCATACCATTAACGCAACAGCTTCTCAGAATATAATTCACCAAAACCACCTGGAAAAGAAATGGAAAGCCTGTTATCCACTGAAGATCCTGCCCCAGAAGTTTACCACTTCCCCAGAGGTGCACACACATGGCTGCGGAGAGGCGGGGACAGCTGGGAGGAACGGCGAGCTCAGAGGTGGGTTATGTGAAAGACGAACAATTCTAGAGCATCTGCACAGTCCTGGCCATGAGCTGGGACAGAAGAAAAGATGTGTGGTGTGTAAGAAGAGAAGACCAACCGAAGCAACAGAGCCTTGGAGAGGACGAAAACGGATGGGCACCCGAATTCCGCGACCATGGGGGTGGGAGGTGAGCCATCCCCGCCCTGAGGTGTGAGCTGAGCTGAGCAGGGCAGAGGGTGTGGTGGGCTTGGGAAGACAGGAGAAGGACAGAGGTTCACCCCTTTTCGTGGTAAGACAACGAAGCCAGAGCAACACGCCAGAGGCTCATCCACAGCCCTGAAGGGGTCAAGGGGCGGCAGGGAGCCGAGGCCCCCATTTTCTTCAGCAAGTCCCTACCAGGTGGAGGGAGGGGCAGCGTGGAGCCAGGTCCCAGCCAAAGTGCTCAGGGGGCTCTGCAGGTGAGTGATGGTGATGCTGAGTCACAGAACTCTGGCTGTTCTAGGAGAACAGTGTGGTCAGAAGGACCTGCACCCAAAGCCCCCTAAAAAACACACACACACACACACACACACACACACAAAAACCAAGCAGGACCAGAATGTGCCAGTGTGAAGGGGACGTCTAAAGGGAAGACTTCTGGGGGGTCTGGACACAACAAGGTCTAGAAAGGGTGGAAGTCTACAGTGTGGACCGTAAGGCAGGGTGTCAGAGCAAATTTTTACCATGGCTTGTGGCAGTGAATGCTCACCTAGAAAAGAACAATTTAGTTCCGCTGCCACTTAGTGACTCAGAGCTCCCACAATGACAGTGAGAACTCGTAATGCTGAGCTACCAGAGGGCTGAAGTGACCACACGAACTGGGCACATGCACTGAGCCCCTCTGAGGACAAGGGGACACATGCACTATTTCACCTTCGGCAGAGGAAGGAGTGCAGCCTTTAATGTGGGTTAGAAGAAAATGAGACTTGTAATGAGTTCTTAAAGGCCGAATGTGGCCAGTGTGGCTTGCCAGACCCGCCCCTTCTCTTGGAGGAAGAAGCCTTTGCTGTGGGGTGGCCGTGCCCTCTACCCAGGGCCCAGGCCTTATCCATGAGAGGAGAGAACCGAGCTCTCCACTGTAGGAGAAAGGCCCAAAACCCACACGGACACAGGGACAGGTCAGCCACCTGGGGAGGCACAGGGGTTCGTCCTATCCCAGACCCCTACAGATATAGGCAGAGTCTGGCTTATATCACAGGGCAGCGGCAGGATCGGGGGAGAGCTGCCCCCAATGCCCCAGGCACAGGGCTGCCTGAGGTTTCCAGATGAATGGGGAGGGAGAGGATGGACAGACAAAATGCCACGGTGGGAGGCTTGTGCTGAAGGGGAAGCGAGGGCAGCCCAGCACCACATGAGGGGGCCGGAATGCGAAGGGAGGCCCCTCCCTGGCCCACACAAGCGTCAGGGCGCAGTCCACGCTGCTCCAGAAATGACTGTGTGGGGCAACCAGAGCAAAGCCAGGCCAGCTCCAGGGCTGACAGGACTGATCCGATCCCCCAAGGGCACGAGAGTCAGTGCACCCCTCAGCCCCACGGGCTCTTACACGCACTGCATGGTGTTGCACCAAACAGTCGGAGAGAAACATAAAACAAGAAGCAACAACACTCAGGGAAGAAAGAATACCAATTCTACACCAACTCTTTCAGAAAAGAGAAGAAGCAGGAGCACACCTCAACTCATCTTAGGAGGCCCCGAAAGACATTAAAGACAAGACGACTTCGGGCAGACATCCTTCATGAGCAGAGTTGAAAGGAAAGTCCTTAACCGAACAGTGGCAAGTCACTCCAGCCACGTGCAGAAAGAATGTCCACAGAAAGACCTGTACGAGCTTCACACAGCTTTATGCAACAGTCCAATTCGGGAAACCACGCAAGCGTTCATCAATGGCGACCGGATAAACAGTGTGGTATAGCTCTACAATCCATCCACCAATCGGAAGGAACAAGCTACTGAGGGAGGACTCTCAAAAGCACTATGCCAAGTTGAAGGAGGCTATGTGAAAAAGCACTCTAGAAAAAGCAAAACCATGGGGACAACAATCAGGTCAATGGTTACAACGGAACTTTTGGGCCAATGGAAACGTTCCACATCTTAACTGCAGTAGTGGTGGTTACACACTGTATAAATCTGTCAAAACCCACTGAACTATATATATACTTTCGAAGGGTGAATTTTACTAGATGTAACTTGTATCTCATTTTTAGTGTTTTATTTTAAAATTTTTTTAGTACTTACTTTTGGGGGGGCGGGGAGGGAGACACAGAATCCAAAGCAGCGTCCAGCCTCTGAGCTGTCAGCACAGAGCCCACGTGGGGTTGGAACTCATGAACTGTGAGATCATCACTTGAGCAGAAGTTGGACGCTTAAGCAACTGAGCCACCCTGGCACCCCTATATCTCAGTTTTTAAAAAAGGCCAGCAATTTTACCCAGCTTGAACAAAGAGGCCAACTTTAAAAAAGCAACAAAAGGTCTAAGCCTACAAACATAAGCCAACATTTCCTCTTTGGTGCCCACTGTCATTTGTGTGATGAGAGAGCCTCATTTGACAGCACTATCCAGGACAAAGTGGGGTTAGGAAATGAGACTGTCACCACGGCAAGACAACTTCTGGGAAATCAGCTATTTCTACTTGTCTCCAAACCCTCCTTCCAAAGGCACGGCCAGGCTGCGGCAGGAGAGCAGGCCTGCAGACAGAGGGCCGGGAGCACAGGGAGCATGGGGAGCACACGGAGTGCTCTGGGCGGGCAAGCAGAAGCCGGCGGGGATGGAGTGGGGCGCCAACATCAGCACCACACAGTTGCTTCCCATGAAAGAAACGGGGAAACGGTCATACACTTTAAGAGGACACACAAAGGACACAAAGTCAAATAATAAAATGATCAAAGCAAGATGATCTGAGGGTAAATCCTAAAGACAGACTATGCCACCTTTTGAATCCTACTGATTCATTGGTTTATTCATTTCCGTGTGCAATCACTTATTTATTAACTCAAATATTTGGGTTTCCTAAATGCGCCAGGCCAGGCACCGTTCCTGGTCAGAAAATCCACAAAAATAGCTGCCATTGTGGAGCGTATATTCCAGTGAAGAAGCCGAGCAGAATGAGGACGTCGAACGCACACTACATCAGAAAGAGGTGCTGAGGAGGGGCGTCGGGGCACACCAGTTTGTTGAGCACTGGACTCCTGATTTCGGGTCAGGTCATGATATCACGGTTTGGGAGTTCGAGCCCCATGCTAGGCTCTGTGCTGACAGCACAGAGCCTGCTTGGGATTCCTTCTTTGCTTCTCTCTCTCTGCCCCTCTCCTGTTCTCACTCTCTGTCTCTCCCTCAAAATAAATAAACTTAAAAAAATAAGAAAAAGAAAGAAAGAAAGAAAGAAAGAAAGAAAGAAAGAAAGAAAGAAAGAAGAAAGAAAGAAAAGAAGGAAGGAAGGAAGGAAGGAAGGAAAGGGGTGCTGAAGAGAATGCACAGGAAAAGGAGCACGTGAGACGAGGTGGCGAGAGATTATCAATTTTTATTCTGATAAACAGTGAGACCTTGAGGCTTAGCTGTTCAAACGCCTGCGCAGAAAGTAGCACATGAGCTGGGGCACTGCCCTCAATGAACCCCTAGAACAGAAGTCACTGGCCTAGCAGCAGGCAGGAAGGAGGCCACAGAACCGGAAAGGAAGATTCACACTGTGCGGCAGCAAAACGTTTATTCACCGACCCAGCACACGTGACCTGGAAAGCAGTCCCCGGTCAGAACACACGGTGGTGGATGCTGGTGTTGGCGGCTGCCGGTAGTGAGGCATCAGGAGACAACAGCTTAGAAAACAGGCAGCGGCTTACAGACAAATAAAAGGAACAGAAAAGTCCTAGAATGTGGGGCCTCATATGGCTGTAAGAGCCAAGTCGTTCCAGAACCCAAAGAGCAGACTAGCAAGACCTTTCGGGACCAGGGCCACTAACACACAACTGGGCCAAAGAGCAGACTAAGAGTGTGGCCTTCCTATGTAAGCCCGAAGTGCTCAAGAATGCCTCCATTCAGCTGAAAAAAGAAATCAAGGAAAAACTGGGGGGCGGGGGCAGAGTTAAGAACTGCCTCTGGGAAAAAAATTTTAGGTGAGTTACCAGCTCATGAAACTGGCTAGAACCGAAGACTTTTTGAGCTTTTCAGCAAACTGTCTTGCCAAAGAAATCCTGAGACCAGCCCAAACACATCCTCTGGTCTCCTGAGCTTGCTGACTGAGTTGCGCCACCAAGGAGAGTAGGTCTCCCCCACTACCTGCTGCAGGTATGGACAGAAGACCAGGAGGATGGCCCCCGAGGGTGGAGCAAGGGACCCGGAGGTGGGGTAAGAGGGGTTTCCTTCCAGAGAGTTGACCCAAATTAACGATCTCACCGCCCAATTAGCCCACCGGGTGAGAAAGCTGAGGAGCCCATGCTGTCCGTGGTGGACACTCACCGATGGCTGGTCGAGGCCACTATGCCTCTCCTCCTTCTCCACAGTCCGCCGGCAGTCTGGGCACACCCACAGTGGCAGGTGCAGCACGCTGTTGCCCTTGGGGGCCATAGAAAGGGCCAATTTGCTCGCAGTCTTAATTCCGCTCTCCAAGAATGAAGAGTCTTTCCGCTCACTTCTGCACAGAAGACAATAATCCCCAGCGGGGTAGGGTGGTGTTCTATGATTCATGCCAAAATTAAAAGGAGTCTGAAACAGAAAAAAATATTTCTATTTTCAAAACATGATTCACAAAGCCAAGATCACTTAAAAATACTATATAGTTTTAAAATTACAATGTATGTGCATGTTTATATAAACATCTAATAAGCAATTTGTTGAATAAAACTGTACCTAGTGTTCTAGAAATACACCGTACTTCAAATAAACAGTAGCACCATAAAGAACATCTTAGAAGGAGTTAGAAAATTGTCCACTTAGCCTCTTCACCCAGACATGTTATTATTCTCCCCACGTGCTGAAAAGTGTGCATCTCAATTTCCACACGGGGGACACCAGAACTCTTGACCGTCAGCGGAGTTTAAAGCCACTATTCCAGAGGTGCGTGCGTGCACACGAGGGCTCAGACCCAAGGGAGTAATTCTGGCCTGTATGTGTGCAGATCCCAACCACCTGGGAGGCGGTATTCCCGTTCCAGAGGCGAGATAAACAGCAGGAGCCGGATGGCACCACACATCCCAGACCCAGCCTCCCTTCCAGCTCAGCAGCGGTTATGCTCAATGCATCTCCAGCCACCTGATTTCAACGTCTGCTTTTTCAAAGAGTTAAGATGCAAGATCATGACCCTAGATTCTCTTCAAAACATCAACCATCCTATCAGAAAAGAAAAGTTAGCCCTAAAAATACACAAACAAGCTCCAGAGATGTAAAACAGGCCTAAAGTCACAAGGTCAGCAAGCAGGGGCCAAGATTTTAACCCAAATGAATGTGAGCCCAAGACTGGTCATCTGCACCATAGAGAAACCATCCCAGGAATCCTGCAAATCCTGAGAGGTTCAAGAAAGGCGGACCTGGGAACAGGTCAGCAGGGAAACCAGGCATGGCCTTCCAGAGGCAGGACAGGTGTGCCAAGGGTTCCAAGCCAGAGCACGTGTGGGATCAAGGTGACAGAAACCCCCCAGGCCTCTGTTGCCATCTTCTGCCATGGGCCTCATCGGTCGAAGAGGTGGACAGGGACCCAGGCCAAGGTTATTCAGGCTGGAACTTTGGGGTATTTTACAAAAGTCTCCGGTTTCGGCCAGAGGCTCCTCCCGATACCCTACCCAGCCCTGCCCGGCCAGCAGTCTAGCTCCTCCCTCAGTCCATGGCTCTCTCCCTGCTCTCCTGCACCAAGGCTCACATACGTCTTTGGCTGTGCTTGTTAGCTGGACTGTAAGTGTGCATTTAAACGACTGGCTCCACGGCCACCTGAGTACTCTCAAAAGGCCGCAGTCTCCTTCCCTAAAGCCCCGGCGGGCCAGCAGGTCAGGTGCTTCAACAGGGGGGGCTGAATGAATGAATGAATGAATGAATAAGAGAGTGAAAGACAGCACCACTAACACACAAAAGACCTGCACATTTACTCTTACCTGCCTTTATAACCCAGTGACCAAAACTGTTTCCATCACATATGCAGGTTCCATGGATTTAACCAAACCCAGCTCAGCAGCCATGTGAATGTCTGGGCTGCGAGGGGAAGGAAGTGAGTACTGTATCCCGACAAGTGGCGTTCTAGGAAGCTCCAGACTACTCAAACCACAGAACACCATGGGAGCAGACGTCTTTCTCTGTCCCGACAGATCCAAGAGGTAGAAAGTATGACAATTTCAAAAATCTCACTGATTTAAAACCACCTCTCGTCCCCAGCCTATGGAAAAAAACCCATCACTAACTGAACAGCCACAGCCTTCAGATTGTTCCAGGCCACCTTTTTACCCAGAGAAGGAGGTGCTAGGTTCCAAGGTTACAAAGTCTCCAAGCCAGAGATAATAACGTAAGAGCCAGAACTGACTTGAGGGTAACCACTTCAGTTCCAGATCATCTGTCTGTCCACCCACTGGTCAGCCTGTTCGTCCAGTATTTACTGGAAGCCACCATGTGCCAAGGCACTCGTCCAGGTACTGAGGATGCAGCAGTAACTAAAACAAAGTTCCCTGCCCACGGTGAGCTAATGTATCTGTCAAAGGCAAAGACTACAAATAAGACAGAGAAGGAAAAAATACAGAACATTAGACAGTGATCACTGAGAAGGAGAAAAATAGAGAGCAGACAGGAGTGACCGGGGTTGGGGACAATGCCTTCCCATCATTAAGAACCTCCTCGAGGAGACACCTGATGTCGGTGGCTGGTAGCAGCCACACAGATACCTGGGAGAGGGCCACTCCTGAGAGCAAGCACAAAGGCACTGGGGCAGGAGGCCACAGGGGGAGACAGAGAGGGAAGCGGGGGAGGTTCCAACAGGGCGGTGAGGCTGTATGGGGGGCAAGAGAGGAGATGGGAACAGGGGATCAATCAGGGAGAAGCTGCGTGTTCCCCAGGAGTGAGGCAGCAGTGAAGTCTGCTATGAAGGAAGAGCTGACAAGGAATCAGATGTTGAGGATGAACAGAGGTGGGAAAGGCAAAAACAAGTCTTCCTTGACTGAGTGCAGGGAAGGCTCTGGGATGAGGAAGGCCTCTTCCAGAAAACATCTGAAACACACAATGTGCCAACATCCTGACAGGCTAGATCACAGATACACCTGCAAGTAGCCCAGAGGTCCTGCTGGTTCCAGAGAGACACCGGACTGGCGAACTCAGACTTAAGCGCCGGCCATCCAACGGCAGGAAGCACTCCTCCACGAAGAAAAAAATCAGCAAGGGTGCAGGGCTACAAGGAGGATGTCATTCTAACAAGGGTGAAGTGAGCTAGGGCCCAAATGCTAAGGCAACACAGAAACACACACAGCTGCACATCTGGGAGACAAGCACTGCAGGCGTGGGCAGCACATGCGGGCGTCGGGCGGGGTGGGGGGGGGGCGAGGGGCGGGGGGCGGGGGGGGGGGCGGTACAGGACAAAGGCCAGGGGCACCACCAGAGACGGGGGCAGGCAGGGTTGCCCATGCGGGCAGTGGGAAGAGGCTGAAGGTTTCTCAGAAGGACATGGTAAGACCCAGTGTGCATGAACACTGTTCCAGGCAGTTCCAGGAGCAGGCAGGAGCCATGGAAAAGCAGAGGTGTCTGATTTAGGAGCACTGAAGGCAGAGCCACACGACTTGCTGATGAACCCAAGGATGTGACGAGAACAGGTCGGACCACCAGGGCAGCAGTCGTGCCAACAACAGGGCTGCCACACACAGCTGGAGGGCTAGGGCCGTGGCAAGAACCAAAAGTTTGCTATAGATGTTGTTACACATGAATTTCGTGTTAAACATCCAGATAATGTGGCGAGTTTGTTTTGCACAAGTAAGATACTTGGGAAATGGGTTGCGACTGAATATGTAATTCTGGGTCACCAGCGCGTGTGGTATGTAAAGCCATGAAGGCAGGCCAGATGATCCACGGAGAGAGGGAACCAAAGTCAAAACTTGTCAACACTTGGCCAACTAGTATAAAGCTAGTCCTCGAAAGATGCCAGCCTCTCCTCTCCACACCGTTCTCAGACAAAGCGAATAACAGAGACTATAAGATACACACGTGTGTATGCTACAACACGTGACTAAAATTCAAATTAACCAAACACTGGTGCCTTGCCCCATGGTTATGCTCCTAACTATCTGTGATCAAATGTAAGGCACACATATAAACTCCACTGATTCCCTGAAAGGCATTTACAGCTGTACTCAAGTATAGCCGACGTAGGAGAAGCTGAAGATATGTGAGGCGTCGACCTGAATACTTCTGACATACGCACACACCCATGAAACCACGGAGATCAAGACAATGAACACTGACCGTCGCCCCCAGGTTTCCTTGTGCCCCCTGAACTCCCTCCCTCCTGTACTCACTCTCCTCCTGCCCCCATTCACAGGCAACCACTGGACTGGGCTCTGTCTCTACCGATTACTATGCAAGTCCAGAAGTTCTATCACACGACATAATGTCTTTCGTCTGGCTTCTTCTGTCAAGTACCGTTATTTGGAGAGGATTCCCAGGTATGTATCAGGACTTTGTTTCTTTTAATTACTGAGTAGTACTCCATTACGTGGGTAAGCCACACTTTGTTTTTATCCATCCTCCCATTCAGAGACATTTGGGTTATTTCCAGTTTCTGGCTATTTACAAACAGTAGTCGCTAGGAACACTCATGTACAATCTTGGTATGGACACATGCTTTTGTTTTTCTTGGATAAATACCAAGGAATAGAATAACTGGGTCATATGGTAGGTGCATGTCTAACTTTTAAGAAATTGCCAAATTATTCCCAAAAAGCAATGTTGTAGATTTCCAGTAACCCACATCCTCATCGATGTGGTGAGCTGTTTTCATGGTAGCCATTGTAATGACTGTGTAGCACTGTCTCACGGTGGTTTTCCTTAAGAGTTAATTATGTTAAATATTTGTTCACAGGCTTATGCAGTATTTATTCAAATCTTTGGCCTGGCTCAAGGTTTATCAATTTTATTACTTTTAAAAGAATCAGCTTTTGGTTTGGTGGACTTTCCATATTTAACAATTTTTTGTTTTGTTGATTTTTGCCTTTATGTTATTATTTCCTTGTCTTGGGTTACTTTGGGTGTAACTAGCTCTTTGATCTGCTTTCTTGTGGTGAGAGAACAAGTCACTGAGCCCTTTCTCTGCACAAAGAGGTGATTAGTGTTCTAAGTGTCCCTATAAGCAGCGCTTTGACAATGATTTATAAATTTTGATGTGTGGTGTTTCCATTCTCATTAGGTCCAAAATACTTTATAATTACCCTCTTTTTTTTTTTTTTAATTTTTTTTTTAATGTTTATTTATTTTTGAGACAGAGAGAGACAGAGCATGAATGGGGGAGGGTCAGAGAGAGGGAGACACAGAATCTGAAACGGGCTCCAGGCTCTGAGCTGTCAGCACAGAGCCCGACGCGGGGCTCGAACTCACGGACCGTGAGATCATGACCTGAGCCGAAGTCAGTCGCCTAACCGACTGAGCCACCCAGGCGCCCCTATAATTACCCTCTTGACTTCTTCTTTGGCTCATGGGCTATTTAACGTGTGACATGATTTCCTTGCATGTGTAGCTAAGTGTCTTTCATCTGTGATTTCTAATATAATTCCACGTAGTCAGAGAAGCTGCTTTGTACAATTTGAATTCTTCCAAATTTATCAAGACTTTTTTGGGGCACCTGCGTGGCTCAGTCAGTTAAGTGTCTGATGCCTGATTTTGGCTCAAGCCATGATCTCATGGTTTGTTGAGTTCGAGCCTTGCATCGGACTCTGTGCTGACAGCATGGAGCCTGCTTGGGATTTTCTTTCTCTCTCTCTCTCTCTCTCTCTCTCTCTCTCTCTCTCTGCCCCTCCCTGGCTCATGCACACTCTCTCAAAATAAATAAACATTAAAAAAATGACTTTTCATGGGCCAGAATATAGTCTATTTGGTAAATGTTTGACATTTACTTAAAAGAATGTGTAAGTGCGCTGCTATCGTTGGGTAGAGTTTTCTGTAAACATCTGTCAGGTCAGGTCGGCTAACAATGTCATTCAAGTCTTCTATAACCTTAGTTATTTTCTGTTTACTTGTTCAATCAATTACTGAGAGGTGTTAAAAACTCCAACCATAATTTTGTATGTATCTATTTTTCCTTGAAATTCTTTTTAATCTAAATTTTAGTCAGTTAACATATGATACAATATTGGTTTCAGGAGTAGAATTCAGTGACTCATCACTTACATACAACACCCAGTGCTCATTACAAGTACCCTCCTTAGTACGCATCCCCCAACTTCCCTGCATCAACCCTCAGTTTGTTTTCTATCCTTAAGAGTCTCTTGTGGTTTCCCTCTTTTCTCTTTTTCTCCCCACTTCCCATGTGTTCATCTGTTTTGTTTCTTAAATTCCACATATGAGTGAAATCAAATGGTATTTGTCTTTTCCTGACTTATTTCTTGTAACATTTTTCAGCATTTTTCACACAACTAGAACAACCTTAACATTTATATGGAACCACAAAAGACCCCCAAAGAACCAAAGTAATCCTGAAAAAGAAAGCTGGAGGCATCATAAGTCCAGATTTCAAGCTATATTATAAAGCTGTATCACCAAGATAGTATGGTAGTGGCACAAAAAAAACAGACACATAGATCAATGGAACAGAACAGAAAACCCATAAATGGACACACAACTATACGGTCAACATCTTCGACAAATCAGGAAAGAACATCCAATGGAAAAAAGACAGTCTCTTCAGTAAGTGGTGCTGGGAAAACTGGAGGGTGGCATGCAGAAGAATGAACCTGGACCACTTTCTTACACCACACCCAAAAATAAACTCAAAATGGATGAAAGACCTACATGTGAGACAGGAAACCATCAAAATTCTAGAGGAGAACAAAAGCAGCCATCTCTTTGACCTCAACACAGCAACTTCTTACTAGACATGTTGCAGAAGGCAAGGAAAACCAAAGCAAACATGAACTATTGGGACCTCATCAAGATAAAAAGCTTCTGCACAGCAAAGGAAACAATCAACAAAACTAAAAGGCAGCCTACGGAATAGGAGAAGGTATCTGCAAATGACATATCTGACAAAGAGTTAGTATCTAAAATCTATAAAGAACTTATCAAACTCCACACCCAAAAACACACAATGCAGTTAAGAAATGAGCAGAAGACATGAATAGACACTCTTCCAAAGAAGACATCCAGATGGCCAACAGACACATGAAAAGATGCTCAACATCACTCATCATCAGGGAAATACACATCAAAACCACCATGAGATACCACCTCAGACCTATCAGAACGGCTAAAAGGATGCAGAGAAAGGGGGAACCCTCTTGCACTGTTGATGGGAATGCAAACTCCAGCCATTCTGGAGACCAGTATGGAGGTTCCTCAAGAAACTAAACATAGAACTACCCTATGATCCAGCAATGTTTTCCCTTGAAGTTCTATCAGTTTTTCATCCACATACTTTGAAGCTCTGTTATTAGGTGCAAAGACATTTAGGACTGTTACGTCCTCTTAATACACTGACCCCTGTATCAGTATGAAACTACTCTCTTTGCTCTGGTATCTATTTTTCTGATACTTAAAGAGCCACTCCAGCTTTTTACTTACATAAGGCAAGGCATGTCTTTCCCTATGACTTTACTGTGTACATCTCTATGTTTACAGCACATTACAGCAGAAAGCATATAGCTGGGACGTGCTACTTTTCCTATCTCACAATCTTTTAAAATTGGCATGTTTGGGGCGCCTGGGTGGTTCAGTGGGTGAAGCATCCAACTTCGGCTCAGGTCATGATCTCACTGCTCGTGGGTTCGAGCCCCACATTGGGCTCTGTGCTGACAGCTCAGAGCCTAGAGCCTGCTTCCGGTTCTGTGTGTGTGTCTCTCTCTGCCCCTCCCCTGCTCAAGCTCTGTCTGTCTCTCAAAAATAAATAAACATTACAATTTTTAAAAATTTTTTAATTTAAAATTGGCATGTTTAGATCACTTATATTAAATACAATTGTGGATATTAAATGGATATTTAAGTTTATAAAATTTATCACCTAATTATTTTTCTAATGACCCATGTGTTGTTTCCTTTTCCTCTTTTTCAGCTTTTTGAAAATTGAGTATTTTTTATGACTCTATTCTATCTCTTTTGTTGAACTGTGAGCTACACTTTTCTGTTTGAAGTGGTCACTTTAGTGTCATGGTGTACATTTTTACTTACCACAGTCATCAAGTAAGACTTTACCACTAAACATACAAGAATCCTACATTCCCCTCAGCTGGCCTTCATGTTACTGTTGTCAGACATTTTCCTTCTACACGTAAGTCTCATGGTTTGTTGCTGCTTTTGCTTTATTATTAGTTTTTAAGATTTTATTTTTAAGTAATCTCTACCCCCAGCATGGGGCCTGGGGCCTGAACTCATGACCGAGAAAAAAGAGTTGTCTGCTCCACTGACTGAGCCAGCCAGGCACACCACTGCTCTTCTTTTAAACAGACAATTGTAGGGGCGCCTGGGTGGCTCAGTCAGCTGAGCGTCTGACTTGGGCTCAGGTCAGGATCTCACAGTTCGGAGTTCAAGCCCCCCGCTGGGCTCTCTGCTGTCAGCACCGAGCCTGCTTGGGATTCTCTGTAGCCCGCTCTCTCTGCCCCTACCCCATTTGCTCTCTCTCAAAAATACACATCAAAAAACTGGACAACTGTATTTTAAAGTAATTTAAAACGTATTTTCTGCATACATTGACAATTTGCAGTGTATTTCTTTCTTTCCGCAGACTCACATATCCACCTGGTGACATCTGTTCTCTACCTCAGAACTTCCTTTACCATATTTGTGATGGAGATCCACTGGCCGTGCATTCTTTTGGCTTTTTACGTCTGAAAAAATGTTGATCTCATCTTCACTTTTAAGCGACATTTTTGCTGGTTTGCAATTCCAGGTTATGCTCTTGCCTTTCTGCACTTTAAAGCTGTTCTCTCTCCATCTCCTGGCTTGCGCCGTGCCGTCTTTATCTTTGTCCAATACATAATACATCTTTTTTCTAAAATTATTTTCTTAGCGTGGATTTATTTTTGAGAGAGGCCGAGCATGAGTGGGGGAGGGGCAGAGAGCGAGAGAGACACAGAATGTGACGCAGGCTCCAGGCTCCGAGCTGTCCGCACAGAGCCCAATGTGGGACTCGAACCCACGAACTGTGAGATCGCGACCTGACTGAAGTCGCTCACTTCACTGAGCCACCCAGGCACCCCTAATGCATCGCTTTTCCTGACTGCATTTTTCTTTTAACCGTTGTTTTCCCTGACACAATGATGATGTGTCTTGGTGTAATTTTCTTCATCTTTCTTATGCTTGAAGCTTACTGAGCTTCTGGGATCTGTGGGTTTATAGTTTTCAACAAATTGGACATTTTTCAGCCATTATTCCTTCAAATGTTTTTCGTATTCCTCATTCCCATTCTTTCTCTCAGGGACTCCAATTACGCATACACAGTGGGCCCCGGGAAGCGGTTTCAAAGCTCACTGATGCTCTGTTCACCCCCGCCCTGCCCTGCAGGCTTCTCCTTCATGGTTCTTTTTGGATACCTTCTATTGCTATCTCCTCAAGTTCCTTCACCTCTTCTGCTGCAGCATCCAACGTGTTCAAGTCTAGAAGTTCACCTGGGTTTTCTTTTATTCTGTGTTTCCTTTTAACATGCTCATGCTTTCCTCTATCTGGCTGAATATACAGAATATAGTGATAACTGCGTTAACATCTAGCTAATAATTCTATCACATGTGTCATTTCTGAGTCTGTTTCTATTTTTCATTTTGTACCTCATTATGGATCGTACTTGCCTGCGTCTGTCTCTGCATGCCTCATGATTTCTGACCAGATAGTCTGGACACTGTAGGCTTTACCGTGTTAGGTCATGGGTATTGTTTTACGCCTTCAAATATTTCTGAGCTTTGTTCTGGGTCATAGTTGGGTTATTTGGGAAGAGTCTGGTCTTCCCAAGGCTTGCTTGTAAAACTTGGGAGGTGGGATCAGAACACCTTTTTGTTTGTTTGTTTGTTTGTTTTTTAAAGATCTAACTGGCTTTATTAAGTGATTCGTGCATCAGGCAGCATCCCATTGGGAAGGTAGAGATGCTCCCAGGATGAGAGCACCTTCAATCTGCCCCACTACTGAGGCAATACCCTGGGAGTGCACTATCTGTGTGTTGCAAGATTCCCCCACTCTGGCTGTGGGCACACAAATTGTTTGGGGCCCTGCATGAGCTCCAAGGACTGTTGCACGACTCCCTTCCTGGGTTCTTTCCTTGGCACGCAGTTTCCACACATGCCCGTGCTCATCCGTACACAGCTGAGTATTCAAGGAGAATCCCACGTGGTTCTCCAAAACTCTCTTTTTCTCTTTGCAGCCCTCTCTTCTCTGGTACTCTGCCCTGTAAATTTACTTTGGCCTCCCCACCCCAAGGAAACCACCAGGTTCTCTTTGGGCTACTCCCTCCTTTCTTCCTGAGCCACGGCCTGCAAATGCTCTCAAGGCAGTAAGCTTGGCCAGTCCTTAGCTCGTTTAGTTTCTCTGTCTCTCAGAGATCACTGTCCTGTACTGCCTGCTGTCCAATGTTGGAACAATGCTGTTCGAGATAGTCTGTCCTTCATTTAACTGGTTTAAGACAGGAGGATAAACCCAGTCTGGTTACATCAATATTCTTTAAAAATAAATGTACAAGAATAAACACTAAATAAGTGTTGTCCCCCTAATCCTACACACATACAGATAAAATGTATTTATATAAAGGCATGTTATTGATTTACTTACTTACTTCAGATCCTATGTTGTAACCCAGACGTTTTTCCATAAGAGAATATATTTATTCCTAAATTGGCACTCCTGCTGAAAACACTTGCAAGTGCCACGGACACCTGAGATCTGCACCTGTGACTTAAGACACTTCAACCTTTCTCAGTAAACTGGTTTTCTACTCTGTGGTACAAGCCGTCGTTTGTGGCCAATGTGTATATATGTAAGAAAGATACCAAATTCATTTTCCTGCTAGGCTTACACTCTAGTTTTAAAAGTAATCTCCAGGGGTGCCTGGGTGGCTCAGTCAGTTACGCATCCGACTTCGGCTCAGGTCATGATCTCACAGTTCGGGAGTTCGAGCCCCGCATCAGGCTCTGTGCTGACAGCCCAGAGCCTGGAGCCTGCTTCAGCTTCTGTGTCTCCCTCTCTGTCTGCTCCTCCCCCACTCATGCTCGCTCTCTCTCTCTCTCTCTCTCTCTCTCCTTCAAAAAATAAATAAAAACATTAAAAATATATATAAAAAAATAAAAATAAAAGCAATCTCCAAAAAAGAAACTCCAAATGCAATATGAAAAACTCAGACTTACTATTTAAAGACTTTACATGTAGGGGCGTCTGGGTGGCTCAGTTGGTTAAGCGTCTGACTCTCGATTTCAGCTCAGGTCACGATCTCTGCGTCATGAGTTCAAGCCCCACATCAGGGTCCACGCTGACAGTGTGGAGCCTGCTTGGGATTCTCTCCCTCTCTGTCTCTGTCCCTCCCCTGCATGTGCTTGCTCTCTCTCTCTCTCTCTCAAAATAAATAAACTTTTAAAAATAAAGACTTTACAGCTAAACTTATTATAGACCCAAAGAAAATACGGCACCTTGGGCATAATAGCACTAAAGGTGGTCAGGTAATAATGGCACATCTCAGGTCACACAGCCCAGGGAAGGCTAAAGCCAGGATTCTCATGTACACAAAACACAAAGCAAACATGCCTGTTTTTGTCCCGTTAACATCTCCTGCCTCAGAGACTATACAGCGGTCTCTTCCTGACTGGTCCCCAACCCACACATCTGTCTGCTTTCCACATATCCTCTACTTCTGTCAGGATGGCTTCTCACACTGCACATGTGACCAGAATATTCCTCTGTTTTGAACCCTTCAATAGGTCCCCTGCCTAAAAGGATCAAGCACGACATACAAGGCCCTTGTCACTTAGTCGCTGCAGAATTACCCAGCTGAAATTCCTTAAAATTCCAAACCTCTGCCCCATTCAACTGTGGGGCCTCAGTACACGCCATTTCCAATCCTGAAACACCAATCTCCCGTCCGTTACCAGGCAGCTGTTAGGCACCCTTACAAACCTCACTGGGCTATCATTCTTTTTCTGTGAACTGTGCTTTCTTCCAACTTACTCCCCACCCCTCAAGCAATACAGCCCCACAGAGTTAATTACCCCGATTCCTGTACCCCCTCTGTACTTGACACGACTACCTTATGCTTTCAAATGTCCATCTTCTCATGACACTCAAGAATTTTTAAGTCCCACAAAGCACCCAGCATCCAGCAGGCACCCAGTAAATGCTCAATGACAGAAATGAAGCCGCTACTCCACATCATCAATTCACCTTCGGTCTCCCCTACTCCCACCGCCACTTTCCTTGCTCAGTTCACACACAATCTTTTGTGAGCTACCTGTGTCCAGGGATGACTGCATGTGTGGTCACTAAAATATCTATAGTCTTTTCTGCTTCCTTTCTGAACTCAGCTTTCCCAAAGCACATGCAAGTTCTGTAAGCAAGTGGTACTACTTGGGAAATAATTACTAACATTAATATTTAAGTTCTCTTCCAATTAGTTACCATAAAATTGCTAACAGAACCATGAGTTAGGTGCAAAATTATTTAAATATTTTAATGTTTTGGAACATGTAATTTATATAATCGCAGAGAGTAAAATATTTTTAGCAATTTCAAGACTTCAAAGGTGCTTCCTAAAAATTCAATAAACATTAATTACTGATTCCCTATTATTACATTATGATAGCATTCTTTTTACAGCTAATGTGGAAGTGAGGTTTTTTGTGTTTTGTTGTTTGTTTTAGGATTTACTTCAATTTCAGTTTATATTTTTTAAAAAGTAGAGAAAGCCTAAAAAAATCTGCAACCATTGGTTTCTTATAGCTGCTGGTCAACCTTCTGACTGGGCCTACCTATGAATGCCCAGTGGTTCTACAGAAGTCAACAGGGTGGCTTTGCGCACTAATGAAGGCACAGTGGTACCTGCTCTCTGCCAGAAACTATAGTTATATACAATGGTTTTAAGCATGTAACTGTTATTAATATGGTCTTTGTATATACAGGAAGTCCTCTTTGAAGTCTAGTAAGCAATGCAATGACTGTTTTGATTCTGCTTAGCTGGACGAAGATAAATGTCTAAGCAGCCTCGGAACAAGTCAGGATGCCGGGGCGAGTTTAGCGCCACTGCTCCGTCATCTGGCACATGGCAATTCACACATTCAAATGTTTACAGAATACCTCAGGTCTCTGCATTTAAGCTCCATATGGCAAAAGAGAAAAAGAACTTGAATTTATTAGTAGCAGCAAATCAGACAGTTAAGAAAGACTCACGGCCCTGGAAATATGTCTTTCTTACATTCTTTTTCACCTATCTTGAAACCACAAATCACCTACTGTGATCAAATGACATGCTGATATCAAAGTATACTAACTTCTCTGGCTATAGTTTGCACCCCGTTTAAAATCTGAAAATTCCAGTAACCAGTCATTTAGTACAGGGTGCTAACAGTCTTTACAGCAATACCCAGATATCACCAGAGGGGAAGAAAAAAACCCATGAATAGAACAGAAACTGGAAAGGCTTTGAGTCAGACACTGTAAGTGGGATAGGCAACACTTGAAAACTGAGTGACTGAGGTAATTCCAAAGGTAGCCACTCAACACACTCCGCAAGCTCGTCACCAACATGGCCCTGCTGACCTGGGCACCCAGGCCAGGGGCAGCCCCCTCCGTCCACCCCACACCCGGCCACAGGGAGGCACCTGGTGCCAGGACAGCCACACCAGAGACTAGCCAGTGACCTAAAATAATAACCACAAAAAGTACTTGCCTTTTGCAGAATCCCCAACTTCCCATAACACAGAATGTGGTGATAACACTGAGTTGGCCTCCAGGATTGTTACTAAAACTGTTATGGTCCAAGAAATTCACAAGGCAGGGAGAGGAGGCACAGAAACTTTCACTGGAGGGCTAAGAGTCCGAAGGAAGAGGGAGGGGTGCCTCCCGGCAGGAGCTGCAGAAGAAAGGGAGCAGAGGTGTGGAGAGCAAGCTGAGGGGAGGCAGAGCAGAGACTTCCATGTGAAGCAGGTGCACAGGCGGGCAGCAGCAGGAGGCGGGGACCCACCGGATATGTAGCCTTAACAGGGCACCCTGGCCAGGTGATCAGGCGCCTGTCAAAGCATCTGGTCCCCGTGGGTCTCACAACGAGGGGAAGGGCACAGACCTCTTGCTGAAACTGCAAACATTTAAAGGCCACGACAACACTCAGCGCTGCAAACAGCACTGCAGAATGATGATGGTGTGAAGTCCTAACGACCTGTTTGAAAACCCACTGGCAGTTTGTTTCCAGAGGCTCCAAGCCGTCTACCTGGAGCTGTGCCCCTCGGCATGCTTACCCAGCACACGCCTCCTCGCCTAGGTGAGACCTCTGCTCACGCACCAGGCCCCGCCATCTGCTTGAGGACTCTGTTCTGTGGATTCTCCCCTCCATTCTTCGGATCATCAATCTTTCCTTCTTTCCTGCATCATTTCCATGAGGATACAAGCACACTGTTACCACTAGGCTGAAGACACAAAACACCCTCCTCGGGACCACACTTCCACCTCCAGCTGCTAGGAACCTCTTTTCCTTCCTTTTCAACTCCGTTGGAGCTGTGCACCCCAGCTCTTTCTAAGAGAAATTAAATGCAAGCCACAAATGTGAGCTATGCAGTAAATTAAAACACACACACCCACACACACACACACACACACACACACACACACTAACAACAATGGTGAAAACAAGACAGCACTTCACACCTATCAGAAAGGCCAAAGTCCAAGGCACGTGGGTGAGCAAGTGGGGCAACAGGAACTCTCGTTCACGGCGGTGGGAGCGCAAATGGTGCGGCCACTTTGGAAGACAGTTTGGCAGCTTCTTACAAAACGAAACATGCTCTTACCATACGATCCAGCAATTATGCTCCTTGGTATATACCCAAAGGAGCTGAAAACTTTGATCCACACAAAAAAAACTTGCATATGAATGTTTATAGCACTTTTATTCAAAATTTCAAAACTTGGAAGCCACCAAGATGTCCTTCAGAACGTGAATGGATAAACTACGATCCATCCAGACAGTGGAATATTACTCACACTCAAAAGAAATGAGCACCAAGCCAGGAAAAGACATGGAGGAACTTTAAATGCACATTACTAAGGGAAAGAAGCCAATTTGAAAAGGCTACATACTGTATGATTTCACGTACAGGACATTCTGGAAAAGGCAAAGCCACAGAGACAGTAAAAAAAAAAAAAAAGAAAAAAAGTGGTTGCCAGGGGTTGGCGGAGGAAGGGAGGTACAGGAGGAGCCCAGAAGATGTTTTAGGGCAGTGAAACCACTCTGCATGATACCGTAATAGGGATACCTAGCATTAGACACTTGTCCAAACCCAAAGAATGTACACCACCAAATGACCCAATGGGAACTATGGACTCTGAGCTAATGATGATGTATCAGTATAGGCTTACCAACTGTCACAAACGCCCCTCTGGTGGGGGATGCTGACTGTGTGGGGGCGTGCGTGCGTGTGTGTGTGTGACGACGGAGGAGGGGTACGTGGGAACTCCCTGTATTCCTTGCTCAATTTTTCTGTGAATCTAAAATTGCTCCAAAAAATGAAGTCTATTAAACCCCCACTCCAAAGAAAAAAACCCCACAGGTGAATGCTACTCACATCATATTTCACTCAGTAACACCCACAATATTCTATCAAAGGTAATCCATTTAAACTATTAATGAGATGTTTCGTACTCTTTTCTCGTACCAAGCCTTCAATATTCGGTGTGCACTTGCACACTTAGAGCACATCTCAGGCGTTCCACGGCCACACACAGCCAGGCACCTCGGACTAAAAGGTGCAGGGCCATGCTCACTCTCCAACCTGCCAGTAAGGCTCTTGCTCGCCACCAATCCTCCAGCATCACACTGGACTCCACCGACAAAAGGCACAGGGGTTCACTCTCTCCCATTGGATGGTCTTTCTTCCACTGGCCTGCTGGTCATCACACCCTCCTGATGCTTCTGAGAACCCACTCCGACCCCAGATGTCGTGACTCCAGGCAAAGATGGCTCCACACATTCCCCCAGACCAGGACTCCTAACCTTAGGGTCAGTTCCCAGCCACCTTCTCTGCTCTGTGTTCAGTTTGTGCCTCAGGCTTCTAGCAGGTTCCTCCTTTCAGAGAAGAGACCTTATTTCTTTCCTGGTAGCTTTCAGGGAAGAGGTGTAGAATCAAATGCCTTGACCCCAAGTCCTGGATGGCCCTATAAGCGGGGACAGGGACTGAGAAGTGGGGAAGCCGGGCTTCAGTGACAGAGGCGGAGTGCAGAAAGACCGGGCAGAATAACTCCCACTGCCAGTTAGCTCCTAACTGCGTCTCAAGAAGCATGTGTCGCTTGTATCACGAGAAAAGCAAACTTTCCTAGAAAGACTTCTGGAAGCTGAAAGGGTAGGCCAGCTGGTGGTGAGAAGGGGCCCTCACGTTCAGTGCTCGCAAGGCATTCGGGTCTGGCCCTCTCTGTCCTTGCTCAGTCAGGATCACAGACGCCATCTCCTCTGTTGCCTAGGTGGCCTGCCAAACTGTTGACTACACCACTGGGCACTGGTGCACTGGAGGGGCCAGCAGACAGAGCCCGGTGCCCGGATGACGGCATGCCACCCACATGTGACAGACCCCGACCTGAGGCTAAGGCCCCTCCCTCCCGCCAGCACAACCCCAGCCCATGTGGATTCCAAACTGGCACAGGAACAGCATCCTCCATTGCTGATAGGGACACCCAGACTATGTATCTGCTGCTCCAAGGCTCTGGTAACAAACTTTAACAATTTTACCAAGAGACAAAAACTGGTAACAGAAATCAGTTAAGGAATGGGAAACTGACATACCCAGAAGCAAGAAGATTCAGGTACCTTCATTTGATGTCTCAAGTACAGAAAATTTTGCATTTATATAAAGTGAAAGGCATTTAACCACATTATCAGAAATTCTAAAAATGTTCTCTATTTCATTTTCAGTAATTTAATAACTAGAATCTCATATTCTGATGAAAAACAAAGACTGTATATTCTTTTTTTTTTAATGTTTATTTATTTTTGAGAGAGAGAGAGAGAGAGAGAGAGAGTGACCGAGCACGCACACAAGCCAGGGAGGGGCAGCGAGAGGGAGACACGGAATCTGAAGCAGATTCCAGGCTTTGCGCTGTCAGAACAGAGCCTTACACGGGGTTCGAACCCACAAATTGGGAGATCAGGATCTGAGCTGAACTCAGATGCTTAACCCACTGAGCCACCCAGGCACCTCTGTATAGTCTTTAAATATATGTATAAGCATTTTTTCTGGCATTAAATAGGAGATACATGTGATTATGTATAAAATCACATCTGTGAGATACAATGGTCAACACCATATATAAAATAAATGGCTGAACAAAAACAGACTCCAAAGAGCTTTTGAAATCTGTATTTTTAACGCTGACAATCACACCTCAATTACAAATAGCAGCTTAATTCAAAAACAGCACAGTCTTCACCTCACACACGCTACAATGGCTTTGCTCGAAAAGACAACAACAAACAACAGGTGTTGGCGAGGTGTGGAACCCCGTGCACTGTTGGTGGGAATTGTAAACAGGTGCAGCTGCTGTGGAAAACAGGCCGGGGGTCCCTCACAAAATCAGAAACAGAACTACCATGTGACCTAGCAATTCCACTTCCGGGCATGTATCCAACGAAAACGGAAACACGAGCTCAAAACCATGTCTGCACCTCCACTTTCACTACAGTAGCAGCTACAAGAGCCAAGGCATGGAAGCAGCCCAAGGGTCCATTAATGGAAGAACGGAGAAAACACAATGGAGCACTACTCAGCCATAAAAAAGAACAAAATCTCAACACCAACGGATCTCGAGGGCATTATGCTAAGGTGAAGTAAGTCAGAAAAGGACAAATCCCATATTGTTTCACTTACATGCTGAATCTAAAAAACGACAATAAAAAGAACAAATACTGAGCTCAGACAAAACAGACTGGCAATGCCAGCGGCAGGGCTGGAGGAGGAGAGAAATGGGTGAAGGGGGTCAAAAGGTGCAAGCTTCCAGTTATAAGATAAGTAAGTCCCAGGGACATCATTGTGTATGTCATGACATCTACAGTTAACAATACTGTCTTGCATATCTGAAAGTTGCTAAGAGAACAGATCTGAACAATTCTCATCGTAAGAAAAAAGTCTGCAACCGTGTGTGGTGGCAGATACCAGATTTACTGTGGTGATCATGTGTGTACAAACACTGCCTTATTATGTTGTACACCTGCAACTAATATAATGTTGTATATCATACCTCAATAAAAAAAAAATTTTTTTAAGAGCAAAGTCAAAAGCAATTTTAGACAGCTTTGAGCTGATCCCTAAACTAACACAAGATCCAGCTTGGTAGCCACTGTCAAAATGTGGCTACAGAGCACTTGAAATGTGATTAGTCAAACTGAGATGTGGCAAAGTATAAAATCCACACCAGACTTCAAAGACTTGTATAAAAAAAGGAATGCAAATATTTCAGTAATAATTTTTGTATTGATTCCACGCTGAAATAATATTGTCGCTGGTTACTTAAGGTTAAGTAAAATATACTAGGTAAAATTGATTATATTTGTTTCTTTTTACCTTTATAAGATGGTTACTAAAAAAAAAATATTTTTAAGTAGGCTGCACGCCCAGCATGGAGCCCAACGCAGGGCTCGAATTCGCAACCCTGCGATCAAGACCTAAGCTGAGATCAAGAGTCAGATGCTTAACTGACCGAGCCACCTAGGTACCCAGTTTTATTTTAAGTAATTTCTACACCCTACACGGGGCTCAAACTGAGATGATGGGTCACAAGCTCTGGCCAGGTACCCCCTCAGTACACTTTCAAGACATTATTATGGAAATATCCCAACACATACAAAAGACGAAAGAATAGTATAATGAACTCTTCACGTACCCATCACTCAGCTTCAACAATTATGTTTCATCTACTCTTTCCACCTCCCCACTTTTTTTTTTTTTTTTTGAGAGAGCGAGCGGGGGAGGGGCAGAAGGAGAGTGAAGGAGTAAGAGGGAGGGAGGGAGGGAGGGAGACAGAGACAGACAGAGACAGACGGAATATCTCAAGCAGGCTCCAAACTCAGTGCTGAGACTGACACGGGGCAGAATCCCACAACCCTGGGATCATGACCTGAGCTGAGATCAAGAGTCAGACGCTTAACCGACTGAGGCCCCCCACCCCCCCACCCCCCGCCCCACGCCCCTGGTTACTAACAATTTTACAACTACACGTGACTTACATTCCATTTCTCTTGAGCAGTACTGGGCTGGAAAGTCACTATTTCTCCCTTTTCCCATCTTCTATGTACTAATAATAAAGAATAAATATCCAGCCCTAAGCAGAAGGAAATGAAGTCACAGGGAATAATTTACAAATAGGAAAAAGAACAGCTAGAAAATGAGAATTTGACTACAGCTGACAATAGCTCGAAATACTTTAATCCTTTTAAACTCCCAAGTTTTTTAACACAGAAATTTAAAACTTCTGTAAAGCATAAAGTTGTTGTTTTTTTTTTTTTTAATACCAACTTAGACAAAATATCTGTAATACAGAGGCAGTAGGCTAATCTCCTCAATATGTACAGGAGCTTCTAACCATCCCAACAACCTTATATGGTGCGTCCAATTACCATCCTCACTTTACTGAAGAGAAAATTGAAGTGCTGAGTTTGAGAAACTTGTTCACGCTGGCTAGTAAGTCTCAGAACGAGGATTCGACGTAGGTGAGCTGGCTCCAGACACTGGAAGATGTGCTGGAGTCCCTTCCTGGGCAAGGCAGCTGCTCAGATGAAGGCACCCTTCCCAAAATACAGCTGTATGAGTCCTAGGGCTCACATCGCTGGGGCATGGGCACACCAGCCAGTTAAGGGAGGTGGAGTATAGGTGGGGCATCAAAATCAAAATACATGTGCATTAGCAGAGACCAACAAAGCCAAAAACTGCTTCTCAGACGAGCAAAAAAACGGACAGGTAATGGCGAGACTCAAGAGGAAGGAGAAAGTACAAAACACCAAGGTCAAAATGAAAACATCGTTACATCAAACTCACTTAAAATACCAATAACAATAAATAAGTATCAACATATTTAGGTCAAACTTTTGGTGAAAGTTTGATGAAATGTTCAAAGAATTCCTAGAAAGTACAATTTACCAAAACAGATAGATCGAAACTGGAGCAGTACTTTAATTAGTAAATAAACTTGACCAGATGTAAGTCCAAGCTGAGATGGCTTCTAGCAAAATTTAATAAGAAATAAGTGTAGGGGCCTGGGGGGCTCAGGCAGTTAAGCCTCCTACTTCAGCTCAGGTCATGAGCTCGTGGTCCGTGAGTTTGAGCCCCACGTCGGGCTCTGTGCTGACAGCTCGAAGCCTGGAGCCTGCTTCGGATTCTGTGTGTCTCTCTCTCTGCCCCTCCCCCACTCACGCTCTGTCTCTTTCTCCTTCAAAAATAAACAAACATCCCAAAAACAAAATGTTTAAGAAATAAGTCTAATTTTATTTTATTTTTTTTAATTTTTTTTAATGTTTATTATTTTTGAGAGAGACAGAGAGCAAGCAGGGAAGGGGCAGAGAGAGAGGGAGACACAGAATCCGAAGCAGGCTCCAGGCTCTGAGCTGTCAGCACAGAGCCCAACGCGGGGCTGGAACTCACAGACCATGAGATCATGACCTGAGCCGAAGTCGGCCGCCAACCGACTGAGCCACCCAGGCGCCCCGTAATAAGTCTAATTTTAGACAAACTCTTCCAGATAACAGAAAAAGGTACACACCAAAAATTAACCATGATCTACATCCTGAAATCCAACAGATGAAAGAAAATTCCAAGTTACTCTCATTCATGAAAATAAATGCAAAAAAATTCTAAATAATTGTATGAGCAAACTGAATCTGGCAATAGACAGAAGAGGATACTACTATGGCAAAGTGGGTTTTTACCCAAGAATTCATAGTTCAACACTGAGCTGATTTTCTAATTACTTTATCACATTACAGAACAAGACACAAGTACCATGTAATTAAACAGATGCCAGAAAAGGCTTTTGATAAAACTGAATATCCATTCATTAAGAAAAACATTCCTAATTAACCAGGAATACAAGGTAACTTTCTTAAAATGATAAATAAAGGCTATCTTTAAAAAAAAAATCTATTAACAAAAAACGTAAAAACAAAACAGTGCAAGTTTTCCCTTTGGAATCAGGAATGAGATTGAAGGTACCTGCAACCATCATTTCTATTCAACTTTATCCTAGAGATCCCAGCCACAACAGTCAGGAAAGAAAAATACAAGGACTGATGATTAGAAAAGAGAACAAGAAGTGTCACTATTTGCAGATGATATAATTGTACACACAGAAAACCCAAAAGGATGTAAAAATAAATAAGAATATCTTACAAATGTTGATAAATAACAAAATATTTTCAATTATATTCCCATATACCAACAACAAATACTTTTTTTAAAAATTTAAGTTAGCACTTATAACATCTACCAAAAAAACAAAAAAGCCACCAGGTACTACACTCATGGAAACTGGCCATTATGGCTGGTGTGAACCAGTGTTGCTGGTACAGAGGGACATAATAAGCAAGGGCAGCACAGGTCAGTGGAGCCAGGGCTGCGAAACGTGGCTGGCAGTTGGAGACTAGCTACAAACACAAGGACTGAGGCAATGAGGAAATATACTGAAGATAATGCAGCGAGGTTTCTCACTGTAGGATTAGAGGGGCACAAATATACAATGGAAGAAGGCCATAATAAACTCCAAATGCTGGACCAGAACTGAAAAGAGCTGGTGCAAACTCCTGGTTTTAATAGATCACAAAAGCCGATACAGGTGGATGAGTGTACACACACACACATTTATTTCCTATCTCTGTTGGCTGTGAGAACATCTAGCACCCAAATTTTGATTTGTAAATACCATGGTCTATTAAAAGAAACCAAGCCTTCTTAGAATAATGGCTGATTTCAGGGTTGTGGCAGAAAAAAACTCAACATAAGAACGGAACTTCTGGTACTATAACGAAAGACTCAAAGAACAATGAAGATATGTCTAAAGGATTCAGCAGCCAGCATATAACCTATTAAAACCAGGAGTTTCCACCAAATCTGGCTATATTTGATACAATGCATAAAACAGAAACCCGTAAGTTCATATTTATATAGGGGGTACACAGATAACAAGAAAGGAGAGCCCTAGCTTACTGCAGAGCGTCAATAAACGCTAAAGGAATGACAACATTAAAAGGTCACCATTTGGCTACCACAGATTTACTGGACTCAACTAAGAATCACCAACAGATCCTAAAACCAGAGGGAGAAGGTCTGATGAGAAACAGGACATTTACAACAACTTCAAAGTATTTCCCTACAAAAGACATTACCTAATCATTACTAGTAAATACAAGATTCTTATTAACTTTATAGTGAACAAACCAATCAGATAACAGCTTAACCATTAGGTGGGAGTTATCGCCACCCATAATGGAACAAATCAACACCACAAACTCCTGAGATGATGTGCTACAAAGAACACAGCATCACTTGTATGAAATTCCTGCTCAAATGCAAAATCTGAGTCTAATCAGGGGGAAACCTCAGATACACCCAAGTTAAGGATCATTCTACCAAGTGTGCAGTCTCTCATAAAAATGTCAAGGTCAGAGTGCCTGGCTGGCTCAGTTGGTGGAGCATGTGACTCTTGATCTTGGGGCTGTAAGTTTGAGCCCCACATTGGATATAGAGATTACTCAAAGATAAAATCTTTTTGTTGTTGTTGTTGTTGTTTATTTATCTTTGAGTGAGAGACAAAGCATGAACAGGGGAGGGGCAGAGAGGGAGGGAGACATAGAATCTGAGTTCTGTGCTGAGCTGTCAGCACAGAGCTGGACACGGGGCTCGAACCCATGAACCATGAGATCATGACCTGAGCTGAAGTCGGACACTCAACCGACTGAGCCATCCAGGTGCCCCAAAAAATAAAATCTGGAAAAGAAAAAAAAAAGTCAAGGTCATGAAAGACAAAAGACTGAGAAATTCCAAATATGGCAACCAAATGCAGTGAGTGATCTTGAAACTTATTCTGGACCATAAAGGAACAGGGAGGAAAGTTCTTTCATTTGTTTTTGCTATTAGGAACACTCTGGGGTGGGGGGAGGCAGAGTGCCTGAGTGGCTCAGTTGATTAAGCATCCAAACTCTTGCTTTCAGCTCAGGTCATGATCTCACAGTTCCTGAGATCAAGCCCTGTGTCGGGCTCTCTACTGACAGCATGGAGCCTCCTTGAGACTCTTTCTCTCTCTCTCTTTCTTTCTTTCTTTCTTTCTTTCTTTCTTTCTCTCTCTCTCTCTCTCTCTCTCTCTCCCTCCCTCCCTCCCTCTGCATCCCCCACCCCAAATAAATAAACATTAATTTTTTTTTTTTTTTAAAAAGAACATTTGGGGGACAAATGGTGAAATTTGAAAGAACCTGTGGGTGAGATGTTAATACTATAACAATGCTAATTTTCTGATTTGACAGGTATACAATTTATATGGAGAAGAATGTTCCTGTTTTTAGAAAAATACACATTCATACTAGAGGTAATGGACACTATGTTTATAATTTTTCTTCAAGGGAGCCCAGAGAAAAATCGTAAAACATGTACATGTGTGTATAGAGAGAAGAAGGGGAAGAGAGAGGAAGGGAGACATGTAATGATAAGGCAAATGTAATAAAATGCCAAAAGTTGGGGAATCTGGGCCAAGAGGATATAGAAATTTGGTAATATTTTTGTACTTTTCTATAAATTTGAAATTGTTTCTAAGTTAAGTGATTTTAAAACTTATTAAATGCCAAAGAATAAATCGAAAGCTAGAGGGAAACCATGCAGAGAAAACTATACCTAAAAGAGAAGACTATAAATCTTCATTGACAAAAGTAAAGACACCCAAAGTAAACGGAAATCACACACTTACAGATGAAAACTCAAAGTTAGAGAAAACTATACATTTTTATTGAGAAAAGTACAGATACTCAAATAAATGGAGAAAAATATCAGCTTCAAAGATGCAAAACTCGAGGTGACAATGTCATCATTCCTCAGACTGATCTATATATTCAATGGAATTTGAACCAAAATTCAAACAAATCTGTATATGGAAACTGAGAGTCTAGAATTTACATAAAAAGACAAGGGAGCCAAGAATAACCAAAACAAGGAGGACTACCAGGACTTATTAAAACGCTGTACTGGGCGCCGGGGGGGGGGGGGGGGGGGGGGGGTTGCAGTCAGTTAAATGTCCAGGTCTTGAATTCAGCTCAGGTCATGATCTCATGGTTCATGGAATCGAGCCTATGTTGGGCTCTTTGCTGACAGTATGGATGGAGCCTGCTTGGGATTCTCTCCCTCCCTCCCTCCCTCCCTCCCTCCCTCCCTCTCTCTCTCTCTCTCTCTCTCTCTGCCCCGCCCCTGCTCATGCTGTCTCTCTCAAAAATAAATAAACATTAAAAAAAAAAAATAGCTGCACTAACTGAGGGAGAATGGTATTGATCCAAGGATAGACAAACAGACAAAGAACACAGAACCAAGATATTTATAGACTCTAAATTTATAACAGAGATGGCATTACATAGCACTGTGGAAAGAACATTCTTTTTAACTAATAGTATTAGGACAACTATGTATCCAAATGAAGGAAAAATAAAATATAATCCCTACATCACATGATACACAAAAATCAATTTCAAATTATAGACCTAAATGTGAAAAATAACATTGGTATCTTCATGATCTCCAGTGAAGGAAAACATTTTAAAGCAAGACATCAAAAGAACTACAGCATAAAGGAGTGAACAGATCTAACTATTTAAAAATAACCTTCCAGGAGTGCCTGGGTGGCTCAGTCGGTTGAGCCTCTGACTTCGGCTCAGGTCATGATCTCGCGGTTCATGAGTTTGAGCCCTGCGTTGGGTGCTGTGCTGAGCCTGCTCAGAGCCTAGAGCCTGCTCCGGGTTCTATGTCTCCCTCTCTCTCTACCCCCTTGCCCACTCACACTCTTGTCTCTCTCTCTCTCTCTCTCAAAAATAAACATTAAAAAAAAATTTTTAAATAAACTTCTAGACAAAAGACAGCATTAAGAAAGAAAAAAAACTAAGAAAAAGATCTAAAACTCAATAGAAAATAAATGAGCAAAAGACTTGAACAGGCTTTCACAAAAAAAGGATATCCAAATGGTCAATTAACATATAGTCAAAGAATGTAAATTAAAATCACAGTAAAATACCAAGCAGAGTAGCTAAAATTAAAAAAAAACTGTGTTGGGGCACCTGCGTGGCTCAGTAGGTTGAGCGTCCAACTTCGGCTCAGTTCATGATCTCACAGTCCGTGGGTTCAGGCCCCGCGTCGGGCTCTGTGCTGACAGCTCAGAGCCTGGAGCCTGCTTCAGATTGTGTGTCTCCCTCTCTCTCTAACCCTCCCCCATTCATGCTCTGTCTCAAAAATAAATAAACGTTAAAAAAATTAAAAGAAAAAAACAACTGTGACCATTTAGGCAAAAAAACAAAACCACGGGAACTCTGGTGCACTGCTGGTAGAGTGGAAACAGGTATAACCATGTTGGGGAACACACACTATATTTTAAGACTTCAAAAACACAATATATTATGACCAAGTAGTTTCTCTTCTAAATACATATCTTTCCTGATACCTTGTTTTGTAGGCACCAAGATACCTGTACAAGATTATTCATACCAGCTCCAAACTGGAAATAGCCCAGATACATAGAATGGATAAATGTATTGTAGTCTATTCGTATAGTGAAACACTACTCAGCAATAAAATGATCAAATTGTAGCTCAGTTCAAAACAAATCTTAAAAATATTATTGCATGAGGGGCGCCTGGGTGGCGCAGTCGGTTAAGCGTCCGACTTCAGCCAGGTCACGATCTCGCGGTCTGTGAGTTCGAGCCCCGCGTCAGGCTCTGGGCTGATGGCTCGGAGCCTGGAGCCTGTTTCCGATTCTGTGTCTCCCTCTCTCTCTGCCCCTCCCCCGTTCATGCTCTGTCTCTCTCTGTCCCAAAAATAAAAAAAAAAAAAAAAAAAAAAAAAACGTTGAAAAAAAAAATATTATTGCATGAAAAAAACCATATACCAAAGACTGTAGGTAATTTGCTTCCATTTATGTAATATTCAAAAACAGGCAAAACTATACTGTTTAGGTATGTATGCTTAGTGGTTACCTACAAAAGGAAAGAAAGGGAACTGTAACCAACCTTTAGTGGGCTTTTCGAGTCACCAGAATGTTCTATTTATCTGACTGGTACTCATATTAGGGGTCAAATTCAAATAATTTACAGAGCTATACATTCATTTTATGCTCTTTTATAGCATTTAACAATAAAAAAAGTTTTGAAAAAAGAAATAAATGTTTGACAAAAGAACAAGGTAATTCAGTTGGTGAGGAAGAGGCTTCTCAGTAAATGATACACAACTGGAAATCCATAGGAAAACACCTCCAACCTTACCTAACACCACTGTAAAAATTAATGTGAAATGGATAACAGACCTATACATAAAAGCTAAATTATAGGGGCACTGGCTGGCTCAGCCAGTGGAGCGTGCGACTCTTGATCTCAGGGTCATGAGTTCAAGTCTCTCCTTGGGTACAGAGATTACTTAAAAATAAAATCTTTAGGGGCGCCTGGGTGGTGCAGTCGGTTAAGCGTCCGACTTCAGCCAGGTCACGATCTCGCGGTCCGTGAGTTCGAGCCCCGCGTCAGGCTCTGGGCTGATGGCTCGGAGCCTGGAGCCTGTTTCTGATTCTGCGTCTCCCTCTCTCTCTGCCCCTCCCCCTCCCCCGCTCACCTTCACTCCCTCTCTCTCTCTCTCTCTCTCTCTCTCTCTCTCTCAAAAATAAAAACGTTAAAAAATTTTAAAAATAAATAAATAAAATAAAATAAAATCTTTAAAAACATAAAAAGCTAAAATTATAAAACTTTAATATGAAAACAAAGTACAAAAATCTTCCCAACCTTAGAGTAGACAAAAGATTTCAACCTTGGGGTAGACAGATTTCTTAGGATCCTGAAAAGCACTAATGATAAAAGAAAAAAAAATGATGAACTGGACTTCATCAAGCTTTATAAAACTTCTTTCTGTTCCTCAAGACAGAGGAAGGTTGCTTCTGGCTTCTGCCCCAGCATGGACTGCTCCCACACTTAACAATGAAAACCAACTAATTTCAAGTCCAAGACTTTTTTTGAAGCTACCAGGGAACTGAGGTCACAGAGCAAATTGGCCCAAACTCCGAGTGCCTTCAAGGAAAGAGCATACACACTCACCTGAGGTGGATGCAATGTGGCACTGGTAAGAAGACTGTTATGACCAGATGACAAATTGTGAAGACTGCAAACTGTCAGGACAACTCCTGGGGTCACAGAAATTGGGGAAGTCCGTATCCCTTTGCAACCTGTCTACGAAACCCACAGGATGGTCACCGAAAAGACGTGAAAGAGCCCTAAGAAGCACTGATGGCAGCACAGAACTGGGCAGGGGAGCAGCAGCCAAGTGGGAGGGGCAAGAAATTTCAGCCAGGTCCTTCCCTTCCATCTCCACTAAGGAACAAAAGCCTTAATCTGTACAGGGGAGGGCTGTGGTGAACACTCATTACAACTTGGGGAAGGGAATGGGGGGGGGGGGGTGGCATTTACTCCTGGAGAAGGGGCAGGATTACACAATGAGCTCATAACCTGAGCCAAGGAAGAAGGGACAGAAGAACCAAGAGGGCCACTCCCCAAGACTCAGGGTTGCCATACATGCCTAACACGGAGTCTTACTCAGAATAATGAAGACAGCACCACACCACCACCAAACATGATTAAATAAAAAAGCTTCAAATAACAGCCAACTGAAGACTACTACTAGGACGGACGGAGAGGAATAAGGGTGTGCAAAGATACACTTTGTGAAGTACTACAAATAGGGAAGGCTTAAAACTCAGAATTACAGAGTTCTGGTAACCCAACTTCACACTAAACATAAGCCATTGCTACAGAACTTTGACAGCTGTGGTGCACTGACAATAACCAAAGCAACAATAAATCCTAAACCTAGGTCTACTTTTAACGAGAGTAATACAAACTACAGCACTAAAGACCAAGTAGAAAGAAAGCTGTGTCCATTTCCAGGCATGAAAATGATTTACTTCAGTTTCTACTGTCCTATACAGTATGTCTGGCTTTGAAAAACAATTATAAAGCATATAAAAGGCATGGGGGAAAAAAACCCACACTCCCAAGAGACAGAGCAATCATGAAAACAAGATTCAGACATGAAGCAGGTGTTGGAACTATCTAACAGGGAATTTGAAATAACTATATACAATTAATATATTAAAGACTATTAACAGAAAAAGTGGACAACATGCTACATCAGAAAGGTAGTTTCAGCAGGGAAATGAACACTACAGAATCAGTGAGCGTGAAGACAGATCAACTCACCCAAACTAAAACACAAAAAGAAAAGGTGGGCGGTGGGGGGAACAAACAACAAGTGTGACACAATAGGAAACATTCTCATTTATAGGTAATCAGAATCCTAGCAAGAGGTGAACAGAGCAGAAGAAATTACGGTTGAGAACTTTCCAAAATTAATGACACACCAAACCACAGATCCAAGAAGCACAGAGAATATCAATTAGGCTAAAAAAAACCCAAAAAAAACCAAAAAAAAAACCTGCCTCATTATATCACTTCCAAAATGCTACAAACGAAAAAGAGAAAATCTTGAAGGCAGCCAGAGATAAGAGACATTAGACACAGAAGAACAAAAACAAGGATTACAGCAGGGTTCCTGGTGGGGGGGGGGGAGGGGGAAGGATGGGGACATGAAACCCAGAAGACGGTGATTTTTTTTTCTTTTTTAGAGTACTGAAAGGGAAAAGCAACAACCACCACCTATTAAGTCAAAATTCTATACCCAGCAAAGATATCTTTCTAAAAATAATGGAGAAAGATTTTCTCAGAAACAAATACTGAAGAAAATTCATTGCCAGGAGACTTAACCTACAAGAAATGTAAGATATTTCAGGCAGAAAGAATCTGAGTAATACTGAAACTTGGATCTACAAAAAGAAATGAAGAGCCCTAAAAACATAAAGCAAGTAAAATAAAATCAGTCTTTTCTGTTTTTTCAAGAATTGCACTAAAAGATAACTTTCAAAAGCAAAAATAGTGAGTACTGTGTGTTAATAGCACATATAAATGCAAAATAAATAACATCAGAGAATTGGGAATACACTATGTAAAGGCCCTTTGGCAGGCAGACCTTAGAGAGACTGTGGGTTCAACTCCAGACCACTGCAAAGAGCCACTCAAATGTATTTCTTTTTCCCAGTACACTAGTATACTGTAGCCTATTAGTGTGCAATAGCAGAAAAATTATGTACATACGTGAACTTTGTATCTTATTTTAAAATTACTATAAATACAATGTCTATTAAAAATGCTAACCATCATCCGAGCTTTCAGCGAGCTGCAACCTTTCTGCTGGTGGAGGGTCTTGCCTTGACTCAGACTGCTGCTGACTGATCAGGGTCCTGGTTGCTGAAGGCTGGGGTGTCTGTGGCAGTTCCTCAAAACAAGAGAATGAATTTGCCGCCTCTTCCTTTCCCAAATGATCTCTCTGTGGCACGTGATGCTGTCTGACAGCATTCTACCCACAGTACAACGTCTTTCAAAATTGGAGTCAGTCCCTTCAAACCCTGCCGCTCTTTATGAACTAAGTTTATGCCATATTCTAAATCCTTGTTGTCGTTCCAACCGTCTTCACGGCATCTTCACCAGGAGCAGAATCCACCTCAAGAAACCACTTTCTTTGCTCCTCCGTAGGAAGCGCTCCTCATCCGTTCAAGTTTTATCCTGAGATCGCAGCCATTCAGCCCCTGATCGTAGTTCTCTTGCTGTTTCCACCCCATCTGCAGCGACTTCGCCACGGAGTCTTGAACCCCTCAAAGTCCTGCATGAGGGCTGGAACCCGCTTCTCCCAAACTCCTGTTAATATTGATATTTTGACCTCTTCCCATGAGCCACGGCAAGAAACGTTTTCGTAAGGACATCCAGAATGGTGAATCGTTTCCAGAAGATTTTCAATTTACGCTGCATCAGAAGAGTCACCATTTATGGCGTCTACAGCCTTATATTTTTTAAGATATGTGTTTCTTTTTTTTTTTTTTTTTTTTTTTAACGTTTATTTATTTTTGGGACACAGAGAGACAGAGCATGAACGGGGGAGGGGCAGAGAGAGAGGGAGACACAGAATCGGAAGCAAGCTCCAGGCTCTGAGCCATCAGCCCAGAGCCCGATGCGGGGCTCGAACTCACTGACCGCGAGATCGTGACCGGAGCTGAAGTCGGACGCTTAACCGACGGAGCCACCCAGGCGCCCCAAGATATGTGTTTCTTAAGTAGTAAGACGAAAAAGTCAAAGTTAAAAGTTACTCCTTGCTCCATGGGCTGCAGAATGGATGTTGTATCAGCAGGCATGAAAACAACATTAACCTTGCTATACATCACCAGAGCTCTTGGGTGACTGGGTACAATGTCAATGAACAGTATTACTTTGAGAGGAATCTTTTTTTCTGAACTGTAGGTCTGAACAGTCGGCTTAAGATATTTGGTAAACCATGTCGTAAACAGATATGCTGTCATCCAGGCTTTGTTGTTCCATCTGTAGAGCGCAGGCAGAGTAGATTCAGCACAGTTCTTCGGGGCCCTAGGATTTTCCCAACGGTAAATGAGCACTGGCTCCAACTTCAAGTCACCAGCTACATTAGCCCCTAACAAGGGAATCTGCTTGTCCCTTGAAACTTTGAAGTCAGGCACTGACTTCTCCTCTCTAGCGATGACAGTCCCAGTCTTCCCCCCAAATGAGGCTGTTTTCGTCTACACTGAGAATCCATTGTTTAGTGTGGCCTCCTTCATGAATTATCCTAGCTAGACCTTCCGGAGAACTTGCTGCAGCTTCTCCATCAGCACTTGCTGCCTCACTTGGCACTTTTGTGTTATGGAGACGGCGTCTTTCTTAAATCTCACGAACCAACCTCTGCAAGCTTCAGATTTTTCTTCTGCAGCTTCCTCTCCTCCCCCAGCCCTCACGGAATTGAAGAGAGTCAGGGCCTCGCTCGGGAAGAGGCTTTGGTTTAAGAGAGTATTGCAGCGGTTTTGATCTTCCTTCCAGACCACTGGAATTTTCTCCCTACCGGCAGTTAGGCCATTTCCCTTTCTTATCATTCATGTGCTCACTGGAGTAGCACTCATTTCCTTTAGGAACTTTTCCTTGGCATTTGCAACTTGGCTGTTTGGAACAAGAGGCCTACCTTTCGGCCTATCTTGGCTTTAGACATCCCTCCCTCACTCAGCTTCATCATGTCTAGCTTTTGATTTCAAGTGAGAGATGCGTGACCTTTCCTTTCACTTGAACCCTCAGAGGCCACTGTAGGGTTGGTTGTTAGTTGGCCTAATTTCAGTACTGCTGTGTCTCAGGGAGTGGGGAGGCCTGAGGAAAGCGAGGGTTGTGGGATGGTGACTGACATTCTACAGAGCAGCTAGAAAACACACATTTATCAATTAAGTCCACGGTCTTAATGGACACAGTTCATAGTGCCCCCAAAACAAGTACAATAGTAACATCAAAGATCACTGATCACACATCACCATAACAAACATAATAATGAGGAAAAACTCTGAAATATTGCGAGAATTACTAACCTAAGACAGAGACACAAAGGGAGTAAAGGCTTTTGGAAAAACGGCACCAATAAAAAGCCTTCAATTTGTAAAAAACACCGTATCTGTGGAGCACAGTATAAAACCAGTATGCCTGTACTACGCTGTGAAGCAATATAATATCATTTGAAGGTACACTTTGCACGAATTTAAAACGTACACTGCAGGGGTGCCTGGGGGGCTCAGGCGGTTAAGCGTCCCATTCAGCTCAGGTCATGATCTCACAGTTCGTGGGTTCGAGCCCCGCGTTGGGCCTGTGCTGACAGCTCAGAGGCTGGAGCCTGCTTCGGATTCCCTCTCGCTCTGCTCCTCCCCCACTCATGCTATGTCTCTCTTTCTCAAAAACAAACTTAAAACATTTTTTTTTCCTTAAGTGTACACTGTAAAGCCAGGACCGGACCTGGCGGGGGCTGGCAACATGGAGTCGCTACACCAGCAAACACACAAGCAGGTCCCTAAGGCCCAGTCTCACATGGGACTGAGATGACAGACAAATAGTCTCTGTATTTAGTAGAAAACAGAATCTAAGCAAACACAGACCAGATATTCAGCCATCTAGAACTTCTAGGGATTATGTCCAGCAAAGAGCGCCCTAACCAAAGAAAGAACGCCACGCTTCCCAGTACCTGTAGACTGCTCTCAGAAACTTCCAGCATCAGCGGTACACAAGGGCGCAGCAGAAGAGACAAGACAGCAAGAGGAGCTTCTGGGTGCCACCTCCACCACTAATGACTCTGACACCACCACCCTAATGCATGACTCACTGTGGTCTGACTCTTCCCTCCAGAAAATTCACCACGGCATGGATGGCCTCAGTGGAGTCGGACACAGTATTCTGGAAGGACTGAGGGCCCGGAGACTGAGCTCGAAGGGGACTCAGAAGATCTCGGACACTGCCAACATGCTGGGCTTATCCAACAGTGATGTGGCTTTCCAGGACAGGGCTGTATGGCCCGTGGGGCGTCGCTCACCCGCGCGGTCATGTTCCTCGGGGGGCAGTACTGGAGTGAGCCAGCCACGCCCACCGGCTGAAGGACCTGCCCACTGTGTGAGTGTGGGTGCGTGAAAGAGAAAGGGGAGCCCAAAGGAGGCCTACTGAAACACATGGCCGTCTTAACTGTGACCATCACTTGGAAGTAACTGTGATCTGTAACCTGGTGGGAGTTTCAAATCTGCTTTCCGTGACACCTTGGTAGAGAAGCTAGTGTCACCAAGATGCATGGTGCTTTGGAAATGAAAGGAGTACATGTTCTCTCTGAAAATAAACAAATTCAAAAAATTAAAATGTACACCGTAAGCCCAAAGGCAACAAGTATAAAATATTTTAAGAGGTATGAATAGTAAGTCAACAGAAGAGATGAAACGGAATCATAAAACATGCTAAATAAAACCGAGAAGAGGCAGAAAAAAGGGGGAAAAGAAAACAAAAAATAAATGAACAGAAAATATAGCCAGCAAGATGGAAGGTTTTAGTCAAATCCTATCAAGAATCATCAATGGCTGCCTGGGGCCAGAGGAGAGGGGGTGGACTGGCAAAGGGCTTGAGGGAACTGGGTGGGGTGATGGACATTTCCTAGGGGTTTTTTTGTTTTTGTTTTTTTAAGTTTGTCCATTTTGAGAGAGAGAAAGAGTACAAGCAGAGGAGGGGCAGAGAGAGAGAGGGAGGGAAAGAGAATCCCAAGCAGGCTCTGCTCTGTCAGCCTGGAGCCCAACGCAGGGCTAGAACTCATGAACCGTGAGATCATGACCTGAGCCAAAACCAAGAGTTGGGGACTTAACCGACTGAGCCACCCAGGTACCCCAGAAATTTCCTAAGTATGGTAAACATTCATCCATACTCAGAAAACTGTATGTTTAAAATGGGTGTATCCGGGGCGCCTGGGTGGCTCAGTCGGTTGAGCGCCGACTTCGGCTCAGGTCACGATCTCGCGGTCCGTGAGTTCGAGCCCCGCATCGGGCCCCTGTGCTGACAGCTCAGAGCCCGGAGCCTGTTTCAATTCTGTGTCTCCCTCTCTCTGACCCTCCCCTGTCTCATGCTCTGTCTCTCTCTGTCTCAAAAATAAATAAACGTTAAAAAAAAAAATTTAAAAAAAAATTTAAAAAAATAATAAAATGGGTGTATCCTAGGGTGGCTCAGTCGGTCAAGTTTCCTACTCTTGGTTTCAGCTTAGGTCACGGTCCTGCAGCTCGTGGGTTCAAGCCCTACATCAAGCTCTGAGCTGACAGTGCAGAGCCTGCTTGGGATTTTTCTCCCTGCTCCACACCCCCCTCCCCACCCCCGTACCTTCTCTCTCTGAAAATAAATAAACTTGAAAAAAAAATGGGTACATCCTACTGTGTGCAAATTATAACTCAATAAAGTTTATTTTTCAAAATAAAGAATAAAAAGTTAAAGGAAAAACAACTCTACTGAAATAACTAAGAATGCCGAGTCGTGGCCGGACTGCCCAGTCTCACTTACTAGCATGTTGACACGGGCGTCACTCACCCTCTCTCTGTCCTCAAGCACCAGCCGCACGGGCCTGCCATGAGGAGGTAAGAAGTGCTTCAAGCCCCAGCTTGGCACACAGTTAGAGACCGTCCAGTGCTGGCTAGCATTATGATTAATAAAGAATGACCCACACTTTTGCCTAGGACCACATATGGTGGCACCTTGAGGGAGAAGACACCGTCTCTGCTCTAGTCGAATGAATGTCATCTGACTAAAGACTCAGAGACTGAGGGGCACCTGGGTGGCTCGCTTGGTTAGGCATCCGACTCTTGGTTTCGGCTCAAGTCATGATCTCACGGTTTGTGGGATCGAGCCCCATATTGGGCTCAGCACTGCTGGTATAAAGCCTGTTTGGGATTTTTCTCTCTCTCCCCCTCCCACGTTCTCTCTTTCAAAATAAATAAATAAACTTAGGGGGAAAAACATATTACCAGAAATAAATTGACAGAAACAAACCTCATAGTTAGAAAATAATCCATTTCTCCTACATGCCTACCTCTGTATGGTTCAGTCAGTATTTACGGAAGACCTACAAGATGCTGGAGACAGATCCAAAGACCACATATACTCTCTGGCTCTTGAGAAAATGCCACAGGAGTGAGCTGTTCCAACATAATGAAAGAAAGAGCATTAATACAAAAAGATGTGCATGTTACTACAAAAGCCCCAAGGAGAGGAAATGACTCACACCAGGCTACAAAGCCAAGAGCCAAGTGCCAGGCATTATGCGAAATGCCATACATGTACTTCTTCCTATGACTCTTACAATGACTCCAAAGTAGGCACTATTGTCTCATTTTAAAGCTGTGACACCTAAGGAACAGAACCATCAGGGAACCTCATCTAACATCACAGAGCTAGGATTCAAATCCAGGCAGTCTGAATCCCACACCTGCACTCCCAAGACGACAGTGGACGGCTTCTCTGCCAGCATCTGCCTGGGAGGGGTCAGGGAAAGCTCCTCCTCCCATCAGCCACCTGGAAAGCGCCTCTCGCCTCTCGGAGCCAGCGCTGGGACTCCTGCATCATCTTCCCTTTCAAAGCTGACTCCTCCCCTCCCCCTCCCCTTCTCTTCCAGGCTGGGTGGCCAGTCCCGCCTTCCTGCTCCCGTAGCACTTCTCAACCACATGCACCCACCTCTCTCCCGAGAAACTGACCATGGGCTCAGTGAGACCAGAGACTTTGTCCCAATCACATTCTTTCCACTAACACCTTCCATAGCATCACTCCTAGGGCAGGCAGCGTTCACTGAATGAACAAGCAGAAGCCTCTCCAGTGGTTTTCAGAGTGACAGACAGGAAAGGCTGACTGCCTGACACGGGAGCTGAGCTGCCCGTCGGGGTAACTTGTGCCAGAAGATCCTGGAATCACATGCACAATATGCAGAGTCAAGTTCCTTCACCGCCACTTTAGAAACTACACCTACAGCCTCTCAGGGACTCCCCTAAGACCAACGGTCAGGGAAGAAAACGCTGAGTCTGTTTACAGTTGGTTTAAGTGATGTGTTGGCACCAGCCAGCGGATGGCTGCAACATGACACTACACTCAGACTCGGTCCTGAAGGCCCAGTGGCAGGAAAATCCAGACCAGCGGGCACAGGTCTGAGAAGTATGGTCGGATGGACCCTTTGCCAGGAAGGAAGAATGGCCAGAGATGCAGATCCACACCAATTCACTGACGGAAGCTACTGTCTGGCAGGACGGTCAGGAATTTGGAAAGAACAAGAAGCGATAACTGGTGGCAAAGGGCTCTAGAGAAGGGGTGTGAGCACGCAAGGGCCTCTGTGTCCTGTGTGAATATGCTCAGCGAGGACACGCCCTGCAAACGCAGCTCTCAAAGCTCAGTGGACAAGATGAGCAGCGCCACACGTGTCTCTGAGCTTCTTTCCCTGACACTTACTCTAATACGCTCATGACAGCAAGGGTGGGAGTGATGAATCTGCTCAGTGACCTACACTTCCGCCAAGAACGATCTGGGTTCTCCAATGCCAGGTATCTGCAGGGCACAGCTCGTCTGGTATTCGGCATTTCGTGCTTTCTCTAGCACTGGACTCACTCAGCAAGCAACAACATAGCTGGGAGCCCCAGAGAGGCCGGACTTGTGCCCCAGCCTCAGTTACTGGCTTCCTCCAACCTCTCCTCAGCCCCCATGCCTCTGCACAGGTGAGGGGTCCTGCAGGGCTGGCGAGCCTACTACCCAACCTTGTCCCACATAGTGGCCTGGAGCCGCCCTGGCCCACGTGATACACAGAAATGTCTGAGCACCTGAATAAGGGGGCTACCGCTCCAGCAATCGGCTCTGGCCGTGCTTCCCAGACTCCTGCACACTTGCCCATCGACGCTGGCTCGCCTGAACCCTAGAGGTCTGTTTCCCATGGCCCTCCCAACACAGACATGACGCATCCCAGGCAGCCTGCCTGCAGGGGTGCCCTGACTGCCATGCATGCCCACCCACTAGCCTCAGCTTGCGTGCACCCCAGACAGATCCTGCCTGCCCAGTGACTGTGGACTAGCTCTGGCCCAGGCAAGCCAGCTGCAACCACATGTGCTCCAACAAGGTATGAACCCCAGCTTTGGGGTGTGGCGCCCTTCGAAATGTGTCCTTCCATGGGGGTACTATCCCTCAGCCCTCGAGTATACTTTAGAGTTTCCTTTCCAGTTTACAGTTACTCTAGCGGAGCTTACTAATTTCTTAATATATTAAATTTCCCTTGTTTAAATTACTATATGGTTTAAAAAAATAAAAAATAAAATAAAATAAAAAAATAAATTAACTATATGGTTTGTTTCCTGATTGGACCTAGACTGATACACCCAGTTCTCCCATGTCACCATTATAGACTTACTGTACAACTTTTCACTGTTATGACCCATGGTCATGGGATTCACTCATCTTGTCACATACCCCATCACCCAAAACAGCTGGCTGGGGAGAATGATGAAATGGCCTACTGGGGACTCACCACATTAAATGGGAGACCTTTGGGGTTAGAGAGCCATCCCATAAGACGCAGCTGTATTCTGCACAGATGCCCAAGACAGACATGGTGCTGCCTCTCCAGGAAAGAAGGGCCCAAGCGCAAGCAGCATCTTTCACTGGCACCTAACAACCAATCCGGAAGATTCTTCCTTCCCACCCCTGCAACTTTAGGTTAGAACTCTTAGTAGCCAAGAGTTGAAAACCTGTACCAGGTGATAATAGTTTCGGTATATAAGAAGTTAGCCTGGCCATCTGGACTCATACCTCTGAACCAACGAGTTCAACACAAATGTTGACTAGATATTGTGATGGTCAAAGATAAAGAGACACATGAGACAGGTGCAGAATCCCAAAAAGAATGTCTTCAAAAAATATGTACCTCTCCATTAAACTTCCTTCTAAAACTTCCTTCTGACACATCCTGCAAGAACAGCAACACTACGGGCATCTGGGGGGCTCAGTCAGTCGACCATCCGACTTCTGATTTTGGCTCATGTCACGATCTTGTGGTTCATGAATTACAGCCCTGAGTCGGGCTCTGCACTGACAGCACAGAGCCTGCTTTGGATCCTCTGTCCCCCTCTCTCTGCCCCTCCCCAGCTCTCTCTCTCTTGCTCTCTCTCAAAAAAAAAAAAAAAATGTTAAGTTTATTTTTTAAAGCTACACTGAATCCTGTGGATGCTTAGAAAACATACACTTAAAATACTGTACAACTGTGGTTGAAAATACTCACTGTTTATCCTTAGGCAAGTCATTAATCCTCCAAGCCTCAGTTTCCTTATTTGCAAAGGGAAGATTAAAAAAATCCACTCAGAGGGCTGCTACAGAATCAAGTGAGATATGACAAGTGAAGTGCTTAACAGAGTCTAGGACTCTGGGTTAAGTAACCCAGAGTAACCATTAATGGTTAATGGTAACAGTAACCATTAAGTCAAAACGGCAGCTATTTATTACCATAAAAATGACAGACTGTTTTAAATGGGCAAAATAAAGCAGGCAAATGCAAATAAAATAAATGCATGGGTAGCAATTTAAAGTCAGAAAAACATAAGTGGGGCGCCTGGCTGGCTCAGTCAGTGGAGCATGTGACTCCTGATCTTGGGGTTACGAGTTCAAGCTGCACATTAGGTGAAGAGATTACTTAAAAATAAAATTTTAAAGAAAAGATAAACATTATAAGTAACAAGGTTACTCTGTTAATAGGAAATATACTTTTAATAAAGACGTGAAACTCACAACTCAACATAAAAATAAACATGTTAATATATATAAAATACAAAGCCAGTAAAGTCTCCAGGTAAAAATTAACAGATGTCACCAATAGTCAAACAGGCCACCTATCAATCTGTAACAAACCAAGCAGACAAAAACATAAATGACAAATTTAAATAAGGCATAATTGTTGGATTTATGTCAAGATTTAAACTCCACTGAATACTTCTTGCATTAAATTCCATGAAACACTTGCACAGTTGATCAAATAGGCTACCAAAAAGCAAACAGAAACCTACACTCCAACAGACACAAGTTATACAGGCCATATTCACTTAAAAACAAAAAAACAGGAGTGCCTGGGTGGCTCAGTCGGTTGAGCGTCCGACTTTGGCTCAGGTCATGATCTCGCGGTCCGTGAGTTCGAGCCCCGCGTCGGGCTCTGTGCCGACAGCTCGGAGCCTGGAGCCTGCTTCCGATTCTGTGTCTCCCTCTCTCTGCCCCTCCCCCGTTCATGCCCCGTTAGGTCTCTCTCTGTCTCAAAAATAAATAAACGTTAAAAAAATTAAAAAAAAAATTTAAAAACAAAAAACAAATGGAATGTAAGATTTATAAAAGCTGAAACCACATATTTCAAAGTCCAATTCACTTCAATATTCAAAGCTCTCTCTCAAGTACTTTAATGAAGACATAAATTTGTAATTACAGTCCCACCAATATTTAATACTAGAGGACAGGGATTACCAGTAAATTCCCAGTACTTACCATAGTAACTTGAACATAATATGCACTAACTGAATGTCTGCTGAGTAAAGACTGAGAAAAACACGAAACTGAGAACACTATATATCAAAACTTTAGGTGTCTGGCCAAAACTGTACTTAAAGTTAAGTTCATAGCTGTAACGACTAGTATTATTTCAAAGGAAGAGAAAAGTAAATATTTGGCTATTAGAAATCAATTCAGAAAGCCACCTTCCCCAAAATAGCAACAATCATTATTAGGAAAAGTTAATGACTTAGAAAATTGTTAACAATAGGAACTAGTTAAAATGTGGTAAATGTCTCTGAATTGTATGCTTAAAAATGGTTTAAATGGCACATTTTATGATATACGTGTTTTAGCACAATTTTGAAAAAACAGGTTTTTTTTTTTGAAAAGGGCAAATTTAAGTGGGATGGATACTGGGAAAAAAAACATACAAACAAACAAAAACAGATTAAAAAAGAACTGACCTACAAAGTTTAATGGGTGATTACCCTTTAAGAAACAGAATATTCCCTAACACTAACAATGTGCATAGTTTACAGGACTAAAGATTCAATCCTCTAATACCAGAAACATCTTAGAATCATGAAAAGCACATGGTAACAATTAGCATTCATGGGGTCCTACTAAAATTCTCACTCTCTCATCTACCTCAAACCACTCACACATTCCCCAAAGCCATGCTTTTAAATTAATTCCTACCACCATTCCACTATATATGGATGTCCTCAAGTCACTTTATTTTCTACAAAAGACTCCTGACGTTCTCAAGGACATGAGGTCACATGAGGACTTTCCAGGATACCAGCTATCACAAATCACTAAGACATTTAAGTGACCTCATCAGACCTTTAAGAAACATGTAAAATTAAAATAAATTCTGCCTGTAAGTATACATTGCATTGTGGACATTAGTGTATTGACCTCAGAAGGCAGTCAGGAAAACCACAACACAGAGAAATGAAATGATGGGGGAAGGGGTGGGGGGGAGGGGACACAGCCAGCAGCTAAGTGATTTCCACACAAAACTAGGAGCTTCAAAATTCCCCCTTTTCAAATTCATGCTTTCACAAAATTGACATTAGAATGGTAACAATTATGGGAATGCAAACTGATGCAGCCCCTCTGGAAAACAGTATGGAGGTTCCTCAAAAATCTAAAAATAGAACTACCCTACGACCCAGCAATTGCACTACTAGGCATTTATCCAAGGGATACAGGTGTGCTGTTTCGAAGGGACACATGCACCCCCACGTTTATAGCAGCACTATCAACAATAGCCAAAGTATGGAAAGAGCCCAAATGTCCATCGATGGATGAATGGATAAAGAAAATGTGGTGTATATATATACAATGGAGTATTACTGGGCAATCAAAAAGAATGAAATCTTGCCATTTGCAACTACGTGGATGGAACGGGAGGGTATTATGCTAAGTGAAATCAGTCAGTCAGAGAAAGATAAAAATCATTATGACTTCACTCATATGAGAACTTTAAGAGACAAAACAGATGAACATAAGGGAAGGGAAACAAAAATAATATAAAAACAGGGAGGGGGACAAAACAGAAGAGACCCATAAATATGGAGAACTGAGGGTTACTGGAGGGGTTGTGGGAGGGGGGATGGGCTAAATGGGTAAGGGGCACTAAGGAATCTACTCCTGAAATCATTGTTTCACTATATACTAATTTGGATGTAAATTTAAAAAAAAAATAAAACAAACAAAAACTTAGTAAAATATCCTCAAATACAAATCTGTAATTCAACCTGTGTAATAGTATTGATTTCAAATACTGAAATAAAATATTAAAAAGTAAAAAAAAAAATTAAAAATATAATTGATAGGGAAAAGAGAATATTTATTAACTATTATAATAACCCCTACAAAACACATTTCTTGAATATAGTATTTTAACCTTTTGATCTCGATTTTATTTTCAGAATTTTGTGTTTCTACATGAACACAATAAATTGGTTGTTTTCACTGAAAAAAAATTAATAAAGGTTGTATCATCTTACTCTCCCATGAACACAGTACAGTTGACCCTTGAACAAGAGCTTGAACTGTGCAGGTCCACTTATACAGAGATTTTCTCTAATAAATACAGTACAGTAATGTAAAAAAAAAAAAAGAATGGTAACAGATACATAAAAAAATAACGAATATGTGAAATAAATATTGCATGGACTCCAAAATACTCTCAAAATTCTGAGGATTTTAGTCCTCATGTCAATTAAAAACCTGAGGTAATATAACTTTGAGATCAACACCTGCACAAAGTCCAATAAAACCCACGAGACCACATTAAATCCTCAAAAATGCTGTATGGAAATCACTGTCTAAACCACAAAGACTGGTCAGAGAATCAGCACATCCCATCTTAGGTGGCCTTACACCTGTCACAGTACCTCCCCAGCCCCTTATATCCCAAAGGGCAGGTGCTGCTTGGCCCTGGCCCCTTGCTCCTCCTAGCTGTGCAGCTGGCCTTGAACAAGTCCTTAGCCTTTCTGTGCCTGTTTCCTCAACATGGACTGGGGACCGGGGCACCTGTGCTTCAAGTCACTGTAAAGACAGAAAGGAGACACACACAGGGACGGCACGACAGTGCCTGACACGGAAAGTGCCGTGTAAGTGCCAGCCGACGCGGACACATGTAATCATCAGCTTGTGGCAGGACCACTCAGCGATCACTGCTTGCACGGCAAAGTAACGCCGCAAGGACCACACGAACTCCTTCCTGATCTCTCTTCGACTACAGTTTTGCCCTGCTGTTCGTATCTCACTGCTGCCCAGCTCACCTAAAACATAAGCCTCCGAAGAACAGAAACCACTCCACGGGACACCTCCCGGCAACCTGACCGTGCCAGACAACACACGGCAAGACTTGTGGAAGTTCCTCCGGTGTCACACCCCGGTGTCAAGCACGTATTCAAAGACCTCAATAAATGTTTGCTCAATGAATGAATCCGCGTTCTCTCGACGATCTCGACTTCAAGTCCAAGGCCCTGACACCCCTTGCACAGTCTGGCCCCAGTCACCACACCTTGCTTGGGACACACTGCCACTGACCAGATTCTGCTCACTCGCTGGGCATCAACCCTGACTCCTTTCACTTGGGGAAACACTCCGAGCCCCCCACACAGACGAGGCGCTGTCCCTGCTCCCTCCCTCTCCCCTGGATGTGGGGGGGGGGGGGGGGGTCAGCACTCTCCCTAAACCAGGGCCTGGGCCAGGAGCAAGTCCAGTATTTGGAAGGGAGTCAGTCAGAGGAGTGTGAACCAGCAGACAGAGGGGGAGGACGTCAGGCCTCCTTTCCCAGAGGAGGGTCATGAACCCAAAAGGGTGGGAACCTTTTATTCTAAGTAAGTTTTTATTTCATTCAGCTTTTCAACACTTCCAACAGGACAGAGACCTACTACCTGTACCCAAATAATTCTTTGGTAACCAGAATTAATTGATAAATAAATGTTGCTTCTGATTTTCATTTTCATTTTTTAATTAACGCCAAATGATTAATTCATGTAATAAAAAAAGCTAAGCATGTAATATTTATTGAAAATTCCTCTGTTCGAAGTCTATTTCAGGCAGTTAGATGTAAGCATTAATAATGCAAGAGGGGTCACAGCTTCTGAGTGTTACAGAACCTCGAGGGCCCATTCCTGGCCTCTCCTCACCAATGCCTTCCCTCCACCAGCCACACCCACACCATCAAGACACACTCAACCCTCAGGAGTTGGCCTGGGGCTCAGATGTCTGTGGTGGAGAGGGCTGTCTATGGTGGAGCAGGAGGACCCTACGCTCACCTTGTTCCACAGATACAACTAGATAACACTCACATCAGCGTAAATAACCCAGAACACTATCCGAAGCCTGGGAGAACAAACCCCACAACTAGAGGTAGAGAAGAGGCCACACCAGAGAAGGTAGGAAGGGCAAAGACCCAGCTTGGGAGCAAAACAGACCATCGTTCGCGGCGGGAAGGGAGCCGCGGGCACAGAGAAGGGCAAAAATCAGATGTTGATGGTACAACTGCCTAATCCACATCTGCCTTGGTCGTCTCAAGGCCAGGGGGCTCAACATGTCCAAAACCAAATGTACACGGTGGCAGCAGTAAACCAGAGAACCCGGGAGTCATCCAACGCAAAGAAACCAGAAGGAGAGCAGACCCAGCAAGTTTAGTGTGGGGGACAGCCTGCCTGGGCGCACAACACCCGTGTTCCTGATAAGACACCTGCGCCCATCCCATACGCAGAAATCAAGGGGGTGCACCCCAGCCCCCCGCCAAATGCCCACCCCACGCCTGACACCAGGCCTCTAACTGGTCTTCCTGCTTCAGTCTCTGCCCCTCACACCCGCCTAAGTCACAGTACATCACTCTTCTGCTCAAGACCCTCCCATGTTCCCACAGATTAAAACCAGTGTCAGAGTGTCAGACAAGGCCCTCCAGGTCTGTCCAGAGCCTGACAATCCAGCACTCAGCAGACACTTGTGGGGACAGATGGACAAACGTGACACACGCACCAACAGATGATCTGACACGGAGCTGTGTGAAGAAGAAGAACAAGACCTGTGCCTCACACCACCTGGAAATAAGCAAATACACGCAATCTCTGAAAAGAGAGATTCAAGAGATTCATGCCTGTCCACATAAGCAAACCTATCAGACTAGAGCAGATTAAGAAGTGGGGGCGGGGGGAGTAAGGAGCATAAAGTGAAGCAGGCAAATAGGGGAGAAGGCAAAAGGACACTGACACCTATTTGATGCTGGGCATGTGCTGTGAATCAAAGAGTAGGAGGCAACTAACACAGCGTGAGACCTGCCCCCAGGCCAAGCCCTTCCGGGGGTATTTCCTATTCCAGGGGGAAATCGTGCCTGAAGTCAGACTCCTAAGAATCTGCTTTGACCTTCCCACATTCAACCCACCTCACTCTCCCAGGTGTCTCAGATGTGGGCCAAACCATGGCCCTCACCGCAGCGGGGGATGTCTGCTCTGCTTTTCAAAGCCCTTACCTGTCTCTATCTGCCCTTAATCAAAAGACCCAAACTCTGGCCCCAGCGCTCAAGGTCACACCCGGGCACTTCCCACTGCTCCTCCTCCAGGCCCCTGACCCCAGTTCCCCAGCAGGGCAGGGCGTGGCACAGGCTTCCCTACTACCTGGCCTACTGACAGCTCCCACCCTCAAGTTAGCAGCCAGGCCTACTAGCCTGCAACCTTTAATCTTACCTAAATCTCTCATTTTACAAATCAGAGGAGGACAAGAGACTCTCTGGGTCACACAGTGAATTCCTGCAGGGCAAGGCTGGAAAAACGCCCAGGTCCCCAGTCCAGCCTTTGCTGTGAGGCCACATTCTTGGACAATCTGGTTTCCTTTAGGCACCGTGAAGGACTTCATTTAGGGGGAAAGGGGATTAAAAAGAAAGCTTGAAATGTTACTTTGAGCTTACCTTTTAGTTGAAATTCAGTCTTTATAATTGGTTTTGACATCCTGAGCAAAATTTAGAAAGTGATAAATAAAAAGTTCTGGTCTAGGATTTCACTGTGTACATCTATCGGTCAAAACTCTCCTCTCCCAAGACATCGTTAAATAAAATTAACTTTCTATCTCAGGGAGGGAAGCCCCTCCCTTCCAAAGTCCTAGTTTTTTACACAGAACGAAACAGAAGTGCACTGTTCTAACAGGTGTGTGTCCCCAAGCTTGTCTGCAAGGTGGCTCTCATCAGGGAGTGTCCTCACAGTCTCCCCCTGCTTAGCAGCCCAGGTCCTGCCCTCTCCTTCATGCCTACAGAGGGGTGGGAGGTAAGGAGGGGAGGCAGCCCACCCCAGCGTGCCCAGGGACCCAAGATGACACCTAGCATGAAAACATGCCCTAGTCCACTTCTGAGAAATGGGAATCAAAATACAAAGCGACATCAGCCAGAAATCACTAGAGGCTGCGAAAAGGAAGGACTCAGGCCACACTGCAGGCAGAATCACCAAAGAGCAGGACCCAGAGACAAGGTGGGCCCCCGCCAGAAGGCAGGCTCGGCAAAGCCAGCTCACATCCAGAAGCAGCGATGGTACAGGCAGGGTGCCGCAGCTGCCCACGTACGGGAGTGCTCGAAGTTAAACTGGGCGGCCTTCTGTTTCCTGCCATCTGAAAAACCCTGAATACAACAGAGAGCAGGACGGGGCGGGGAGGGGCAGGAGGGAGGGGACGAGGCACTGGTGTGGTCCCTTGGAAAGCTCCACTTGGATCTAGGAGACTGATCAGATGCAGCCCAGCTGAGTGGGAGATTTGGCTGGAACAAAAGCTCCCAGCCCAGGGAAGGAGGACTAAAATCAAGCCAGGGCCCCTCTGGCCAAGCTCTGCTCTAGGAAGGAGCCCTCCAAGTCCCGTGCCCATGGCGTGCTTCGCATACCTTCCTCCAAACTGCACGCTACCTTACATCCAAACCTGGGAAGGCTTATTTCCTGTGTCATCAGGGGACTTCAATAATGAAGGGGAGAAAAGATTTCAAGTATTCCAGTCAAGAGAGGTGTCACACACCAGAGACTGTGCCATGACCCCTGCAAGGAGGAGTAAACAGATGAGACCGACAGCCGTACTATTCTTAACGCAGTTCAGGGAATACTTAGGACATGTTTAAAGCATAGGGAATTAATTAAAATACATGGAGGAAAAACATGGAGGTTTGGCTTAGAGCACATCATCCAAACTCTTAAGTAGGATATTCAGAGTTGCCTCTTTGGCTCAGGATTACTCTCTGAACTTAAAATGACCAAGTTTGCAATGGCTGACGGAACGTACTGCTTTCTTACAAATGGAAGACCTGAACACAACAAATTCAACCCCGCATGTAGAAACCCAAGAAAGATGATGTGTCCAAGAAGCACAGACTCAAACTAGCCCCTAGAATGGGCACATGGCAACTGCAGACTCCACTCACTACTGCTGAAGTGAACGAGTGCTGGGCTATTTAGAAGTCAGTCACAATTTCAGAAGCCATGCTCGAAGTGTCTGTTATTTAATATGGGCTGTGAAAACCTCCAGATACAAGTGACTTAACCTCCAGATACAAGTGACTTATCCAGCATCTGCCCCTAAGAATACAGCTCCACTTTCAAGAGCATCTGAAGGAGATGAAATCAAATTCTGTTCACCATGACGATATGCCAGTCCTACAATTCTAAGCACGAACATGTGAACGGGACCATCCAGAAATCTGTGACTTTGTGACCAGATTCTAGATAAAGATTTCAGTCCAAATGATTATGAAAGCATCTTTTACTTTAGTAGAATTAGCTAAAATTATAAAGGAGAGTCACAGGACCTTGACACCTGCTGTTTCCTTTGTCTACAACACTCTTATCCATATGTCCACATAGCTCTGCTCCCTCATTGCCTTTTCGTGTCTCTGCTCAGTAGGCCTTCCCGGATCCCCCCACTTAACCCTGGAAGCATCATGCCCACACACCTGCTTCATCGCTCACCATCCTACCACTTCATTAATTTACTGTCTCTTCCCACGAAAAGGGACAGGGAGATCTTTGTGAGCTCTGTTCACTGATGTGTCCTCAGTGCCAAGAACAACTCCCGACATAATAGATGCTCTAAATACATGATGAAGGAAGACACATCTCAGGTATGCCTGGAGTCTTCCTCACAGCTCTCAAGAGCATTTCAAGATGTGGAGCACCTGGGTGGCTCAGGTCGTGATCTCTTGGCTCCTGAGTTCGAGCCCCGCCCGCATCAGGCTCTGTGCTGACAGCTGGGAGCCCGGAGCCTGCTTCGGATTCTGTGTCTCCCTCTCTCTGCCCCTCCCCCACTCATGCTCTGTCTGTCTCTCTCTCTCTCTCAAAAATAAATAAATATTTTTTAAAAAAGAGTATTTCAGGATATTAAACACCAGAACTCTTCACTATTAAAAGCGACAAAAAAAAAAAAATAAACAAAAAATAAAAAAATAAAAATAAAAGCGACAAACGGGGTGTCTGGGTGGCTCAGTCGGTTAAGCATCCAACTTTGGCTAGGGTCATGATCTCACGGTTGGTGAATTCCAGCCCTGTGTCAGGCTCTGTAATGACAGCCTAGAGCCTGAAGCCTGTTTTGGATTCTGTGTCTCCCTCTCTCTCTTGCTCTCTCTCTCTGCTTCTCCCCTGCTCATGCTGTCTCTCTGTCTCAGTCTCTCTCTCTCTCTCTCTCTCTCTCTCTCTCAAAAATACAATAAACTTTAAAAAAATGTTTTTTAAAACTAAAAAAACTGACAAATAGCACTAAGCTCATTAAACAGTTTAAATATGACTGAATAAACCCACTTTGAACTGCTTTCATATTACTGCTAAATAAAATTCAGTTTTTAGAAAGTTACAGTCCACCACTGTTAGCAACAAATTTTCTATTACAATTTCTCAGCCCCACACGAGTTTCTTTCTGATCAGTTGGCTCTTTACAAGAGGCTGCATGAGTAAGCCCCCGAGTGTTTCAATAAGTAACTGGTCAATACTGAAACAAACTGTTCAAGCCCCAGAGTGACCTAAAGACTTAACCCTACCCAATCATGAGTTTCCACGCCACAGGAAAGGAAAGACAATGTTATCTTCCACACTCCAGAATCAATTAAAATCTGGAATCGACTTTGTACACAAGAAAACGTATCCAGCCAGTCACCTCCTAAGACTTAAGTCCCAATTCCCCAAATAATCATCCCTCCTTTTGCATAGTAATGCCCCTCTTATTTTTCCTTACACTGTAGTAACTATACCTGGTAACAGCATTCACACCTTGCTGTGGGAAATATTGGCCTAGAATGTTTCACTAAGCCTTTTAATTTAGTATGTTTGAAAATCTGGACTAAGTTAGCTAGACTCTGTCTAAATTCACATGGTAGAAAATTTCTACATAACAAATGTTACAGTGAAGTTTTTAAACAACTTAAAAAAATTCTAATTCTACATCTCATTTGAGTCCTTCAACAAACACTTATTAGCTTTGAACAAGGTACTATGCTTTAAAATCTTTCTTCATGCAATAAACTTCTAATCTAGTAAGAGGCCATAAATGCATAGGTGAATACAAGTGTGTTCAGTGTCATTCAAGGTAATTGCTTTAGTCGGGAAGAATCAGGGCAAGCTGAATGGAGAAGGCAGAACCAAGCCTGGAATAACGAAGAAGAGTAGGATTCTCAGGAGGCAGAACCAGAAGGAAGGAAAGGGGAGCAGGCAAAGAAAAAGGATGTGGGAGAAAAAGCCTTCCTGAAGAGCAGAGATAGGGAGCCAAGGCCCAGATGTAATGAATGAGAAAATACAAGGTGGAGAGGTGGAGAGAGGTGGAGAAAGGTGGAGAGGACCCCGCTGGAGAGAGGTCCTCCTTGCTCACCAGAAGGTGGACTCCTCCAGAAGGACTCTCGGTTAGGCAGACCGGACTGCACACAACCCCCACCCACCTAACAGACTGTACATCCAGGCATGGCTCAAGGACATGGCTTGGAGATCGTCCTACATCTCTAACCAGTAACACAGAAGGCATTCAGATGCAGTTGATGAATATAACTGACATACAATAAAAAATACACAAAACGAAAAAACATACAATAAGATAAAAATGAAATCATTTTGGGGGCACCTGGGCGGCTCAGCCGGATTCAGCTCAGGTTATGATCTCAGGGTTCATGAGCTTGAACCCTGCAACAGGCTTCCTGCTGTCAGCACAGAGCCCGCTTCATATCCACTGGTCCCCACCTCCTCAAAAATAAACATTTTTTTTTTTAAATGAAATCCTTTTTGCATACTTATTAACAAACCTGAAGAACTTTTTTATATCACAAAGAATCGTGAGAAGAAAATTTAAGGAAGCCAGTGTGACTGAATGTACTTTATTACTTTTCAAAATCTTGGTATAATATTCTTTGTGTTAAAACCAGATCTTTGGAGCACGATAAATTCAATTATTTAGAAAGCTGGTTTTGTCCAGCAGTCTTTACTGAAAAAGGTCCCTCTCCCTTAAATACACACGGATCTAAATGGAAGAAATACCATATATCATTTGCACTTACTAAATCATGCTCATCAATTTTCAATCCCATCAATCAATTACACAAAGATTTTTGCTGAAATTCAGCTAGTCAAATTTTTTAAATGTTTGTTTATTTTTGAGAGAGTGAGTGCAGGTGGGGGAGGGGCAGAGAGAGAGAGGGGGGGGGACAGAGGATCCGAAGCGGGCTCCACGGGCTCTGCACTGACAACAGAGAACCTGATCTGAGGTTCAAACTCCCAAACCACGAGATCATGACCTGAGCCAAAGTCAGACACTTAACTGACTTGAGTGAGCCACCCAGGCCCCCCTCAGCTACTCAATGTTTATCTTCCTCACAGTTCTTTGTTTTTACAGTAATCAGGAGGCATATCACGTTTTTGTATTTTTAATAAGCTCAGAAGTAAACTTTCCAAAAAGCTTCCGTAGACAGTATAACAATTTCATCCCCCAGTTTAAGTGTGCAGTAAGATGACTATTTATATTCTTAGCAACAAAACAAAACATAGTGGCGGCAACTCTAAACGCCCATCTTCAAGATGCTCTCCACAGCAAGAGTTTCTTTCAAAAAGCAATTTTCCACTCGTTGATAAAATGTCACCTTTACCTTGAGGGGGCAGATTAACTGTTTATTTTCTCAAAAACACTGAATTTGTTAGGTAGCTTTCCACTGAAAGCCACTTATTATTACAGAAAAGATCAGCAAATTTAGAACACTGGTCTTTGCGTAAAAGAAAAACACTCGATTCACCTTCAGAATAAGCAGTGCTTTTAATTTTGCCACAAGACGACCAGCAAAGCTCATACTTATTCTCCATCTCATTGCAAAACACTGTAAAGATTCACTCCTTTTGTAAAGGGCTCAGGCTGATCCCTTATAGGATTCTGGCTTCAATTTGTCGCTATAAGAACTTATTTATGCGTCACGTGGTGAATAAAACTCACGTGTGCTGTTCTTTCTGCCATCCTACCCTACCCAAAAATCTTTACTTTTTTTTTTTAAATAAATACAGTGGCTGCTCCATCGCCAGTTATACCTTATTTTTCCACAAACCCCTGTTAATTAATCATTTCGGGGTTCCCGGCTGGCTCAGTGGACAGAGCATACGACTCTCGATCTCAGGGTTGTGAGTTCAAGCCCGACATTGCCTGTGGAGATTACTTAAACAAAACTTTTTACAAAATCACCTCAGGATACGTATGCTCTAGGATACTCGGCGTCACACACACACCACAACAGTCCTCAACCCGAATCTACAGAAAGCCTAACTTGAAGCTGCAGCAGGATTCTCGCAGACGACACACCGAGGCTTTTTAATCTCCAGGAAACAACTCAGCTGGGTTCGTACCCAAAGAACTGACACCGAACGTCACGTGGCATAGTTTTTAAAAATATACTTTCTATTTCTTTGTCTCCCACATATGGTAACACACATATACCTGCAGTCTGATTAAGGAGTCTCAGTTTACAAGGTCGTGAGGGATGTTGTCTCGTAGGCACACAGCCAGATTGATTACCTTGAGATTTTCTTTCTTTCTTTCTTTCTTTTTCTTTCCTTCTTTTTCTTTCCTTCTCTTCTTTCTTCCTTCCTTCCTTCCTTCCTTCCTTTTCTCTCTCCTTAGGGAGGGGACCCTATCACAAAACCTGTTTAGAAGCAGGTTTCAGCGCAGGTCTTGATCTCACAGTTCATGAAATCGAACCCTGTGTTTGGGCTCCACACTGACAACACACAGCCTGCTTGGGATTCTCTCTCTCTCTCTGCCCCTCCCCTGTTTGCACACACTCTCTCTCTCTCTTAAAATAAACTTAAAAAAAAAAAAAAAAAAAAAAGCATGTGTTTCCATCATCCCAGAACAAACCCCCCATTATGTGTTCATCATAATTTATTCTAACAATTTAATTTTTCAAACCTTCTGCAATACTTTCTATGAATACTCTGAAAAGTATTCGCTGACAAAGTAATGTATTTATTTTGGTGCCATCTTGTTTCCTCTGCACTATTTCAGCCTTCTTGCCTCCCCGCTCCCCGCTGCTGGAGAACAAACTTCCCCCAATGCTAGGTGGCTACTCCGGCTCTGAGTGCTAGGTGAGCACAGCACATGCCAAAGACTGGCCCGACCAACCCCACAGCTGAACGCTGTACTTTTTGTTCTGGAAGTCACTCTCGGGAGCCCAGCCCAGAGACCTGTTCCGTCTGTCGTTTCCGTAATGTTGTATCCTCCTAATTCCCCGTATTGCATGTCTGTCTGTGCAATTAGCTAGAGCTGCTGCTGCATCTGAACCTTTCAGAAATACAAACCCTCAGGAGCTCATCCTTAAGCTTAATGAAATTTTATAAAGTACCAGATCGAGTAATGTAGAACTTTAAACACTGCTACAAAATTTACAGCTGTTTCTCGCTTAGTTTGCAAACACTTTGCTGACTATAAAGGCTCGCTACTTTCCTTCCCTAACATTTCAAGGCAAGATAACCACTCTGGGTATGGCTCATCGTTAATAAAATTGCATGTAACTCCACACTTCAAATCATCTTTGAGAGTCGGTTCTCAGCTCTGCTTAGATCATTTTCCTGACTTCATTACGTGGCTAATAAAGAGCCTATGCAGGAAGCAGTGGAGGTGCCATCAATTTCCTGATTGTTCCATACGCTTTCATTATCGGCACTGTCTTCAATCCAGGGTTTCTTTGAAGACTACCTGTTTTGTGGAGACCTCTTTAATTAAAATTAGACAGCAGAATTCACGAACATACTTAATGAGCACTCTCTAACTGCCACAGGCTTCACACTGTCAGGGAACAAACTCCCTCTCCTGCCTCAGGACACCTCAGCAACGATGCAAGACTCGTGCCTCAAATACAGGGCAAGTGAGGGCACCAATCTCAATTCACGTAACAAGTGTTTGTTAGGCATAATGTCTTACTGGGAAATGGAAGGACTAAAGCATTCTTCCCGCAGCAGCAGGGAGCACCTGCTCCACTCCCAGTGCGCCTCTCAAGCACCCCTCCCTTAAGAGACCTCCGCAGTAGGTGACGGGTAATCTCTGACAGTGTGTGACCAAAGGACTGACCATCAAAAAATAACAAAGTTGGAAAAGATCCTTAAGATTACCTAGCATAGTCTTACCTGACAGATACAGAAACTGCGTCCAAAGCACAACCACATACATCTTTAGGCAAAAACTGATTTTGAAGGGTGCCTGGCTGGCTTACTCAATGGAGCATTTGACTCTTAAACTCGGGATTGTGAGTTTGAGCCTCATGTTGGGCTCTGTGCTGACAGCTCAGAGCCTGGAGGCTGCTTCGGATTCTGTCTCCCTCTCTCTCTCTGCCCCTCTTCCACTCATGATATCTCTCCTCTCTCTCTCTCTCTCTCAAAAATAAACATTTAAAAAATACATACATACATAAAAAATACAAAAAAATCTTTAAAAGAAACTTATTTTGATGGGGCACCTGTGTGGCTCAGTCAGTTGAGCATCTGACTTCAGCTCAGGTCATGATCTCTCAGTTCATGAGTTTGAGCCCCACATAGGGCTCACTTCTGTGAGCCTGTCAGCACAGGGTCTGCCTTGAATCCTCTGTCCCCCTCTCCCAGTCCCTCCCCCACTTGCACTCTCCCCAAAATAAATATATATTTAAAAAATAAATTTTAAATTTTTTTTTAATGTTTATTTATTTTTGAGACAGAGAGAGACAGAGCATGAATGGGGGAGGGTCAGAGAGAGGGAGACACAGAATCTGAAACAGGCTCCAGGCTCTGAGCTGTCAGCACAGAGCGCAATGCGGGGCTCGAACTCACGGACCGCGAGATCATGACCTGAGCCGAAGTCGGCCGCTTAACCGACTGAGCCACCCAGGCGCCCCTAAAAAATAAATTTTAAATTAATTAGAAAAAAAAAACTATTGTGATAAATTATGTAGTAAACAAACTTCACTACTCATTCTGTAATGTGAAGGGAAGAATTTAGTCTAAACATGGACAGGCTGGGAACTCGAGTTGGAAGAGGCAAGTCCAGTCTCAAAATGGAGGGCCATGATCCAAAGGAACCAGAGCAGTTGAGAAAACTGTTTATTGGTGGTTTGAGCTTTGAAACTACAGATGATAGTTTAAGAGAACATTTTGAAAAATGGGGCACACTTACAGATTGTGTGGTGATGAGAGACCCCCAAACAAAACGTTCCAGGGGTTTTGGTTTTGTGACTTACTCTTGTGTGGAGGAGGTGGATGCAGCAACGTGTGCTCGACCACACAAGGCTGATGGGCGTGTAGTGGAACCAAAGAGAGCTGTTTCTACAGAGGATTCTGTAAAGCCTGGTGCCCATCTAACTGTGAAGAAAATTTTTGTCGGTGGTATTAAGGAAGATACAGAAGAATATAATTTGAGAGATCACTTTGAAAAGTATGGCAAGATTGAAACCATAGAAGTTATGGAGGACAGGCAGAGTGGAAAAAAGAGAGGATTTGCTTTTGTAACTTTTGATGATCATGATACAGTTGATAAAATTGTTGTTCAGAAATACCACACTATTAATGGGCATAATTGTGAAGTGAAAAAGGCCCTTTCTAAACAAGAAATGCAGTCTGCTGGATCGCAAAGAGGTCGTGGAGGTGGATCTGGCAACTTTACGGGTCGTGGAGGAAACTCTGGAGGTGGTGGTAACTTTGGCCGCGGTGGAAACTTTGGTGGAAGAGGAGGCTATGGTGGTGGAGGTGGTGGCGGCAGAGGTAGCTGTGGAGGAGGTGATGGTGGATATAATGGATCTGGAGGTGATGGTGGCAACTATGGTGGCGGGCCTGGTTCTAGAGGTAGAGGAGGCTATGGTGGAGGTGGACCAGGATATGGAAACCAAGGAGGTGGATATGGCGGCGGTGGTGGAGGATATGATGGTCACAATGAAGGAGGAAATTTTGGTGGTGGTGGGAACTATAATGATTTTGGAAATTATAGTGGGCAACAGCAATCAAATTATGGACCCGTGAAGGGGGCAGTTTTGGTGGAAGAAGCTCGGGCAGTCCCTATGGTGGTGGTTATGGATCTGGTGGTGGAAGTGGTGGATATGGTAGCAGAAGGTTCTAAAAATTTTCAGAAGAAAAGGGCTACAGTTCTTAGCAGGAGAGAGAGCGAGGAGTTGTCAGGAAAGCTGCAGGTTACTTTGAGACAGTCGTCCCAAATGCATTAGAGGAACTGTAAAAATCTGCCACAGAAGGAACGATGATCCATAGTCAGAAAAGTTACTGCAGCTTAAACAGGAAACCCTTCTTGTTCAGGACTGTCATAGCCACAGTTTGCAAAAAGTGCAGCTGTTGATTAATGCAATGTAGTGTCAATTAGATGTACATTCCTGAGGTCTTTTATCTGTTGTAGCTTTGTCTTTTTCTTTTTCTTTTCATTACATCAGGTATATTGCCCTGTAAATTGTGGTAGTGGTACCAGAAATAAAAAATTAAGGAATTTTTAACTTTTCAAAAAAAAAATAAAATAAAATAAATAAACATGGACAGGCTGAGTTCACTTGCCAGAGATGAGGGGAAAGGCCTCAACGATCACTCAGGAAGCAAGTACATACAGCCCCAGCGTTACAGACGGGCTGATCAACCAGTTGCTGTTATCAGAAATCTCTACCACACATTAAAATCATCAAGTGTAAGAATGAACCTGAGAGGAAGAATGGGACGTAGAATCACCTACATCAAACTGAGTGTCTTAAGTGCAGGAACAGGTGAGCACAACCAAAGCCAAGAGTAAGGAGGAGAGCCAGGACGGTGCCATTTAAAGAAGGCAAAAGAGACTCCAGAAAGGTATATATAAGCAAGATCAAATGCAACAAGCTCAGAGGACATCAGGATTGAACAACAGGATTTGGTGACAATATTATCACTTAATGACCTCTGGGAAGGCTGATTAAGGTGATAGGCGGATAAGGGAATAAAACAGGAACTGAGGATAAAGAAGGTAGAAGCAACCAATATTAACCAATATTATTCACCAGTATTTCAAGTTATTTGGTGGCAACAGGCAGAACAGGGTCAGACTGAAAGGTATCTTAAGTGGTTAAGCAAGGTCAAGAGAAGGACTAAGGGGGAAGGGAAGATGGGCAATTCAAAATCTAGGGGCGCCTGGGTGGCTCAGTTGGTTAAGCGTCAGACTTCAGCTCAGCTCATGATCTCACAGTCCGTGAGTTCGAGCCCCGCGTCGGGCTCGGTGCTGACAGCTCAGAGCCTGGAGCCCGCTTCAGATTCTGTGTCTCCCTCTCTCTCTCTGCCCCTCTCCTGCTCACACTGTCTCTCTCTGTCTCTCAAAAATAAATAAATGTAAAAAAAAAAATTTTTTTTATAAAAATTAAAAAAAAAAAAAATCTGACTGCTAAGGAAAATAAACCAATAAAGGATGAAAGACTCCAGACCCAGGAGAGAAAGAACAGAGAGGTTTTGAACAGACTTCAAGACAATGTACTCACATAAATTCTGCAGTGAGTTTCCATGGGTTAACCAGACTCACTAAAATCTATCAGGTAAGAACCCCTGGAATATAAGATTCACTTTGGAAAAAGAGTGCAACGCTTTCTTCCACATTAGACAAAGAATACAGCACATTTCAGAAAAAAAGGGAAAGAGGCAGGAACTGCAGGAGCTGACACCAACCAGACTGTCCGCAGAGCCACGCTTTCTGAGTGTGCGCTATGGGCACAGAGCAGGGTTTGGAAGAAAACGTCCCAGCGAACTAGGGGTTCCAATCCAGTCTGCGTGTGGTGGCTGAGCTCAGGACAGACACCAAGGGAACCCAGAAGGGCGGCAACAGCCTGGCCGAGGATGAAGGAGGCACGCTTCCCACAGGGACAGCCCATGACCTCTTAGAAAGAAACAGCAGTTAACTGGGCAAAGAAGGGAAAGAAACACTGCAGCACCAGCACCAACAAAGGCACACAGACGAGAAGGACACAGCCACATCTCGCAAGCAGAACGGTGTGACGGCTACCGGGTCAGACACAGGTGGCGACAGCAGCAGGACAACAAAGTGGAAGGAAGCAGGAGCCAGGATGAGAGCCTCTCCACTCGGCCAGACGGTCGGTCAGGCAAGGCGTGGAAGAGCGAGTTCGGGTGTCATCCAAGGACAGCGGGGACCCCCAGATGCTCAGACAAGAGGCAGGGCTACCTGGAGGGGGGAGGATGTAGTGCAGAGCACGCTCCCAGAGAAGAGCTTACAGAAAACGTATCGACAGAGATTAGAGCGAGGAAGGCAAGGATAACAGGTGGCTTTCTGCATCTCAGGTAGATCACCGGTAAGTGACCAGCGCCACCAGGAGTTGAAAGGTGCAAGAGGGGAAGCTGACTAGGACAATTAGAGGGATTTTCCCAACTCAACTCTTGGGGCCTCAGCTTCATCAGCGAGCAAATATCGGCTCAGCAAAAACATGTGCCGTGCTGTAGCCTGTCCAGGTCTACAGTCCTACGAGTCTATGGTCTGCCGATCCCAGCATTCCAACCACGATACCGGTGTGGGCACCTACAAAACGTGCAAACATAAAAAAAACAGTCCAACTCGCAGTTTGTGGAGAGGCATTGAACTGTAATGACTGCTTGACAGACCTGACTTTCCTAATAACCTTTTTTAAACTGAGATATAACTGACCTATTATTCTTTTAAAAGAAGGGAGAATGTTGACAGTAGCTGCAATTTAAGCCAGTTAATAAGGGATGCTGTTTTTTATTCTTCTAAAAACAGAAAGCAACAGCAATATTATAAGCACGGTCAAGAATTCATTTATGGGATTTCTTTATCCAAAGAAACCAAACAGCTTTGGCAAGTGGCTGGAGACTCTCTTCTCTAAGCTGTACTATCAACCAGGGATGCACCTGCAGGGGCAAGTCCTCACCTTCCTTCACTGGCCTCTAAAGAAGGGACTAACCTCTCAACAAGAACTTGGGGGGAATGTTTACATTGCTGGGCTACTTTCAACAGTGGAGTAATTACCAAGCATTAACAGAAGAATGAAGAGAATTAGAAAAAGAAAGAATTAGATTGCAGCAAACTACTACTTAACAATTTCACTGAATTTTGGCATTAATATAAAATTACTATCATACTTTAAACATAAGTATTATTCAGCTTTTTGTAGGCCTTCCTTCAGAAAAATAAAAATTAACCTTCCCATCCCATAGATGAGGCAGCTAGAAATAATCAAAATTAAAATTCTGGGCCACTAAATGCAAGATGATGTCCTAAACTGGGTCCTGGAATAGAAACAGAGTATATGTGGAAAAATTGGTGAAATGAAAATAAAGTCTGTGGTCAATAATATTGTACCAACTTTATAGGGCGCCTGGGTGGCTCAGTCGATTGAGCATCCGACTTCGGCCCAGGTCATGATCTCACAGCTCATGAGTTCAAGGCTCACGTCGGGCTCTGTGCTGACAGCTCAGAGCCTGGAGCCTGCTTCAGATTTTGTCTCCATCTCTCTGCCCTTGCCCTGCTCGCGTACTGTCTCTGTCTCTCTCTTTCAAATGTAAATAAACGTTAAAAATTTTTTTAAAACGGGGTACCTGGGTGGCTCAGTCGGTTAAGTGTCCGACTTCGGCTCAGGTCATGATCTCCCAGTTTGTGAGTTCAAGCCCCACATAGAGATCTGTGCTGACAGCTCCAAGCCTGGACCCTGCTTCAGATTCTGTGTCTCCCTCTCTCTCTCTGCCCCTCTCCTACTCATTTCTGTCTCTCAAAAATAAATAAATAAATAAATAAATAAATAAATAAATAACCAACCAACCAATTTCTTGGTTTTGACAAATATACCAAGGTTACATAAGATGTCAACATTAGAAAAAAATTGACTGAAGGGAATATGGGAACTCTCTATACTAACTTGGCAACTTTTCTGTAAGTCTAAAATTATTCTAAAATAAAATTTTAAAAAAATGGGTTTTTTTAATGTTTATTTATTTATTTTGAGAGAGAGAGCATGTGTGTGCATGCACACACGAGCAGTGGCAGGGCAGAGAGAAAGAGAGAGAATGTGAAGCAGACTCTGCCTTGTCAGCACAGAGCCCAATTCGGGGCTCAATCTCATGAACCATGAGGGCCACCCAGGTGCCCCTAAAATAAAAAGGTCATTAAAAACATCCTGGGCCAAAAGAAGTTAAATTCCCCAACTTCTCATTCAGTTTCAAGATGTAACTTATACTGTACTCAAAATATTTAAGAGAAAAATGTCAGGGTGCCTGGCTGGCTTAACTGGTACAGCACATGACTCTTGATCTTGGGGTTATAAATTCAAGCCCCACATTGGCTGCAGAGATTATTTAAAAATCTTAAAAAGGAAAACTCAATTTCCACAGGAAATGGGATAAGCCAATGCCATATATATTATTGGAATTACTCTAAGACAGTTTACAAACTAAAGTTGATTTCTACGGTAAAAAAAAAAAAAATAAAAACTTTGTAGGTCCATGAGATACAAATTATTTGATCGCAACTCGTACTGATCACAGTCCCTCTAAAGACAGCTTGTGTCTCCATGCCAGTGTGTTCCAGCCAATGAGTTCAGAAAGCCTAGGGGCGCCTGGGTGGCGCAGTCGGTTAAGCGTCCGACTTCAGCCAGGTCACGATCTCCCGGTCCGTGAGTTCGAGCCCCACGTCGGGCTCTGGGCTGATGGCTCGGAGCCTGGAGCCTGTTTCCGATTCTGTGTCTCCCTCTCTCTCTGCCCCTCCCCCGTTCATGCTCTGTCTCTCTCTGTCCCAAAAATAAATAAAAACGTTGAAAAAAAAACTTAAAAAAAAAAAAAAAAAAAAAAAAAAAAAAAAAGAAAGCCTATAGGGTCAACAGGAGTCCAATAAAGGAGACCTGGGTGGCTCAGTCAGTTAAGCATCTCACTCTGGCTCAGGTTGGGGCGCCTGGGTGGCTCGGTCAGTTGAGCATCTGACTTTGGCTCAGGTAATGATCTCACAGTTTGTGGGTTCAAGCCCTACATCAGGCTCTGTGCTGACAGCTTGCTCAGAGCCTGCAGCCTGCTTCAGATTCTGTGTCTCCTTCTCTCTCTCTCTCTCTGCCCCTCCCTGCTCATGCTCTCTCTCTCAAAAATAAATAAATTTTTAAAAAAAATTTAACTTCAGCTCAGGTCATAATCTCACAGCTCATGAGTTCGAGCTCCACGTCGGGCTCTGTGCTGACAGTTTGGAGCCTGGAGCCCGCTTTGGATTCTGTGTCTCCCTCGTTCTCTGTTCCTCCTCCACTCGCTCTCTCTCTCTCTCTCTCTCAAAAATAAATAAAGATTAAAAAAAAAAAGAGTCCAATAAAGAAAGCTATACAATGACAGAAGCAACCTATACTAGCACCAAATAGATATTCAACTAGCAATTAGGCCCAGCAATTAGGCCCAGGAACAAAGGCCTCAGGTTAATAAGAGTTAATAAGTATATTTCACATACATATTATAAAGTAAAAACATACATAATGAATGGAAATTAATCAAGTAACTGTCTATGAAGAAACACACTTCAAACATAATTATATGGGAGGTTGAAAGTAAAGAAATAGAAAAATATACCATGCAAATATCAATGAAAAGAAAGCTAGAGTGGCTATGTTAGCATCAAACAAAAAATGAGCAAGAATATAAAAGAATTCAAAAAATCATCACCACCTGGATCTAAATAACATTCAGAGAACACTCCACTCAATAATAGCAGAATATATGTTTTATACCCATAAGTGGTATTCACCAAGACAGACCATACAACCTTAAAATTTCTTAAGAATTAAAATCATACAGGGGTGCCTGGGTGGCTCAGCCGGTTGAGTGTCCAACTTCAGCTCAGGTTGTGATCTCACAGGTCATGGGTTCGAGACCCATGGCTACAGAGCCTCTCTCTCTCCCTCTCTCTGCCCCTTCCCCACATGTGGTCACGCTGTCTCTCTCTCAAAAGGAATAAACTTAAAAAAAAAAAAATTACAATCATACAAAGCATGTTTTCTGACCATACTAGAATGAGACTAGAACTCAGTAACAGAACGATAACAGGAAATTAAACATACTTCTAAATAACCTGTGAGTCGAGGAGGTTACAGCAAAAGCATGGCTTACAGGGAAATTTACAGCACTAAATACATATATTAGAGAAAAGAAGAATGGCCTCAAATCAATAATCTAAGCTTGTAGCTTAAGGAATTAGAAAAAGTAAAATCGAAGTAAGCCCAAAAGCAGAGTAATAAAGCAGAGTCAAAAAAAATTCAAAATCAAAAACAGAAAAACAGGGGGGAAAAATCAAAGAGCTGGTTCTTCAAAAAGATGAAACACTTGAAGAATCTCTAGCAAGACTGGCAGAAAAAAAAGGAAGGATACTCAATATCAAGAATGAAAAAGGGAACATCACTGCAGACCCTCACAGACATATTAAAAGGATAATAAAGGAATGCTACAGGAGCACCCGACTGTCAGTCAGTGCAGCGTGCAACTGTTGATCTTGGGATCATGAGCTCAACTCCCACACTGGTGTAGAGATCACTTAAAAACTAAAATCAAGGAGAGTAGAGATCACTTAAAAACTAAAATCAAGGAGTGCCTGGATGGCTCAGTAAGTGTCCAACTCTTGATTTCAGCTCTCTACTCTCTTCTGCTCCTCCCCACATCCATGCATGCAGCACAAGCTGTCTCTCAAGATAAATAAATAAACTTAAATAAAACCTTAAAAAACAAACATAAAGGAATACTACTGACAACTCTACACACATAAATTCAACAACTTAGATGAAATGAGCCCTTTCTTTGAAAAGCACACACTACAATAGAGAGAAAAGAACAAGTCCTAAGTTATTTTATCAGGTCAACATTATACTAACACCAAAACCAGGCAAGAACAATATATAAGAAAACTATTGACATAGATTTCATAACAACAAATGCAATAACACTCAACAAAATATTAAAGTGAATCCCACAACCAAAAAAGAGTAATTTACCATGACCAAGAAGGGTTTATTCCAGGAATGCAAAGCTGAGTCAATATTTAAAAGTCAATAATGTCAAAAAAAAAAAAAAAAAAAAAGTCAATAATGTGATCTACCACATTAGCTGTCTAAAGAAGAGAAGTACATGATCATATCAATTTGATTCAAAAAAGCATTTGGCAAAATTCAACATCTATTAACAAAACTCCTCAACCTAATAATGGGCATCTACAAAAATCTACAGCAGACATCATACTTTATGGTGAAATACTGAATGCTTTCACCCTAAAATCAGGAACAAGGAAATTGTACTAAAAGTCCTAGCCAGTGCAATGAAGAATGAAAAAGAAAGAAAAGGCATACATAACAGAAAACAAAGGAAAAAAAAAAAAAAAAAAAAACCACTACTCAGACACAATGACTTTCTACACAGAAAATACTAATGAATCCACCAAAAACTCCCAGAATATGATTTTAGCAAGATCAAAGGATAGAAGATAAACACACAAAATTTAATTACATTTCTATATACTAGCAATGAATAAATGAAACTGAAGTTTTTTTAAAAACACCATTTACAGAGGTTGAAAAAAATTAAATATTTATGTATAAATCTAGGAAAACATGTACAGAATCCATCTGCTGAAAACTACAAAACACCAATGAAAGAAACCAAACATGAATTATAGGTCAATTATATCTCCATTAAAAAAAAAAAAAAAAGAAATCAAAAATGACCAAATAGAGATGCATACTATGTTCATGGATTGGAAAACAACATAGTAAATGTGTCAATTTTCCACCAAATTGATCTATAGATTTAAGACTATTCTATTCAAATCCCAGAAGAATTATTCGTAAAGATAGGCAAGCTTATTCTAAAATATATGGAAAAGCAAAACAACTAAATAGCCAAAATATTTTTTTCTTTAAAGTTGGAGAAATCAGGGGCGCCTGGGTGGCTCAGGTCATGATCCCCCAGTTTGTGAGTTTGAGGCCCGCACCGGGCTCAGTGCTGACACCTCAGAGCCTGGAGCCTGCTTCTGATTCTGTGTGTCCCTCTCTCTCTGCCCCTCCCCAGCTTATGCTCTGTCTCTCTCTGTCTCAGAAATAAACATTAAAAGATTTTTTTTTTTAAGCTGGAGAAATCACCTTGCTCAATTTTAAGACCTGCAGTAATTAAGACATGGTATAGGCAATGAAACAGACCCACAAATCAATGGAACAGAACGGAGAGTACAGAAATAACCCACACTCAAATAAGGTCAACTGATTTCTCACAAAGGTGAAAAGCCAATTCAGTGGAGAAAGGATATCCTTTCAACAAATGGGTTTGGAACAACCGGATATCCATATGAAAAAAAAATATGAATATATATAGATAGATATGAATAGTTCATATGTACATATAGATATACATAGATATAGATATAGATTAACTCAAAATGAATCACAGATCTAACTGTAAAACTATGAAACTTCTAGGAGAAAGCATAGGGAAAAAAAATCTTTATAACCTGAAGTTTCGTAAAACAAAGAGTTTACAGATATGACAGCAAAAAGTAGGATTCATAGGGGCGCCTGGGTGGCTCAGTCGGTTGAGCATCCGACTTCGGCTCAGGTCACGATCTCGTGGTCCGTGAGTTCAAGCCCCGCGTCAGGCTCTGGGCTGATGGCTCGGAGCCTGCAGCCTGCTTCCGATTCTGTGTCTCCCTCTCTCTCTGCCCCTCCCCCGTTCATGCTCTGTCTCTCTCTGTCTCAAAAATAAATAAACATTAAAAAAAAAATTTTTTTTTAAGTAGGACTCATAAAAGAAAAATCTGGTAAGCTGAACTTCATCAAAATTAAATTTTTTTCTTTGCAAAAAAAGAAAAAAAAGCTATAGACTGTAAGAAAATGTTTGCAAATTGCATATTCAACAACACTCCTATCCAGAATTATAAACAACTCTCAAAACTCAAAAGCAAGAAAATAAACAACCCAATTAAAAATAGCCAAAGTCTTGAATAAACACTTCACCCAAGAGGATACAAGAATGGCAAACAAATAACATGAAAAGTGTTCAATATCAGTAGTCATCAGGGAAATGCAAATTGAAACCACACCTATTACAATGGTTAAGATAAACACTAGGGACAAGTAGCGCTAGCAAGGATGCAGAGTCACTGGAACTCTCGACATTGCTGGTGAAGAGTCAAAAAGGTATGGCCGCTCTGAAAACTAGTCTGGCAGTTTCTTACAATGTTACCATATGACCCAGCTCCCACTTCTTAGTATCTACTATAGAAAAATGAAAATTTAATCCACACAAAAACCTGTACACAAATGTTTTTGTAGAAGCTATATTCATTTTCACCAAAACCTGGGAAGAACCTCGATGTCCACCATCGGGAAAATGAATAAACTGTGGTATATCCATACAATGGAATACTACTCAGCAGTAAAAAGGAACAATCTATTATTGGTATATGCAACTGGGATGAATCTCAAAGTGATTATGCTGAGTGAAATAAACTAGCCTCAAAAAGTTACATCCTATATGATTCCATTTATATGACTCCTCCAACAGATAAAATCATAGTAACAAAGTACTAGCTGCCAAGAGTTTAGGGGGTGGAAGAGAGTATGATCTCACAGGGATTGCACAAGGGAGCTTTTGTGGGCCAAGAAAGTGTTCTGTATCCTAACAGTGGTAGTGGTTATACTAATCTATATAGATGTGTCTATATAATCCAAAATCCTGTACATTTTAAAATATCAATTTTACTACATGTTAATTTTTCAATTAGCATACAATAAAACCACTTAGAAAAACTGCCTGGCAATATCTACTAAAGTCAAACCACATAAACTTAGCAACTCCACTCCGATATATATGGACAGATATTCAACTGAAATGAGTACTCATGTCCACCAAAAGACGTGTACAGGAATGTGCTTATCAGCTATAAAACAAAATAACTTTGGGATGCCTGGCTGGGTCAGTTGGTAGAGCGCACGACTCTTAATCTCAGGGTCGTTAGTTCAAACCCCGCGTTATGTATGGAGCCTACTTAAAAAAAAAAAAAAGTAAATAAAATAAAATAACCTGAATATCCATCAATATTAGAATGGATAACCTGTGGTATAGTTACACAATGGAAAAAGATGTATGCCATGAAAAAGAATGATGATGGGGCACCTGGGTGGCTCAACTGATTAAGGATCCAACTCTTGATTTAGGCTCAGGTCATGATCTCACAGTCTTTGAGTTCAAGCCCCACATTAGGGCTCTGAGCTGACAGTGCAGAGCCTGCTTGGGATTCTCTCTCTCTCTCTCTCTCTCTCTCTCTCTCTCTGCACCACCCCCTGCTTGTGCTCTCCCTCTACCAAAATAAATAAACATTTAAAAATATATTTAAAAAAATTAAAAAAAGATTGAGTTGCTATGTCAACAACACAGGTGCACCTCAACGTTGAGCCAAAGAGCACTGGCAGAGCACTTTCACAAGAAATTCAAATACAGCCCAAATGCAGAACAGTGGTGGGATGACTGCAAAGGGGAACAAGGAAGCATTTTAGGGTACAGGGAATATTCTATATCTATATTCTATATCTTGGTATACTGGTTACATGGGTGTGCACATGCATAAAATACTCAATCACACAGGTGCTCCTTGCAGCTGCACCAAATTGTTAATCTTAGTTAAAGCACATAAGGTTCTAGATCTTTATTTGACATACTCCCTCAGGTCACTAAGGCAAATGTGAACTAGGGAGAAAGTTATGACTGAACTTCATTTCATCACGGCAGCAATGCCTGCAACACACCCCAATGTGCCTCGAGATTCATAATCATACCATCTAACTATGTATGAATGTGCTGTAGGATGGCCTTTAAACATTATTAATAGTATCTCCTTCTTGCCACTTTTCCTTGCTGAAAAGGATTTATGTTATTACAAATGCTCCCTATACTACAACAGGTTTCTCTGACTTTAAAACTTCATTCATTCATTCATTTAAACAGAGAGAGGGAGAGAAAGAGAGAGAACATGAGAGGAGCAAAGAGAGAGGGAGAGAGAGAATCCCAAGCAGGCTCCACACTCAGAGCAGAGTCCTATGGGGGGCTTAATCCCAGAGCTGTGAGATCATGAACTGAGCCGAAATCAAGAGTAGAACGCTTAACCGACTGAGCCACCCAGGTGCCCCCTGACTTTAAAACTTTAATATCGCAGTTTGGAAATGTACTTTGATCCCTACCGCCAAATGGCTTCCTTTTACAAATCTCTAACAGCATTACAAAAACAGCTCTAAATTCCCTTTTGAGTCCTCCATGAGTGTAAACTATGTGTAAGTTGATATTCCAATAGCCAGTGACTGGGTCAATTTCCATAATAGAGGAATTCTGGTTTTTGCAAATAACGTGGGCGTGACTGAATTTTGCACACCCATTCAGAAAACAGAACTGTGATTGTGTAAATATTTTTATTTTGTATATAATACCTAAATGTTTAATTGTTAAAAGGTGAAAAAGCCAAGATCAGTTTTATTTGAAAAAGAAAAAATGCTGGTAATATCAGGTTGTAAAGTACTATTCATCTTTTTGCTCCGTAAGTAATACTCACTGTAGAAAAGTCTTAAAGTTTGAGGAATGTGCAAAAAGGAAAAAAGAAAGCCATCAGAATTTCCACCCCCAATTTTTTTTTTCAAGTAGGCTACATGTGGAACCCAAAACGGGGCTTGAACTCACAAAACGTGAGATCAAGACCTGAGCTGAGTTCAAGAGTCAGAAGCTTAACCAACTGAGCCACCCAGGCGCCCCAACCACAAAATATTTTGACGCATATCGTATCAGACTCTCCTATGCAAATATATACACACAGATATTTTACAAATATGGGTTCATGCTACAAATGTTTTCTATTGTGGGGAGCCTGGCTGGCTCAGTTAGTAGAGCATGAGCCTCTTGATCGCGGGGTTTTGAGTTCAAGCCCCACACTGTGTGTAGAGGTTACTTAAAAATGGAATCTCTGGCGCACCTGGGTGGCTCAAGTCATGATCTCGCAGGTCCTTAGTTGGAGCCCAGCATCGGGCTGCTGTTGGATCTTCTGCCCTCTTCTCTCTGCCCCTGCCCCACTTGAGCTCTCTCTCTCTCAAAAATAAACAAACGTTCAAGAAAAACAGAATCTTTAAAAATTATTGATGAGGGGCACCTGGGAGGCTCAGTCGGTTAAGCCTCTGACTTCAGCTCAGGTCATGATCAATATCACGGTCTGTGAGTTTGAGCCCCTTGTTGGGCTCTGTGCTGACAGCTCAGAGCCTGGAGCCTGCTTCGGATTCTGTCTCTCTCTCTCTCTCCCTCTCTCTCTCTCTCTCTCTCTGCCCCTCCCCTGCTCACGCGCTCTCTCTCTCTCTCTCTCTCTCTCTCAAAAATAAATAAATATGTTTTTAAATTATTAATGAGCTACAAACGTTTTCTGTTTTATAAGCTTCCTTATTCACTCAATACACCATGAACATTATGAAAATTATATTTTAAAATAGAAATGCAAAACAATAAGATATATTCATGATACCCTTCACCACCAACTTTTCATTTCAGGGCCAACCCTTTATTGTTGCATCAGAGCAGACCACCAAATGAGACTATTAGAACGGGGCTTATCCAAGACCCAGCCATGCCCACTGTTCTTGACCGCATACTGTGTTCCCATTCCACAAGCGGAAAAAGCTTGATCGATAGCATCCTGTGGCAAAGTCCTTAATAAAATCCAGCCCAGCCTCCTGGAAAATAATGACTGTGTACATACGTAACAGTGCGTGCCACCAGGCACTGTTTATTTATTTAATTCGTACAATAACCCTAGAAGCTAGGTGCCAGATCACTTAGAACACTGAAGCAGCCTGAGGTTTGACAGCTTGCTTGAGGGCACAGAGCCTATCAAGTTGTATACTCAAGTTTTGCAGCCAAAGACTCTATAAGCTACACTGTATCTTCCTACTTACCCCTCAGCCCTTACTTCTGTGTAGAAGCCACCCACATGCACAAAGGCCCTCTGTGCCTGAGCAGCTACCCTGATGAAGGTGGTCCTCGGCTAACACAGGACGCCTGTGCCCAAAACACAGGACGCCTCCTGGGAATCCAGACCGTCCTTCCACTCTTACTCCTCTCTCAGATACCTTCTGCCCTGGTGACCCTACATAGAATGAAAAGGATGCAACCCCGGAATCAATCAGAAGCTTCTTCTGGAAATGCAAGGCCAGTACCCACTCTCTGTTGTTTGTTGACAAACACTTCTTTGAATGCCTCTTCTGCACCAGACAAGGTTCCCCCAAAGAGTTCACCATCTATGGGGAGACAATCCAGAGGCTTCAGAATTACAGTAAAAATTTTTGTGATCAGTTATCAAGAACACTTTCAGCTTTGCCACCATGGGTATCTTTCATGCACTGTTATCAAAAATACTTGTGAAGATTTTTTAAAACTTAAGATACTTAAAAAAAATAAAAAATAAAAAAAAATAAAACTTAAGATACTTTATTTAATAACATTGTCAAGTTAGCTAACATATAGTGTATACAGTGCAGTCTTGGCTTTGGGAGTAGAGTCCCATGATTCGTGGCTTACATACAACACCCAGTGCTCGTACCAACAAGTGCCCTCCTCAGTGCCCATCTCCCATTTTCCCCTATACCCCACCTTCCCCATCCACCCTCAGTGCCCATCACCCATCTTCCCCTCCTGCCCCCCCCCCATCCACCCTCAGTTTGTTCTCTGTATTTAAGAGTCTCTTATGTTTGCCTCCCTCTCTGTTTGTAACTTATTTTTCCTTCCCTTTCCCTATGGTCTCATGCTAAGTTTCTCAAATTCCACATGAGTGAAAAAACTTAAGATACAACTTTACAGAGAATGTTTCTCAGAGCGCAAGTCACAAATCAATAGAACACAGTAAAGTAATTCTGTGTACTACAACCGTTTTATTAATGAAACGGAATGAAATAGAAAAGACAAAAAAATATCAGAATATCATTTTGTAGGGGCGTCTGGGTGGCTCAGTCGGTTGAGCACCTGACCTGGCTCAGGTCACGATCTCACAGTCTGTGAATTCGAGCCCCACATCAGGCTCTGTGCTGACAGCTCAGAGCCTGGAGCCTGGTTCGGATTCTGTGTCTCCCTCTGTCTCTGCCCCTCCCCTGCTCATGCTCATGCTCTCGCTCTCTCTCTCTCTCTCAAAAATAAAAACATTAAATATATATATATATACACACCACTTTGTAAAACTTCTGTTGTGTAAGAGGAAGCAGGCACTACAGGTCTTAATATATCTTATTTCTCACAGGGGATCGTGGTCAAAAACCTTGACTCATAAGTTTAACAGTAAGGCAGTCTCGTCAAAAATCATACTAGATAGATGGTTATATATGAGTTTGAGTAATGTGATTGGAATAATAAACTAAAAGAAGACTGTTTTAGCTAAATATTGCAAAATAAATGGGATTTATTAAAACCTGAAACAATAGTATCACCAACTTGTTTTTACTGAATGGGTAGAAGTGGTATATTTTACACCAAGCTATAGCAAATATTATCAACATTTTTGTAAAGGATTTGCATAGGCAGACGGCCTACTCTTACCTCCCCAGCAGCAGCAAACACTACCCTTAATTTACGGCTCAAAGATCCAAATGCCCAAACTTCATCCTTGACCCCAACAACTACACCTGTGTTGCTCTCCAAGGTGTTCGAAAAGGGTAACCTCTGTAGAATGAAGTCCAGGCCTATGATCCAGGATCCCAAACAAACGTGACAACATCATCGAAAGAAAGCTCCCACAACCGCACTTTTTACACTACAGAGAACACTGAAAATACTTTAAACTGAAACGAAAGTACACACGCGTTACTGTATGTTCACTTAATAGCAAAAGCATCAGAAAGCCATACCACGTGCAATCATGTATCTGCTCTCACTACAGACCATTCCTACACAATATTTAGAATCTTGCATAAAACAGTTTGCCTCGTAATTTCGCACACAAATACTCCTGATGAGGCTTTCTTTTAAATTGCAAATGTCTTTAAAAGAACTGAATTTAACAGTTCTAAAGACGCGACTTTCGCAAAGTCCGTTATCTTTCAGTAGCCAAGTGAACGACTGGAAATGACCGTGTCAGGTGCACACCCTCCTACTACCATCGTGTCTTCTGAAGTGTTGTGACCGATGTCAGAGGAACAAAGGTGCAGCAATCCACAACTGGTACATGCACTGTGTGCTTGCTGCTTTCATCAATAACACGAGAGAAAAAAACTCATTTTTCAAATTCCTTAAGTTCAGACACTGAATATATGTCTGAGTAACCAGACCCCCAATGACCCCTAAAACTTTTTTAAAAAGCTGGGCTCCGGAAGACTGTCAGGTGGCTCTCAAACGACCGTATCGGAGCCGAAAGAGAAAACTTCGAGGCAGGCACTACTCAGTCATCACTTGCAAGGGATGCAGAAGGCAGCCGCCGTGAAACAACATTTGAAAGCACTCCCAACTACGAAGGGAAGCCCCGCTCGTCACCTGACTCCTAATTCTCCTGGAATTGCACACCAGCAATTTCAAGGACGCGCTCCGCGCGGGGCGAGATGGCACCACCCCCGGGTCCGTGACAGCGGCGCGCAGGTGGGCAGAGGCACAGGCAGCGCCGCGCGCCGCACCCAGGAGATGCCGGCACCTGGCGCGGGCAGCCCGCGGGAAGGCTGTCACCGCGCTAGCCGCCGGCGGCCCCGGCCCCGGCCCGCCCGTTAACCCGCGCGGAGTCCGGCCCCCGGCGGGAGGGCCGCCCGCGTCCGCCCGCCCACCCCGCCCCCGCCCCCGCCGCCGCCGCTTACCTCGAAGTAGCCTCCGGGGGCGGCGCCGCCCGCGCCCGCGCCCGCGCCGAGGGGCCCGTTGGCCGCCGCCGCGCCGCCCGGGGCCGCCAGGCCCGCGGCCTGGGAGCCGCGCAGCGCCGCCGCCGGGCCGGCCTTGCCGCCGCCCGCACCGCCGTTGCCCCCGCCCGAGCCGCCGCCGCCGCCCCGCTTGTTCTTCCGGCGCTTGGCCCCGCGCTTGGCGTCGGCCGGGCTCATGGCGGGCGGGCGGGGAGAGGGCGCGGAGCGGGCGCGGGGCCGCGGGCGGCGGCGGAGGGCGGGGAAGGCGGGGAGGCTGAGGCGGCGGCGGGGCGCTCCGGCCGGCCGAGGGCGGGGGGGGGCGCTACGCGGGGTCGCCTCCGGGCGGGGAGGGCCGGGCGGGCGGGAGCTGCGGGGAGGCCGCTGGGCGGGAGGAACAGCGAGTCCACCGGGCCCGGCGCCGCCGCTGACCAGAGTTAGAGTCCAATATGGCGGACACAAGGGGAAAGGGATCCCAGTTTACGTCGGGGGAGGGGGAAGGAGCGGCGGGGAGGGGGAGGGGTGTGGGCGCCCTCCCCCCCCCCCACGCCTTACTCCGCCCTCCCGAGCGCCGCTCCCCCTCTGCCTCGCCCGCCCCCTCCCGCCGTTAACGAGCGCCGGCGCGCAGGGCACGCCGGGAGTGGGAGTTCGCGCGCCCGCGTCGCCGCCGGGGACACACGGTGGGATGACCACGGTTCCCGTCAAGCCTCGCGCGGCCGAGCGCCCGGACGCCGAGAGGGGCTGAGCCGGGGGCTGGGGGGAGTCGCCTGCGCCGGTGACGTCACCGTCGCTGTACGCACAGCCCAGTCACGCCCGCGTCGCTTGGCCTTCTGGGAGTTGTAGTTGGACGGAAGGGCCGTGCCGGCGCGAGGCACCGTCGCCCGCGGTGGACGAACTACAGGGTTGGAGACGAGGAGTTCCGCCTCTTTGACAGGCACGCATACGCCCCGGCGTCCTGCGCCCCGCCCCCCGGGTGCCGCAGGCCGGCCCGGCCCCCGGGATGCACCAGGCCGGGAACCGGGCTCTGGCCCGCCGGGAGGGGCCCGGTGACCTTGGTCCGGCTCTGGGTGCGAGTCCGCCTCCCCCACTTTCTGGCTCTGTGACCTTGGGCCGGTCCCCTAGCCAGAACCCAGGTGACTCGCTGGGGATGAGAACGACCTGCCTCGTGGGCTTGGGTGGGGTTCCGGAGGGCGCCTGGCCCAGCGGTGCGCGGAGCTGCTGCCCCGAGAGCCCGGGCGCCTCGGGTCGGGGTCCGCCCTGGGAGATGGAGCAGCCTGTGCAGAGCAGCCGTGGCTGTACCAGGGCCCGGCCCGGCACACCTGTCGGTTAGCGTAGGACCCCAGGGCCTGCAGACGCCCTTCCCGAGCTCGCCCTCTCCCTGCTCCCGCGTCCGGGGCTCTGGTGCCTAGTGACCGGGCAAGGTCCCGGATGGTCCCGACGTTTCTCGCGACCTCGCGTTCACCCACCTCGCAGGGCGTGCCTCCGACCGTCCCAGGCCTTCCAGTGCTCTCTGCCCCGCGGGGCCTCAGACTCCCAGGTCAGAAATCTAAGCTCTCCGCCTGGACCCTCTTCCTCCCCGGGCCGCTTGCCCATCATCAGCAAGCCCCAGGTACAGTTCTGCCCTTAGGACAGGAGCGGTCCTTTGCCTAGGCCCTGCATTCCTGAGCGCCCCACTTATCACAGTCACCGAGACACCAAAAACATCCTTTCCCCCTCGGGTTCTGTGGGTGGTTACAGGGCCGAGATACCGTTAGCTCTGGGCCTGCCCACATCTCTTTGCCTAACCTCACCCTTGCCCCAGCTGCAGTCACCGTCTTCAAATCCTCTGACCCATTCTTCATGACACAACCAGAATGAGCTAAATCAACCCTCTGCTTAAAGCCCTTCAGGGACTCTACTTGTCAGCAAAATAAAGGCCCCTCCCCCCTCCCAGAGGGTTTTGGATGACCCTGCCCTGACGGTGGTGTTTGAGAGAGTGGGTGGGGGAAGCCTGCTCAACCTCCTTTGACACTCCTCCAGGTAAACAAAGTCTTGGGCTGCTCCCCACCCCATGGGGGCTGGGTCAGACACTCCCTTCTCCCACAGCCCCTTTGCTTTCCTTTATCATAGCACATAGACACTAGATTGAGATTTTTGGTATTCACCAGTATCCCCGGAGAGGTCTTAGGGGGCTGGGAGGACATGGGAGTGCCTGACTCATGCACCTGTGAATCCCAGCTCCTGCCAAGCAAGGGCTGGGCACACACCAATCCAGTATTTGCTGGATGAATGAATGACATAATAATGACCATTTGTCAAATAGTTATGTACCAGCCACTGTGCCTGCTGCTGTATCCTCTCATCTAATCCACATAACCACTCTTGAGATAGGCACCATTAGCTCTATATTGTGGATGAGAGACTGAAGTTCATAGATGTTAAGGGATTTGTCCAAAGTCATCCTGATAGTCAGAGGCAGGGCCGGAATTCCAATTCAGCTGTGGCTCTGGTGTGACTTTTAGGTTCTGGCTGAGCACAGGGTGATACAGTTGGGAGTTCCTCTGAGGGCCACAGACCAGGGAAACTTCTCTAAGGTGAACTGAGCAAGAGCCAGTCACTCACAGAAAAGGCATTTCAGCAATGCAAGACTGTGGAGCAGAGACAAGCTCCCTAGGTCCCAGGAAACTACAAAGCCAACTGTGGCTAGAGCAAGTGAAGATGGTCGAAACTGCGGTCATCTGCAAGGAAGCCGGATTTTGTTCTAAATGCAACTGGGAGCCATGGAGGGTTCTGAATAGAGTGTGTCAGGGTAGGATGTGTATTTTTGACAGAACTCCAGATGTTGTATAGAGAATGGATGTCAGGGGAGCAAGATTGGGGTGCAGGACACTCCTGACAACCTTGTAGGGTGCAGAGGGTGCTTCTGGCAAACAAGTGATGAAGCAAAGACATGAGCAGTTGTTCTCAACCTTTGTATTTCATTAGCTTCCCCTGAGGAAAAATGCATAAGAAATTAGGGGGGGGGGAGTTAAATACTAAGGAATAAGATTTTGTCTGGCAAGGCTAAGCTCTGGAGGGCCACAAAACATTGTAATATCTAAAATTTGTTTCTCCCCCTAAGAATTCATCTTCACCCCCCACCTTGAGGAGTGTATTAGCATTCACCACAGAAACAGTACCAACCTCTATGTACGTGTGTGTGTGTGTGTGTGTGTGTGTGTGTGTGTGCAAGAGAGGGACTGAGGCTGATTTATTGTAAGGAATTGGCTCACAAAATGATGGAGGCTGGCAAGTCCTGAAATCTGCAGGCAGCAAGCTGGAAACCCGGTTCAAGTCCAAAGGCCTGACAACCAAGCAGGTCAATGGTATAATTCTAGTCCAAAAGCCTGTAGGCTAGAGACCCAGGAAGAACTGCTGATTTGGTCTGAGTCCTGGGGTAGGAAACAACGATGCAGCTCAGAGATACTCAGGCAGTGGGAGCTCCGTCTTTTCTTTGTCTTCAGGCTCTCAACTGATTGGATGAGTCCCACTGACACGGGGGAGGGCAATCTGCTTTGCTCAGTTTACTGATCCAAATGCTAATCTCATCTTCACAAATACATCCAGAGTCACACTTGACCAAATGTCTGGGCACCTGTAGCCCAGTCAGGTTGACACAGGAAATTAACCATCACAAGGGAGAATGTACAACATAAAGGCCAGGAAAGGTCTTATATACGCTTAGAAGTAAGAGAAGCTCAGTCCAGCAAGAGTGTGAGTGGTCACAGGGAGGTGTGGGCAGTGACCTTAGAGAGGACTTAAGCTTGGTGATGGCTATTCAGCACACTGAGAGCCTCTTAGAAATAACTTGCAGGGAAAGGCAGCATATGTTGGATATGTTTTTGTAAAAGTGAAGTTTTATTACTTTCATAATGCAATAAATATTGTTGGGGCGCCTGGGTGGCTCAGTCGGTTAAGCGGCTCACTTTGGCTCAGGTCATGATCTCGCGGTCCGTGAGTCCGAGCCCCGCGTCGGGCTCTGTGCTGACAGCTCAGAGCCTGGAGCCTGTTTCAGGTTCTGTGTCTCCCTCTCTCTGACCCTCCCCCGTTCATGCTCTGTCTCTCTCTGTCTCAAAAATAAATAAACTTAAAAAAAAATTTTTTTTAATAAATATTGTTGACCAAGATATGAATACGCACTAATAACACAGGACAACTTTTAACAAAAAATTAGATAAGTTCATTATTTCACAATTCATAACCCGTAAGCATTACATAACAATGAAAGCCTTTTCTAATTTCTGGCTTTATTAAGTCTGTAGAAAGAACGGTTGGACACCTCTGCTCAGGCCATTTCTTTGCCCCAAGCAGAACCATAGCAGCAAGCTTCTGTCCCTAAGCAGGGCACAGGGAATTCTCTGCAGAAACTTAACAACGTGAGGACAGATACGAACATACATACTATATCGTTTGGGGATAGCAAATAATCAGGCCGTTCTTGACGCTCACCCTAAATTGAAGTCTGTAGGTCAATAAACTACCCACGTGGAGCTTCTAATCAGCTTGTAAACATGAGAAACAGTCAAGGATCACCAGTCATTTAAGAAACAGCTCAAGCACAGGGGCACCTGGGTGGCTCAGGCGGTTAACCGGCCGACTTTGGCTCAGGTCATGATCTCGCAGTTCATGAGTTTGAGTCCCACATCAGGCCCTGTGCTGACAGCTCAGAGCCTGGAGCCTGCTTCGGGTTCCGTGTCTCCCTCTCTGCCCCTCCCTGCTCCCGCTCTGACTCTGTCTCTCTCAAAAATAAACATTAAAAAAAAAAAAGGCTCAAGCACAGATTAAAAAACAACGTGTATGAAAGGGACAGGCAAAGAAAGTGTTAATGGAAGGAATCAGAAAATTTTCAAAAAGCTGCTAATGTCCTGAAAGATATTTAAGAAAATAGTCTTGGAAACTAAAAATATAGGCAAAATTGTAAAAGAAATTCGGCAGAAGCATTGCAAGATAATGTCCAGGAAGTTATCCAGAAAGTAGAACAAAAAGATACAGAAAACATTTCTTGGAGAGAAATGAGACTTATAAAAGTTCAAACCAGGAGATCCCACAACTTTCTAAGGGTTCTAGGGGGAAAAGTGGAGGGAAATAACTTTGGAAAGAAATACAGTTTACCAGAAATAAAGACTTGAGTGTCCAGGTTGAAAGAGTCCACCGAGGATGGTGACTAATTGTAGAAAGTCAGAGATAAATAAAACGGCCTAAAACATGCAGAAAGAAAAAGAGGAAGTCATATTTTTTAAAAAAAAGGGAGGGGGGCGCCTGGGTGCTTCAGTGGGTTGAGTGTCCGACTTCAGCTCAGGTCATGATCTCACCGTCAGTGGGTTCGAGCCCCGCATCGGGTTCTGTGCTGGCAGCTCAGAGCCTGAAGCCTGCTTCAGTTTCTGTGCCCCTCTCTCTCTGCCCCCTCCCTCACGCTCTGTTTCTCTCTCGTCTCTAAAAGCTAAATAAACGTTAAAAAAAAAAAAAAGACACAGGGAAAATTTCTCACTAAACGTCTTAGCAGTAACAACATTTGGTGCTAGATAGTGGAGCATGGATTTCAAAATTCTGAAAGAAAATCACATACAATGTAGAATTATATGGACAACAATTCTGGAGATTCAAACTGCATTTTTCAGGTAAACAGACTGTAACATGACAACAAACCCTAAAGTACCAGGACAGGCATACCTGGGAGATAGTGGGTGTTTGGTTCCAGACCGCTGCACAATGTCCTAAAACTGTGAGTCAAATAAACTTCTGGTTTCCCAGTATAAGAGTTATGTTTGCAGTACACTATAGTCTGTTAAATGTGCAATAGCATTTTGTATACAAAAAAAAAAAAAAAATGCCATACCTTAATTTAAGAATTCTTTGCTGCCCAAAAATGTTAACCATCACCTGAACTTTTAGTGAGTTGTAATCACAGGTTACCGCAACAAATACAATAATAATGAAACAGTTTGAAATGTTGTGAGAATTTCCAAAACGTGACTGAACAAACAGTTCTGGAAAAATGGGGCCAACAGACTTGCTTGACACAGGGTTGCTGCACACCTTCAATTTGTAAAAGACTCAGCATAGATGAAGCTCGCTGAAGCGAGGCACAGTAAAATAAGGTATGCCCATAGGTCTAGTTCCCACATACGCCTGAGACTGTTAAGTCTCTCTCCTCTGTCTTATAACAGACATGTGACCTCAAGGGTCACCCAATCTTGAGAGTGATGGAGAACGGCTTGGAAATTAAATGTATAACCAAAACTGTAAAAGAAAACCAGCAGTTGGGTTGGAAGATAAAGTTAAGATTATACAAAAAGCAGAAAAAGGCAGATGGAAATAGGAGCAAGGGGGCCTGGGTGGCTCAGTCAGTTGAGCGTCTGACTCTTGATTTCGGCTCAGGTCCTGATCCCAGGATTGTGGGATTGAGTTCTGGATCGGTCTCTGCGCTGAGCGTAGAGTCTGCTTAAGATTCTCTCTCTCCTCTCTCTCTCTCTCTCTCTCTCTCTCTCTCTCCCCCTCCCCTCCGATTGCACATTCTAAAAAAAAAAAAAAAAGAAGAAATAAAGAAACAAAGAAAAAATAGGAGAGAAAATATAATTACAAGTTCAGTTGAGGAGGTGGGACAACTCCCTAGTAGGGGTTAAAAAAAAAAGTTAAAAATTGAAAAAAAATATCCAGCCCAAATTAGAACAGGACGATGAAAGCCTGTAAGGAAAAATAGCACCTGACATTTGAAGTTATTTGATGTCTGAAATTGAGGTAAAAGATTGGATACATGGCTGGTATGAAAGAACACACCAGCCACTATCTGATACAGGAACAACAGAGTCACCATGATACACTCCTGATTATTGACTTAACTAGAACATATATGTGTAAATATATGTATATACATATGTATATGTACATATACATATACATATATGTGTAAATATGTACATACATACACAAAATATAAGAAAAACACAGATGTTTAAGAAATGGGAGAGGGCCTAAAGACCTAGGCACGGGGGTCCGTTTTTCCCTGAGTGTTTTCCAGTACTTAGGACACAGGGCTGAGAAGCAAGGCTTTGTCTGAAAAGAGGATACTACTGGGAAGTCTTCTGCGGTGAAAAGACAAAACTGACTTGGGGCTATAATCCCAGTGAGAGGATAAGTTACTGAACCTGACAGTTTTTGTCTCAAGACACTGCCAAATTCTCATACCCTGTAGGCAGGAAGCTAAAAGACAAAGCTTCTGGGATGAAGAAAGACCCTGAGAAGCAGAGTAGAGGTCTGGCAATTTTACCAAGCTGAAAAGACAAGGATTATAGATCAGGCCTAAGCAGAGAGAGGCGCCCCAGTGCTCACTGGGAAGCTCTCGTGGCATCCTGACAGTGGGAAGTGACCCAGTAGACAGAGCTTAGCGAACGACAACACAGCCTTAATATAACTTAATGTGCAACCAGGCTGAGGTGACTGGCACCTGCTCTATGTGCCCAGCAGAGGAAGATATCGCATCCCCTACAACGTCTTATGCTCAAGGTCAGCTTTCAGCTAAAAATGTTGTGGCCTGGGGGCACCTGGGTGGCTCAGTCAGTTGAGCATCCAACTCTTGATTTTGGCTCAGGTCATGATCCTGGGGTCGTGGGATAGAGCCCCACATCAGGTTCCACATGGAGCCTACTTAGGACTCTCTCTCTCTCTCTCTCTCTCTCTCCCCCTCCCTCCTTCTGTCCCTCTCCCCTGCTCACACACATTCTCTCTAAAAACAATTTTTAAAATGTCATGGCCTGTCAAAATAAAAAAGTAAAAAATTGACTGAAAATAAAAACACAAAAGACTAAAAACAAACCCGTAGGCGAGTCACATACTGGAGCTGGTATGCGAAGACTGTAGAGTAATTACAATTAATGTGCTCAAGAAATTAGAGAAAAAGGTGTAAAAACAGATGGAATAATGGAGAATTTCACCTGGGGATTGAAATCTGTAAGAATATTAGCTAAAACTAGGGGCGCCTGGGTGGTTTAGTCAGTTGAGAACCCGACTCTTGATTTTGGCTCAAGTCACGATCTGCCAGTTTGTGGGATTGAGCCCCACGTCAGGCTCTGCACTGACAGCACAGAGCCTGCTTGAGATGATCTCTCTTGCGCTCTGTTCCCCGCCCTCCCCCCTCTCTCTCCCTGTCTCTCTCAAAATAAATAAACATTAAAAAATATATTAGCTAAAACTAAAAAATAACTAAAACTAAGAATAGATGAACAGATGAGACATAGCAAAAGCAGAAGAGGATTAATGAATTGGAAGATAATTCAGTATTAAACATCTTAACTAGCACACAGAGAAAAAAACAATTGATGAAACAGAAAAAAGACCAAGAAATAGATAAGACGCAGTTGAAGGTCTAACAGTGTGTAATTGGAGTCCCAAAAGGCAAGAGAGAATGCCACAGAAGCAGAGTTCTCCAAAGCTGACGATAGACATCCACCCAGTTTCAAGAGTCCCTGTGAACCCAGGCAGGATGAATACAAGCAAACCTGACACCCAGGCACATCATTGTCAAACTGCTGACAACAAAGACAAAGACAACTTTTAGCCAGAGAAAATCATCACCTCTCTTCAAAGGCAGGTGTCAGCTAGATGCAACAGAAATGAAGATGGGAGACAATGGAATGACCTAGTTGTTGTTGTTGTTGTTGCTGTTGTTGAATTTATCTCAAGAGAGAAAAACGTGAGCGGGGGAGGGGCAGAGAGAAGGAGAGAGAGGGAATCCCAAAGAGGCTCTGCCCTGACAGCCCCAACTCAGGGCTCAATCTCACACACCAAGAGATCATGACCAAGGTTGAAATCAAGAGTCAGATGCCCAAACCGACCAACTGAGCCACCCAGGCGCCCCTGAATGACCTAGTTATTAAACACACACACACCAAAAAAACCCCACCAGCTTAGAATTTTTTTTAAATCTTTATTTAATGCAATATATTCAAAATATCATGAGCTAAACATGTAACCAATATAAAACTATTAACAAGGTATCTTATACTTTTTTTTTCATGCTAAGTCTTCAGAACCACACGTGTATTACACTTCCCATCACTCTCCATTTGGATTCACCATGTTCTAAGTGCTCAACAGCCACATGCCGCTCATGGCAACCATATTAGGCAAAGACTTATAATTTTTTACTCAGAAAAAAATATATCATGCAAGAATGAAAGTAAAATAACGGCGTTTTCAGATTAACAAAAATAGAATTTATTGCCAGCAGGAATTCACTAAAAGAAATACTAAAAGAAGTTCATTGGGCATAAGGAAAATTATTCCAGATGGAAATGGAAAAAGAATAAAGACCATAATAAACGGTATATATGAAATGACATATACATGGATTTTATATCTATGTAATACAGAGATCTGATAGATTATTTTATACTAGCTTTTTTATTTAAAAATTGTCTGGGTGGCTCAGTCGGTTAAGCGTCCAACTTCGGCTCAGGTCATGATCTCACGGTTCGTGGGTTAGAGCCCTGTGTCAGGCTATGTGCTGACAGCTCAGAGCCTGGAGCCTGCTTCGGATTCTGTCTCCTTCTCTCTCTGCCCCTCCCCCACTCACGCTCTGTCTCGCTCTGTCTCTGTCTCTCAAAAATAAATAAATGTGAAAACATTAAAAAAAATTGTGGTAAAATATACAAATTACCATTTTAGGAGTGCCTGATTGGCTCAGTCAGTAGAGCATGTGACTGTTGGTCTCAGGGTTATAAGTTCGAGCCCCGTGTTGGGTGTAGAGATTACTGAAAAAGGAAAATCTTTTTTTTTTTTTTTTTTTTTTAATGTTTTATTTTTGAGAGAAAGAGTGTGAGCAGGAGAGGGGCAGAGAGAGAGGGAGACAGAGGATCTGAAGAGGCTCTGTGCTGAGAGCAGAGAGCCCAATGGGGGGCTTGAACTCCTGAACCATGAGATGATGACCTGAGCCGAAGTCAGATTCTCCACCAACTGAGACGCCCAAGTGCCCCCCGCAAAATTTTTTTTTTAAAACCTACCATTTTTATCTTTTCAAGCATACATTTCAATGGCATTGGCTACATGTGCAATGTTGTACAATCATCAGCACTACCCATTTTCAGAAAGTTTCATCATCCCAAATGGAAACTCTGTACCTATTAGATACCTTCCCTTCCCTTCTACCTCCAGCCCCTGGTAACCTCTATTCTAATTTGTCTCTATGAATTTGCCTATTCTAGGTACCGTATGTAAGTGGAATCATACAATATTTGTACTTTTATGTCTAGCTTATTTCACTTAGCATAATGGTATCGAGGCTCATCCATGTTGTATCAGAATTTCATTTCTTTCTAAGGCTGAATAATATTCTGTTGTGTGGATATACTATACTTTCTTTACCCATTCATCTGTTGATGGACATTTGGGTTGTTTCCACCTTTTGGCTATAGTGAAGAATGTTGCTATGAACACTGATGTACAGGGATGTTTAAGTCCCTGCTTTCAATTCTCTTGGGTATCCACCTAGGAGTTGCTGGATCATGTACTAATTCTATATTTAACTTTTTGAGGAACCACCAAACTTTCTCAGAGAAGCTTCCCCATTTTATAGATCTACCAGCAATACACAAGGGGTCTAATTTCTGCACATCTTTGCCAATACTGTTTTTTGATAACAGCCATTCTCATGGGTGTGAAGTGTGATCTCTTAGTGGTTTTTTATTTACTTTTCACTGGTGACTAATGATGTTGAGTTCCTTTTGGGTACTTATTTTCCATTTGTCTATCTTATTTGGAGAAATATCCATTGCAGTACTTTGCCAGTTTTTAAATCGGGTTGTCTGACTTCTTGTTCTTGTTGAGTTGTAGGAGCACTGTAAATATTCTGGTTATTGTCTTATAGGATAGATGGCTTGCAGTTTTCTCCCATTCTGTGGGTTGTCTTTTCACTGTTCCTTTGAGGCACAAAAAATTTTAACTTTGTCAGATGTTTCTATTTTTCCTTTTTTGTCGCCTGTGCTTTCGGTGTGATATTTAAGAAACCATTGGCAAATCCAAGAAAAATATAATACAAAATTTACCACTTGAATCCTTTTTTTTCCACTTGAATCCTTTTCAACTGCACACATTGTACAAGTTGTTTTCAACTTTCCTCTATGTTTTCTCCAAAGAATTTTTTTAAAATGATTATTTTTGAGAGAGAGAGAGAGAGAGAGAGAGAGAGAGAGAGAGAGAGAGAGAACGTGATTGGGGAGAAGGCAGAGAGAGAGGGAGACAGAATCCCAAGCAGGTTTTGTGCTGTCAGTGCAGAGCTGGACTTGGGGCTCAAACTCACGAACTGTGAGATCATGACCTGAGCCGAAATCAAGAGTCAGATGCTTAACTGACTGAACCACCCAGGTGCCCCAAGAATTTTTTTAATGTGTTTTTTTTTTTTTTATTTTTTTTTCAACGTTTTTTATTTATTTTTGGGACAGAGAGAGACAGAGCATGAACGGGGAAGGGGCAGAGAGAGAGGGAGACACAGAATAGGAAGCAGGCTCCAGGCTCCGAGCCATCAGCCCAGAGCCTGACGTGGGGCTCGAACTCACAGACCGCTAGATCGTGACCTGGCTGAAGTCGGACGCTTAACCGACTGCGCCACCCAGGCGCCCCTAATGTGTTTTTTTAAGTTTTTTTAATGTTTACTTATTTCTGAGACACAGAGAGACAGAGCATGAGTGGGGGAGGGGCAGAGAGAGGGAGACACAGAATCCGAAGCAGGCTCCAGGCTGAGTTGTCAGCACAGAGCCCGATGCAGGGCTCGAACTCAAAAACTGTGAGATCATGACCCGAGCCAAAGTCGGTTGCTCAACCGAGCCACCCAGGCGCCCCCACAAGCATTTTTTTTAAAGTAAGCTCTACACTCAACATTGGGCTCGAACTCATGACCCTGAGATCAAGAGTCAGATGTTCTACTGAGCCAGCCAGGCACCCCTTTTCTAAGAATTTTATGATCTTAGCTCTTAAATTTAGGTATTTGATCAATTTTGTATTAATTTTTGTATATGGCTTAAAGACTCAATCAACTTCATGTTTGTGCACGTGAATATCCAATTTTCCAAGCATGTTAGAGACTTCTCCACTGAATGGCTTGAAACCCTTGTTGACATTTGATCATTTGATCATAGAGGTGAGGGATCATTTCTGGGCTCTCAATTTTATTCCACTTATCTATTTATTTATCCCTATTCCAGCACCATACTGTTTAATTCCTACACCTTTATACGTTTTCAAATTGGGAAGTCTTCCAACTTTGCTCTTTTTCAACATTGTTTTAACTATCTTGGGTCCCATGAAATTCCATACATATTTTAGGATGGATTTTTCCATTTCTATTAAAAAAATGCCATTCGTGTCTGAGAGGGATTGCACTGATTCTGTGTATTGTTTTGGATAGTACTGCCTTCGTAACAATCGAAAAGTCTCCCAATCCATGAGCATATGGTATCTTTCTACTTAGCTTTCTTTCTTTCAGCAAGATTTTGTCGTGGTTTCTTTCAATGTTTCAGTGTACACTGTAAGGATTTTACTCTTTTTGATGCTATGAAATGGAATTGTTTTAATTTCCTTTTCAGATTGATCAGCGTATTCACTAATTGGTGAATTCATATCCTACAACTTTGCTGAGTTCATGTAAGTACTAATAGTTGTTTATGTGTATTGTGGATTCTTTAGTTTTCCACTGTCGTGCCGTGTGCAGATACTTTTCCTTCATTTCCAATGTGGATGCCTTTTCTTTCTTGCCTAATTGTTTTAGCTAGAACTTCCAGCATGATGTTGGATAGAAGTGATGAAATTAAGCATCCTTGTCTTATTCCTGATCTTAGGGAAAAAGCTTGGACTTACCATTGAGTATCTTTGCTGTGGGCTTTTCATATATGGCCCTTATTGTGTTGAGGTAATTTCCTCCTGTTCCTGGTTTGAGTGTTTTTGTCATGAGAGGGTGTTGGGAAACACTTTTCCTGCATCAGTTGAGGGGCTCATATGTTATCTTTCCTTTCCTCATCTATTAACGTAGTAATTGTATTGATTTCCATAGGTTGAGTCCCTCTTGCATGCCTGGAGAAAGACCCACCTGGTTATGGTGTGTAATGCTTTTAGTATGCTCCTAAATTCACTGCGCTAGCCATCTGTTTAAGATTTCTGCATCCAGGGGCGCCTGGGTGGCTCAGTCGGCTGAGCATCCAACTTTGCTTCTGCTCAGGTCATGATCTCATAGTTTCGTGAGTTCGAGCCCCACATCGGGACCTGCATGGACGGTGCACAGTCTGCGTGGGATTCTCTCTCTGCCCCTCCCCCACTCGTGCTTTCTCTCTCAAAAAAATTTCTGCATCCGTATTCCTAAGAGATATTACTCTGCAGTTTTCTTGTCCTGTAGTGTCTTTGTGTGGCTTTGGTATCCGGATAATACCGACCTCAGAATGAGTTAGGAGGTGCTCTCTTGAGTTTTTTGTTAGAATCCAAGAGAGTCGTCTTCTACGTGTTTGATAGAATTTACTAGTGAAGCCATTTGGTCTTGCACTTTCAGTGCTTCAGTCTCACTTTGCACAGGCCCACTCTTATTTTCTATTTGGGGTCCGTGTTGGTAGTTTGTATCTCTAGGAACTTATCCATTTCATCTACATTACCCAATTTTACAGATGTTCTTAGTAGTATTTTATAAGCCTCCATACTTCCGTAAAGTTCAGTAATGTCCTCTCTTTCATTGCTGATTTTAGCAATTTTGTTCTTTGTCTAGCTAAACACTTGCCAACGTCCTTGATCTTCTCAAAGAAACAACTTCTGGTGTCCTTGGTTTTCTGTCTTCCATTGTCAAATTCCTTTATCTCTGCTTTAATCTTTGTTATTGCCTTTCTTCTAGCTTTGGTTTAGTTTGCTGTTCTTTTTCTAGTTCTTTAAGACATACAATTAAGTTATTGATTTGACTTCCTCTTTTAATGTATACATTTATAGCTGTAAGCAACCCCTAGGCACTGCTTTCACCACACCCCTTAAGTTTTGTTAAGGTCACATTTTCTTTCTTCTCGAGGTATGTTCTAATGTCCGCTGTGATTTCTTCTTTGACCCCACTGGTTGTTTAAAAGTGTGGTTTAGGGGCGCCTGGGTGGCTCGGTTGGTTAGGCGGCCGACTTCGGCTCAGGTCATGATCTCGCGGTCCGTGAGTTCAAGCCCCGCGTCGGGCTCTGTGCTGACAGCTCAGAGCCTGGAGCCTGTTTCAGATTCTGTGTCTCCCTCTCTCTGACCCTCCCCCGTTCATGCTCTCTCTCTGTCTCAAAAATAAATAAACGTTAAAAAAAAATTAAAAAAAAAAAGTGTGGTTTAATTTCCACTTATTTGTGGGTTTTCCTGAAATGTTCATACCCCGTAAGCCAGTAATTCTACAGGTAAGTATATGCCCAACAGGTATGGTAGCAAAACTGCACCAAAAGACACACAGAATGTTCACTCTGGGCTATTAATAGCCCCAACACTGAAATGACTGAAAGAATGGATAAACTGAAGCATAGTCGTCTGCAGAAATACCATGCAGCAAACAAAATGAATACTGTGCATGACATGAATGCATTTCACAAATGTAACACCGAGGAACAGGAGCCCCAACCCAGTGCATATCAAATAGTTTCAGCTGTCTGAAGCTCAAAGAACAGGTCAAACAAAATTACGTGGTTAAGGTTGCATGTTTTGGTAATTAAACCAGAATTAGAGTCAAAGCGGTCCTTGCCATCAAAGTCAGTATAGCGATTCCCCCGGGACAGAAGGCAGCGTGTACTGACAGGGAGGAAGGACAAGTGGGAGCTTCTAAAGAGGCAACAACATTCTGTTTGTTGTTGTGGTTGGTTCATGGGCATGTGACTTACGGTAATTCACTGAGCTATACTTTTGAGGTAATTCAGTGAAGTGTGCTCTTTTGTGTGCTATATTCCACAGCATAAAAGATAAATAGAACGCCCTTGTGTTGGTTAACAACCTTAAATACCTCATAAAAGCAAAGGCAAATACTTTCTGGAGCAACCCACTTTCAATCCAGTTCTCAAATAGTTTTCGGACTGTGTACCAATTTACGTGGGCTCAAAATAAGGGAGAAAAAGTTCACGAGACACACGAAGAAATCATTAGTGAGAGCCACAAAGACTTTGGATACTGGAGTTAACATATACACAACATAAAACTGACAAAACTGATTAACGATAAAAAAAAAAAAATTGCTGCAGCTATTAATTAGCTTCTAAGAGGATACTATGAACAACCTTATGCCAACATCTTGTAGAGATGAAATGCATGAATTCCCAGAAACCTGTGACTTAACAGACAAAGAGTGAATTCTCAAACATGGGAAAAACACATCAGTATTTTAAAATCTTTCCTCAATGAAAGCAACAGTTCAGAGCTAATATTTATGAGCTCCACTTCAGTCAAGGAGTAACTCAAAATCAGGATACAGAGAACACTCTGTAGTCTCTCTGTAGGAACTAACCTTACTTTGAAACCAAAACCTGGCAAAGACAGAGTAGGACAACGGCAGGTCATTGTAACGTGTAACATGGATCTTAAGGAACCATGAGCCAAATACTGTAAAACAAAAAGACAAGATACCATGAACAAGATGGGTTTATCCAAGAAATGCAAGGCTGGCATACCCTGGTGTACATTAGAGAAGGAACGTACATCACCTCCCCTTCCCCTAGAACGCTTTTGGACCTCGAAGACTGCAGCTCAGCGTCCCTTCTTGCTATCCCGGGGACTCCTGTACCTGACCTCCAAGTTTTGACTTTTCACTGGCTTGATGGGACAGTCTCCCTCAAGGAATGCATACCCCAGAAGGGCAGCAATATCCATGGGTTTACTCGATACCCACCAGAGCCAACTGCAATGCTGGGGCGTGACGAAATGTGCAGGGAGTGTCTGAGTAACTGCAGTTTCCTCTGATCGATCTGGTCTCCAGCTGAAGGTGGGCCTCTGAGATTCAGCACGATCGTGTGCCTCTAATCTCGGTCTCTGGGGCCCCTGGACAGGCGTGGGGATAGGTGGAGGCAAGCTCTTCTACCACCACCACCAGCCCACTCACTCCCTCGTCCCACCTGTTCCGGCACCGATCACCTGGGGCACGCCATGCTCTCCTGGGCCCCCACCCAGGCGTGGAAGGCAAAGTCTGTGTCCGGGTGCTTGAGGCAGGGAGGGGCACCGGGCCGTCAGACTCCCGGGTCCATCTGAGTCCACGCGGCTCACAGCTCTTCCCCTGCAGCCAGCCACGTTTCCTAGAGCAGAGGTGCAGATTAATCCTGCCTGATCAAGGATTCCAGGGCTTGGGCTTGTGGTTCCACTCCCAGGAATGACCTCTGGTCTGGCCTGCTGGTTTCTGGATCGGTAGCCACACAAACAACTTTCCTGCACATGTGGACAGAACAGGCTAAACCTGAGGCAGACAGGAATCACACATCTTGCACAAAGGGGGAGAAAATCCATCCCAAAGAGCAAATGAATGCACTAAAGAGATCTGGTTCAAATTAATGATTTTATTTCCATCTGTAACACTAGTAGAGGAGTCAAAAACAGACTGATGTACATGGATATAGTTTAAATGTAACAAAGAAAGATCTGAACTATGTACAATGAAGAAAAGAAAATGGTTCTTTTTCTTACCAACCTATTTTGCAGTTTCTGAATAGTAGAAACTAAACATCTTTCCCAATTTAGTATGAAGGAATACAACCTAATAATCAACCATTTGTCCTTAAGCACAAAACTTAAAGGAGATTTGGGCTGCACGGTCATCCTGGGTTCTGAAGTCTGGGCACTGTTGGCACAGAACAAAAGAGGTTCCATGAAGCCCAGAGGAACTTAAAGGCAATGATGTCCAATCAGAGGGCAGACACACCCAGCATCAGGCCGATGGGAACTGACGTCCTGCCCTCCTTGACTCCAAGTAGAAAATTATTACTTTCATCCAAATTAACCAGAAGTGAGCCAAATAGTTAAAAGTCAGAATGAAGAATAAAACAAATTTTTTTTCACACAGAGGAGGGACACTCCTTCAGCCCCGTTTAAAGTGAATTCCGTGCCGAGTCCCTGCTCCTTCAGAAGGGTAAACTGAAGGTCAGTTATTGCTAGCAAAGCCAGAGAAGGCCCCTTCCCCACCTTGCAGCTGTTTCACACGAAGAGGCTGGTGGTTTGGCTAGAAGCCCTCTGAGGAGGGTGCAGAGGCCAAGGCGGGCGGCCGCAGCAAGGCCTCTCCCCTGCTGGCCGCCCCCAGGCCCTGTGCCGTGAGGGGCAGTCAGGTCACCCTGTTGCCTCCTTGAGGACCAAGATGTTCACACCGAGGGAGCTGAGCAGAGCGTGTTATCTGGGTCGCTTGGGGAGAAGAGGCCGCCATACTTTGCCAACCAAACCTATGGAGCAGTCAAAAGCCCGAAAGGTCAGAAGAGCAGCTTCTGAAATGAATGTCAGCCGGTGTGGGGGGTGTGGGTGAAAGCCAAGGCGGAGCCCAACTAGTATCAGGTGGGCCGAACTCTTTGAAACTCAGGGGAGCGGACTTGGACAACAGCAGGGATGTGGGTGGCTGGTAAGGCCTCACGTACTGCCACCAGCTCTGTCTTTACACTCGAGTGGACATTAGGCAGTGGGAACTGAGGACCAGAGGGCATGTGGCGAACACAGGACAGATCTGATCGGAAAAGAGAGAGGATATCCAACCACATGTCTGCCCTATATACCTTGCACGGCCTGCACCAGGTGAAAAACTATGGGGCACGGGCTAAGTTCCTGAGAACAGGTGGCGAATAGGACGGGATGTGACAGGCACCGCTCCACGGGCAACAGGAGGCCTCTGAGGGGACGCTAACAGTGCTACATCTCCTGTGCTGCTGGAAAGTAGGCAAAGAACAGGCTTTATTGCACATTTCGTTCTTAGGAAACCGGGAGTTGCCCTGTAGAGAGTCTCCTGGTCTGCAGCATCCCGCACATCACTGCTGAGGTGTGGGTGGAGTCACGGGGCACCCCAGACTCGCCAGGGAAGAAAAACGCCCGGTGGTGGGTCTCTCTAGGGCTGTGCTCACACCTGTGGTCCTCGGGCCAGATGGACCTGGTCTAGCTCGGTCGCCGAGGCGGACTGACGCCAGGGACGACAGAGCCCGCCTGGGAGAGCCGGGCCAGCCCCTTGATGACACTGCCAGGAGGAAGCTGGGGCGGACTTTCCAAAAGGGGAAAATTTCTTGGCAGACATGCAGGCTCCAGAGAGAGGCTGGAACCACGATTCTCAACTCCGATGTGCCTAACTCCCTCTTTCCTACCCTGGAACCAGGATGCCCGGGGGGGCAGAGGTGGGGGCCCCCGCCTGGGCCCTGGCTCCAGCTCCACCGCAGTAAACCGGAGGTAACGAAAGGGTTTAAGAGCGGGTTTGAAACAAAAGAGCAGTTTACATATCAGACGTTGGCTCTGAAATAGTCTTTCTGAGCTCAGGAAATCGAGGCAGAGAAGCCATGAAAAGGCTTAGTGGAGGACCTAGCCCGGCTGTCTGTCCGTCTGCCTCTCCTGACACTCTCCACACTTCATATATAAATGGGGTGGTATCGTTTGTGGTTGATCTTTTTCCTGCAAGTTGGGCAAGTGTTAGCATTCTTAAGGGAGTCACGGAGGCACTGGCTACAAAAGACGTGGCCGCATTCTGTAGAAACGATGAGACGTCCGTTCTGTACAATCTAGAAAACACAAGAAGGAACAGCCTTCACGTGTGCCCTGGTCCCACAGCGGCAGAGAGCCCCACTTCTGCTGTGACAAGGGGAAGAAGGGCTGGGCAGCTCTGCAGGACTGAACACACCTACTCGCCCTGCAGCGTCAGGCGACTACGACAGGGTCTCTAAGGCCCAGGGCAGAGGCGGGAGCCACTCTCCCGGCAGCAGCCACCCAAGGGTTGCAGGGACCCCAGGTGCCCGCATCCACAGGCCTGCTGAGGCCCAGGGCTGCCGTGCGGGCACACAGGGAGGTGCTGGGGGGCGCAGGGGCCACGGGAAATACCGGCAGCTTCTGCTTAGGCTGGGACAGGAAACACACAGGACTGGTGTGCTCAACGGGGGCCAGGGCTGAAGGCTGCAGGGCCCAAAGAGAAGCCGGCACGTTCTCCCCTCACACACAGATGTGTGACAGGCCACACACAGCGGCCACGCCGGACTGCAGAACAGAGGTGTCAAATGCCACCTAACGAGAAGATCCTCTCCGCCCACTTCTTCCACTGAAGCAGTGTGGACACCAGGAGCCAGGAAGACACGGCAGAGCCGGCTTACCTCAGAGTACCCGTCCATGCAGATCGGACAGCTGACAGTACCAGAGGGCCTACAATCACAGGGCTTCGGGTCAGTTCCTCAGCAACCCCCACCATTCAATCCCTCAGAGTGGCTTCACAGAAGCAGCCCAGATCCCCCCTTAGCACAGGCATCGGAAGCCCCCCAAGAAGGCCAGCTGCCCCAAGGGGGGCGCAGCAGGGAGGCGAGAGGGGAACAAGAGAAGACGCCTGTCCTCCCCGACCCAGGCTGTACTCTCTGCCTCCCCATCTGGGGCAGGGGCTGTGCTCAGCCCCTCTGAGCATTCCTAGTGCAGGACACGGGAAGCCACTGGATCTGTCCTTCACAGCAGGTGGCCCAGGGATGTCCACACCCACCCTGCCCATGCCGGGCACACCCTCGTCCCTCCAGGAATGGCTGAACCAGCTCTGAATCCAGCCCCGCCTGTCCCCAGCTGCTGGGCAGCTGCTCCAAGAAGACTTTCTCAAGCCATGGGCTCACAGAGCTTGGGCAAGGTCCAGTATTTCCAATGGTCTACCCCCTGAGAAATGGAGGTGGGGGGAGAGAGGATTCCCCTCTCCAGGGGACGAGGGGACCCACGGGGCCAGAGGCTTCTGGTGAGGAAGCAGGCTGGTGGGGGCTGGCACCTGAGTCCTGCGGCTGCCTCCTCCCTGGCGTGTCTAGGAGTGTGGGTGGTCACGTACACATCTCTGTCCCTGGACACCTCCTCGTCATCACTGCTCACCACACAGCTGTCGGCATGGTCCTGGCGTGGCCGTCTGGCGTTCCTCCTCGGCCGCCTCCTTTCTAAGAGAGGAGTCCACACTCAGGGCAGGGTCGCCAGCCCCATCACCTCACCACTCCCTTCCCACCGGGAAAGGCCAGCGCCAACCCGAGAGGCACAGCACCACACCCAGAAGGTCCTGCCCAGCTATACAGAGGCCACCTTCCGGTCTTCCCAGGAGGAGCTCCACCTCTGCCACGAGCAGGTGCCTGAGCAGTGGGGAGTCCAAGGCGGTCAGCCTTCTCTAAACTCCGATGGGACCACAGCTCCACCCTAGGGGTACTGTCTTCTCAGCGAGCACAGGGCACTGACTGCAGGGGTCTTCCCGCCTGGCATTCTCACACCCACAGGCCTGGCAAGGCCTTTGGCGTTACACCCCTCACCCACATCAGTTCTGCACCCAAACCCAATGAAAGAGAGGAAACCACTTACCATCAACAATCTATTAAAACGGAGGAAAACAAAAGAGAAAAGGAACATCAGTACGACATAAAATACTCTGTATATTTCAAAAAAACTTATCTTAAATGACACAATTGAAGCATTTCTTATTTCAAATGCAAAAATCCTCAGGGGATCAGTAAAGCCTCCCCACCCCAGGGGATGGGACAGGTGCAAGGAGAGGGCCTGCCTCTGCCCAGCACTGACGGGAGGTCTGGACACCTCCCCTCCAGTAAGGTGCATCCTGGGCGCCTCCGCCTCCTGGCGGCTGGCACGCTGTGTGCCTCGGCCTGCCACTTGGAGCTGCCAGCCTCGTGACCTGAAAGTTACTCACCATGTGGGAGCTGCTGGCTTTCTCTTCTGGGGAACAGAGGCACCAGCGCCCCAGCTCACCGCGGACACGGAGCCCAGGACTAGGTCCGTACGCTCTCCTCGTCCGGTGGGCCAGTGACAAGCATCTTGTTCCATGAACCTTTACTGGGAGGAGGGTGTGCAGTACTCATGCTGGGATATAATCAAGTAATTAAACAGAGCAGGGCGTGCAGGGACTAACGAGTGGCACACGAAGGGCTGAGACCACCCTGACTCCAGGTTCTCCAGAAACACACACGAGTTACTGAGAACCTGAGGCTGCCAACGGCTACTCAGCAGAACTTACACTAGGATTACTATGCTACAATAGTTTCATACCCCATGGCTTCAACCCTCTCTGAGCTCCTATACCTGTCTGTCTACGGTGTCACCAGTGGCACACCTCTTCCTCTTGTTCGTCACAGGCCATAACCTATTTCAGGAAAGCCCCACTGCCCACCTCTCTTCAGCCGACACCATGGCAGAGGGCATGCTGTCCTGCCCTGCAGAAACCAGAAGCTCTTTCCATCCCAACTCCTCGTGGCAGGGATTCTGGACACAAACTAAGTTCCACCAGTGAGACAGCACCAATTTCAGCCGCTGGAGATGGACACGGCTGGCAATATCAACAGGCAGTCCTGGCCCAGGCCGCAGTGTCCTTGGCCCAGGCCCCTCCTCCCTAGCAAGGGGTTAAGGTATTGGTTCCTTGAACCCAAGGAGATCAGTGCAGGTGATGGCTCCCATCTCCTGACCCTCTGCTTGGGGCGGAGGTAACGGTCCCATGGTGGGTCAAGGCCAAGATGTCTGGGGTTATTCCTAGAGTCCTGCTCCTCCAGCCCTTTCAACACCAAGAAGCATCTCCTCCCATGTATTAAAATCCATTTATGCTTTAGAACTAGAGCGGATTCAGTTTTCCAACCTGAACCATGACAGATACAAGTAGCCATCCCAGAAAGGAGGGTCTAAGCATAAAGATCTTCATTTTGCGGATGAGAACATAACCCACATTACTACTGAAGGCACCCCCACCTCCCCCTAGAGGAGGCTGGACTGCGGAACTATGAAAGTGGGGGACCGTCAATCTCATTATTGGGATATTTACTAGAAAAAAAGCTTGGGCTGACAGGAGGTGCAGTCCCCATGAAGTCTACAGAAAGGGAGCTCTGAATTTAACCAAGAACAGAAGGAAAATCTGCTGTGGGCAGGGACGATCCCAGCTTTCCAGCACCCCAACACTGCCTCGCTTCCTTTGCCAAGATGGGTCATTCGATTAAGTGTGGACACACCTGGAAGAAATATGGCGTCACTGGCTCCCGGGAAACCAGTGTGTGGGAGCCACGTCTCCACAGGCTCTTGTGAGTCAGACCCAGCTCACCTGCAGGGAGTGCCAAGCTCAGGCCAAACGTCAGCCTCTGGGGAGGTACATACGGCTGCCTAGTCCAAGGCTCAGCACAGGTGTTCCTTACCTAACCACTGGGTAAACGAATACACAGTGGCCAGAGAGCTCCCCTCACTGGTGATGACTCGGTCCCCATTCTCAACAGAAAACCTCAGAGATGAAGCTTCTTGCCCAAAGGGCAGAAAACAATGGCACCACAGCCTGGCTGAGGGGCATGAGACACCATGCCTGGTGCTTGGGCCAGCCAGCAGCTGAACCATATCAAATTCCAGAACCCCTTTAAGGTGCCCGCGAGCACCCTGGAACGGCCCTTCCTCAGAGCTGTGGCCCTGCAGGTCACACAGCGCTTGCCTGGTGGGGAGAGGAGGGCAGCTCTGGAGCCTCTCATGTGGCCAAGAGGCCTTTAAAAGCAACAAAACACCAACCCCCCAACCCCCTGGTCTGAACAGCTGAGTCAGTACTGTGGCAAGTGGCCTCCCACAGCCTGCTTCACCTTTGGGTCTGGCTTCCCATTCTTGACTGTGGAATAAAGCACAGGGCAGAGCGCTGAGAGACAAGTGAGGCATCCGGAGTACGAACAACCCACAGCAGACCCCCGCTGCCGCCTGCTTTCACACCAGGGCACACGGACTCCAGGCCGGTCACGCGAAGGCCCTTTGAGTTTCTGAAGCACAGGTGGGCCTTAGAACACCCACAAGTGCGGACACCCATGTCACAGGCTTCTGGTCAAGCCCTCCTCCTACCAGTAGACGCAACCCCTGGCATTCTAGGCACCTCCGGGGGCTGCAAGAATACGCTGGGTGAAATAACGGGACTGAGACAGGCAGCCTGGGGTCCTCTGCATGCAAGTGGAGCCCTGGCATTTCTAAGAATGCCTACGCGGCCAAGAGCTCAGCAAGCCGCTTGCTTCAGGCAGCCTCCCCACTTGGCATGCTGCTGTACTGGGGAAAACAGCCACCTCCACCCACTGTGCACGAAAGCAGCTGCTCTTTGGATCCAACCGCTGCACAAAGCCCGCAGTGACGGATTTGTTAGTGCGGCCCTGCCGGGAGGCCCAGGAACACCGGGCCTGCCACGAACATCGCAGTCACAGTAAGCAGCCCCTCCAGCACCACAGACAACCAATTCCCCCGTTCCTGGCCATGGTGGCCAGCCCTTCTTTCTTACACGATTATGAAGTCACCAGGTGCCCCTCGGGCCCTTGACTATTCCCCTAGAGATGGACAGGACTCTGTCCCTGCCTGCAAGGGAGCTTCAGTTAAGCAGATTCTTTCCAGTCTCATGAATGAAAATAGGCAGGTATGGAGTATAACACGAATAGTGTGACTCATAGGCACACCATGGAAACACATCACAAAGAGATTTCAGGGAAACCAACCTGACTTTAAAAGAAAAGTGCCCTGAAAACCTGAGCTCACCTACTACCCCAGCTAAGAAGGCAGAAGGATGGAAAATACGAGCAGAGGTTTCCAATAAATGGCAGGCTAGTATTTCCACCAAATTTCCCACTGAAAACCACCAAAACAAGATAAAACATACATACTTTTAAAAAAAGATATATCCCCAAAAAATTATTTGTTCAAACTAAAGGCAATACAATTAATCCAGAGGAAAAAAAAATACAGAAGATTCTTGAAAAATTGAAGCCTGGAACTCCTCGGTGGCTCAGTCGGTTAAGCGTCTGACTTCAGCTCAGGTCATGATCTCATGGTTTTTGAGTTCAAGCCCCGCACTGGGCTCTGTGCCGACAGCTCGGAGCCTGGAGCCTGCTTCCGATTCTGTGTCTTCCTTCCCCTCTGCCCCTCCCTGGCTCACACTCTGTCTCTCTCTCAAAAATAAACATTAAATTAAAAAAATAAAATAAAATAAATTGAAGCCTACATTTGAAAGCCTCACAGAGAAACCAAAGCCCAGGCAGGTTATCTAGGGAAGGCCAGCTGCTTTGTGCAGGCCAGGTTCAAAGCAAGTCTCAGGAATTACCAAAGAACTGACACATGGAATGTTTTTTCTGACCAATAATGCAGTAATTCAAAGAATCAGTAACAACAACAAAGGAAATAAAGAAAATCCCCAATGTTTCAAAGTTAAAAAACAAGTTTGATAAATATGTTGAATTGAATGTAAAATACTAATAACAAAATTTGTAGGATATAGCTTAAAAAGTATAATCTTAAATGCATTTACTGGAAAAGAAATGATGAAAATTAGTAAGTTAGAAAGACAGCAAAATAAACTCAAAGAAAGAAGCAACCATGAATGAAAAAAACTTACAAGAGAAAGGATCCACAAAGCTAAAAGTTGGTTCTCTGAAAGATCTAATAAACCTCTGGTGATACTAATCTAAAAAGACAGAAAACACAAATAACTGAAATCAGAAATGGAAAAGGAGACATCACTACAGATTCCACAGAACATTAAGACATTACAAACAAATTTATACCAATAAAAGTGAAAATTTTAGACAGATCGACCTTTGGCTCAGGTTATGATCTCGCAGTTCGTTAAGTTCGAGCCCCACCTTGGCTCGGTGCTGACAGCTCATAGAGCTTGAAGCCTGTGTCTCCCTCTGTCCCCACCCCCACTCTCTCTCTCTCTAAAAAATAAAAAAATTTTAAAAAGGTGCAAAAAATCGTATATATAAAATATTGGCAAACAGAATCTGGCAATATATAAAAAGAAAATATCACATCCACAATATTTAGTTGGTTTAACATTAATATCAATGTGAAGCACCTGAGTGGCTCAGTCAGTCAAGCATCTGACTCTTGGTTTTGGCTCAGGTCGTGGTCTCATGGTTCGTGAGTTCAAGCCCTACACTGGGCTCTGTGCTGATGGTGCACAGAGAAAACCAATGGAGAAAACCAATGAAATTCTTGACTTCTCCACTTCAACATATGAAAGGGGAAAAATTATCCTTCTATGAAGTGTTAAAATTCAGTACATGATTCATGACAAAACTTGCAGACCAACAGGAAATGGGAATTTCTCCAATCTGTAAAGGACGTGAACAGCAGCAACAAAACCTACCGCAGAGGGCTTATTTAATGGTTGAAGTCTGACAAGATTCCTTCGGATTTGGGATGAGACAAGAATGTCCGGGACTGTCACCATTTTTATTCAGCCAGTGCTGAATTTTCTTTCGCCAGGGTGTTAAGGTAAGAAAAAAAAGTAGAAAAGAACCAAAATTTGTTCTGTGCATACAGAAATCTAAAAGACTTACAGATTAAGAATTGCTAGACTGAGAAAAGTCAATAGATAAAATCAATTAGCAAATAACAAAAAAGAGAAAGAAACTTTATACCATTTTTAGTAGTTTCCTAATATTGCATGTATCTAGGAGTAACTCTTCTAACAAAAGACTTGCAGAACTAAAAGGAACACTGTAAGACTTTACTGAGAGGGGCTAAAGACGCCCCCCTAGAACCACACACGAAAGGCAATTCACGTGGGTTACAGACCTACTTGCAGAAGGCAAAACAGTAACTGTCAGAATACAGCAACATTTTTATATGAAATTTTCTTCAGCAAATTGATAAATCCAACTATTAAAATTAAGAACCTCTTTACATAAATCAAAAAGACAAACATTTGAGAAGACAGAAAACCTAACAGCAAGCTCATATTTGTCACTTGTAAAACAAAATAAAGCAGGAAGGGGTGCTTGGCTGGCTCAAATGGTAGAGTATGTGCCTCTTGAGCTCCAGCTTTTGAATTCAAACCCCACGTTGGGAGTTGAGCCTACTTAAAAAAAAATAAAATAAAATAAAAATAAAAATGAGGTCTAAAAAACCCCACAAGGCAGACAACCAAATGGGGGCAAGGAATGGGGAGAAGACAAGGAGTTGCTCTGTTCTAGATCAATTTCTCCAGCTATTGTAAAAGTTGTATGTACAACGTGTGGGTAAAAAGATTTTTACAGGGGCAGCTGGGTGGCTCAGTCGGTTGAGCGTCTGACTTTGGCTCAGGTCATGATCTCAATCCATGAGTTCGAGCCCCGCGTCGGGCTCTGTGCGGACAGCTCAGAGCCTGGAGCCTGCTTCTGATTCTGTGTCTCCCTCTCTCTCTGCACCTCCCCCACTCGTGCTGTGTCTCTGTCTCAATAATAAATAAAAACATTAACGAAAAATTAAAAAAAAAAAAAAAAGATTTTTACAGACACTTCACAAAAGAGGAAAATGAACCACTAATGAACATGAAAAAGTGTTCAACCCTAAGAAGAATCAAGGAAATACACGTTAAAGCCACACAGGAAACTCCCAGGTTCCCATGACTGGAAGCAAAGCGGCGGCAAGCACGTGGAGACAGAGACCCCTCGAACACTGGCAAGAACGTCAACTAGCAGAGCCCCTCTGGAAAAGAGGCATTAATCTGGTAAACATCAAAGATACACATGCCCTGGGATCCAGCAGTGACGGCCTTTTTTGGGTATGCATTGCCCAAAATAAAAGCTGGTTTGGAGAAAAAAATATCTAAGCAGAGATGGACTAAGTCTTATCGTACCTTACAGCATTTTTTAGTTCTCTTAATTCACTGGCGGTTTTGGAGGCTCTGGGGTTTTAGAGTTGGAAAAATCCAGTCTCTGTGAAATCTCTCATCAGAGGGCTCCCCGACATTCTGAAGCCGTGCCTGGACCCAGGTAAGCAGAGACTCTGGTCTTCAAGATATGGAACTAGCTACTCCCAGCAAGGCAGAAGAGGTACACCTGGCCTGTTCCCAGATTCCGGTAGAACTGGGAAGATCACCCCAATTTGGGAACAGATACATTTATCCATTCACATTCTCCTGCAGGGGAGGCCTGAGGTCACCCTGAACTTACAATTCATCTTGTCCTGAGTTAATACAATTAGGTTTCCCATGTAGATCTGCTTAGAGCAAGAACTTCAGCCTTACATGTTAAAAACTGGCATTTGAATTTATTAAAATGTACAACAAAAAGTAGAGAATAATTAGAATGAAGAGTGCTATAAAGTCCCAAACCATTATTTTATGGCTGGGAACACTGCGACCACGGTTAAGTCAAGTCCCAGGACCAAAATGACCAGTACATCTGGGACCAGAAAACCAGGACTCCCACCTCCCAGGCCCGCTCCCCCCTCTCCCCATCGCTGGCCTCTGGCCTGCCATCCACTCCTAGGACAGCTCCCCCAACCCTAACAGTCCTGTTCCATGTCTCCTGAGGACTTTCCATGCCAAGGGAAACACAGAGAAAGCAGAAAAGCTCACGAAGGAGCCCATGTAGGGAGGGCAGTCTGGTCATGCAAAAAAAAAAATACCCAAGGCATGAAAGGGGACTTCATGATGTTGGCGTGTCACCCAACAGAAGCTGATCACCGTCTCCTTGAGGGCACGAAGGTCGAGCAGGATCCCGGCTATCCCCCCAGGGCTTGTCATGCTGCAGGTGGGGAGGAGTATCACAGAAAAGAAGGACTTGGCACTGCTTCTAAGTGTCTATCAGCAACTGGGCCGCATGCTTTAGCCAAGGCACCAAAAGAAGCTATCCTTCCAGAACCCCAGGGAGCCTGCGGGACCAGCAGCAAAGTTGTGTACATGTACGTACCTCAAAAAACACACCCATCGGGCCGAGGCAGAGACTACTGACAGCTAAGCCTACTCCCCACCTGTCTCAGAAAGTTCCAACTGATCTCCAGAGAACTACTGGCTCCTTTCTGGGAGCCGACGTCCCACCTGCGCATACATCCAGGACCCGTGGGAGGCCGTTTAATAGCTCGGCAAGAACAGCTGCCTCTCCTCTCGGATGGGTGGTGTGTGTGTGCGCGCATGTGTGTGTGTGGAACACAGGATAGGTTTTAAATCAAGGCCAGAGTCTAAACCTCTAAATCTGTCAAGACAGCTCCTCCTCGTCGCCCTTTTTTCCTTTTAAAGAAGTCCTGGAGCTTCTCAGTGCAACCTTCTTCTGAAGTTCCAAGCACAATCAGAATAAGCCCAGGATCAGTGCGCCCCAAGGCCAGGTGAACACTCAGCCGCTACTGAGCCCAGTCCGCGGCAGCGCCTGCCTCCCACTCGCTCCACTCCACAAAGTACCTATCAGGACAGAAGGTGCTAGAGGCATCCCCGAGAGGCAAACGCAGCCTCAGGATGCGGGGCCAGGGGCGGAGCAGCCGCCGGGACCCACACACAGCGGTGTACCCCCACGTGGTGGAGGCGGCGTGCCAGACCACTCCGCAGCACGCCCGCCGCCCGGACCAGGTCTCCCTCCTCGAGGGCCACAGAGGCGAGCGCGCTCTTTGCCAGGGTCCGTAGCTGGCGCCCCAGGAAGGGGGCTCAGGCAGGCTGCCGCCCTCCCTGGAGCCCTGACACAGCTGAGGCGGCAGGCAGCGGTGCAGGGCACCTGCACCCCGTGAGGGGGCCCTCCTGGAACGGAAGAGATCTCGTTCCCGCCAGCTGTGAAGTGTCAACCCACGTGTGCCCGGTACCCCCACGTGCCAGCCACCCGAACACGCACACAAGCCCGTGACACATCCCCACTCACAACGCGAAGGAGGCCGAGGAACTTAAGGCCGCACAGCTGGTATCAAGGGTGGAAGGGGGGCCTACAGAGGTGGGGTCTCGGGGCTCTCCCCACATGGCTTGTGCGCCAGCTGCAGAAAGGCCCCAGTCACAAACATTTACTGTCCACAGGCAGCAAAGCCACAACAAATGATTTTCCAGAAACAACCTTCTATCTTGGGCTCTAGTCACTGGGTGCACGGGCTTCTTCGGCACAGGCCACTACTTGTGACCGAGGCCTTCTGAAGTTGACGCTGGCCCAGGGCCCGCAGCCAGGAAGAGGCGACTCTCCGCTCCAACACTTACCACGACAGAGTCATTGTGAGTCAGGTCAACAACCACAGGCTCTAAAGATTCACAGGTCAGGTCCACTATTTCGTCTCCAGCTTCAAAACAAAGCATTTTAACAAGCATTAGGAGAAAAGTAAAGGCACACCGCTCTAAGCATGAAACGATTACAGGTATAAACCTCTGCTAAACCCTACCAAAGGACAGAATGCAGAACCTCAGGACCTGTCCCCTTTCCAGAGGTGACAGCCAATGAATGCCCTTCCAGAATGTTGCTGAGTGGCACTGTGTAGTTTTTACGACTGCACCGAGGGGTGAGGTCTGTGCGCATGCACACCTTTATCCCTGGGGCCTCCCCCCCGCCACACAACCAGGCCTCTGTGTCCCCACCGGCCTCTGCACAGGGGAGGGGCAGTGACCTACCTGGGAGTGCTGGGGACATGTGGGGACAGGACCAGGCATGCTCACCGCAGGGCCTTTCTCTTTGGGATGGACCCACCCACAGACCTTGTCGGGCTCAGCCACACACCCCCATCAGTTACGTTTTCACCTCCATTTAGCTCTCAAGTGGGACAAAGGAGGTATTTACTGATCTGTTAGCACCCCAAAACGCCAAAATGGGCTGGGCCCGTTCCGCAGCTTGCCCTTGAGCCCTAGGATACATGGCAGTGTCCACGTGAGCACAGGACAAAGTGGGAAAAGACACGTCCCAAACAGTTAGCAGCATTTCTGTGCGGCAGGAAGGAGCAAATGGCAGGCGACAACTTCCATTTATATAAACTAAAAAAAGATTTAGGATCATTTTTGCTTCTATTGTTACAGCACTAAGAAGCATGGGAGTAGGATTTTTAGAAGTATTTGTTTGGGGACAGTAACTTGTGATGCATTTAGTATATTCCAACTTGCTTTATTTTCTTATATTAAGAAGTTTCACAGGAATAAAGACCACAATATATGGTTGTATCCAATGTAATTTTTACGAAATGATCTTTCTATAAATTTTTTAATGTTTATTTATTTTTGAGAGAGAGAGGGGGGGGGGAGAGAGGGGGGGGAGAGGGGGGGGGAGAGAGAGAGAGGGGGAGAGAGAGAGAGAGAGGAGTGGGGGAGGAGCAGAGAGAGGGAGACACAGAATCTGAAGCAAGCTCCAGGCTCTGAGCTGTCAGCACTGAGCCCAACTCAGGGCTCGAGCTCATGAACTGTGAGATCATGACCTGAGCTGAAGTCGGACGCTTAACCGACTGAGCCCCCCAGGTGCCCCTGACCTCCTCCTTTTTAAAGAACAGCCCACATACTGATACGCTCTCGGTCACAGAACTGTTTCTGTGTTGATGGACACAATCTATGGCTCCATAAATAGGAGCCGGACTCCAATGGGCAGCTTGTGCACACGGCCCTGTGCACATGCTGAGGTGGCCTGCGGTGAGAGGAGGGCTGGACCAAATAGCAGTCAAGCCTGAGACCCTGAGCCCCTAGAGACCACTCATGTGGTCAGTGTCCTGATCGAGGAGCCTCCGGCGCTAGCCTCTCCTGAATGATGGCAGAGTTCAGATGCAGGGGCATCAACTTTGGGACAGAGGGGAGGGGATGGCAGGGGGGCCAGGGTCTCAGCCTCCAGGCTTTTAGGAATTCACAGAAGTGAAACTCAGGAGCCACAGAGACGATACTGAGAATTTCACTTCTCTGAAGGGCCCATGAAATGTATCTCAAGACAAGCTGCTTCCCTTTACATGTCCGTTTTCTTTTTTTTTTTTTTAATTTTTTTTTAATGTTTATTTATTTTTGAGACAGAGAGAGACAGAGCATGAACGGGGGAGGGTCAGAGAGAGAGGGAGACACAGAATCTGAAGCAGGCTCCAGGCTCTGAGCTGTCAGCACAGAGCCCGACACGGGGCTTGAACTCACGGACCGTGAGATCATGACCTGAGCCGAAGTCGGACGTTTAACCGACTGAGCCACCCAGGCGCCTCTACATGTCAGTTTTCAAGCTTCGCAGTCACGAAATCAATCTTAACACATGCAGAGCACAGGGACTCAACTCAGGCCACTGGCCGTCCCCCTCAGCAGGCAGAAGGGGGGAAAAATCAATCTGGCCTCTGCCTATACCAGCCCACTCCAACACAGGCAGCTGTCAACAGATCTGCCTTCTTGGGAAATTCTGTATCTCAAAGAGAAAGAGAAAAGGAAATCGGAGAACCTCACGAGGCAGAGCAAATTGGAGATGCGGTTTCGAGTCGAAAAGCTGGGCCCAGGGCCGTCTCACCCCCCTGCACGTTCCCAGAAGGTCAGCCCTGCCGAGAGGCCGTCGGAACCCGTGGAGGCCTTCGGATACCGCACAAAGCAGTTCTTGATCCAGTGCGCTTCCGGTTTTGAGCCGCGGCTCAAGTGGCGGAGTCCAGGGTCGCGTAGGTCTTACAGACACACGGACAGAAGCTACCCCTCGTACAGCAAGCGTTCTCTCACAAGCACTGATCTCAGTGACCTCGCGGACAACTGTACGAGCGGTACTAGGAGCACCCCATTTCGGAGGGGGCAGCGGAGGCACGCACAGGTGGTGTGGCTCCCACCAGGCCCCACAGCTGGGAGGCGGCAGTGCTGTACTCACCCACGCACACCGTCCCCCACCAGCACCCCCCCACCCCGCCCCCGGTCACGGCGTCCCTGGCCATCTTACCGCTTTCCACAAGTTCTATGGGCTCTGCTTCCAAGGCCATCTCAGGGGTGGACGCTGCTTCCCGAGTTCGCTTCTGGGCTTGTCTAGAATTTACTGTCCCACCACGACGCTTTCTCTGAGGGTAACCCAGGGAAAGAAACAGTCGCATGAGCTCTGGCTGCTGACACAATTTCCATAACAAGAATAAAAGGTCAACATGGGAATGGCTCAACTCATCAGGAAGAGTAGGAGGCCAGTGAGCCAGCCTGAGGTGGGGGTCCTTTCAAAACCTGACATTCCTATCACTGAATATTTAGAGAGAAATAATACCAAACACGTAGTGAATATGAATTCTACAAAGTAAAACTTCTGTTATATCAAACTATTGGTCTATCCAAAGTACATGCCACACCACTCTATAGAAGCCTCTGATCCAGGTCAAGGCTCGGCCAGAAATCCCTCCTTTTAACCAAAAAAAGTCACAAACCTATCTTCCTTGGATTTGTGTTTGGTCCCATTGAGCCCTCTTTGTTTTTTTCAACCCAAAGGCCCTCAGTTTCCCACATTTCTATCCACTGTGGAAACTGGGTCTTTTCTTTCAAAAACCTTTAACCTTTAGAGTACTATTCAGTATGGTTTACACCCCAACAATCACCCCCAGAGCTCAAAGAATCAAAGTTCCCAGTGGCTGCCCAAGAGCCCTGCCTTCCGGAAAGCTCAGGCTCTCGGCTGGCCTAGCTGCAGTCCATACTCTCTGAACCAGCCTTCTTCTCACACACATCCCTGAGCGCTGGCTTACCAGTAAGCTCCAGCTTTTCTGACCTGGATGGCCCTGAAAGACAGGATGAGAACATGCCCTATACAGCCTGCCTTCCTCAAAAGAGACAGAACTTTTCACCTGACCCTGTCACCTTGTGTTCCCACCCTGCATGGCCCCAACCAATCCTGGCTCCCTGTGTTTTGGGTTCTAACCGGCACTGGGCCCACTATGCTTCAAAATGGGTGAGCTGGGGCAGTCTAAACTTCCTCCTCCCCAGTACCAGCCTTGCAGAGCTGGCACACAGATTAGGTGACAGAGTGCGCAAAGTACTGTGCACAGACACCAGACGCCAACGATACCCTAACTGCTTACGTACCTTACTAAGCATTCTGTCTCTGGAAACTCTGGATGGACTGGACACTGTTGGTGAGATCTGCGCAAGACCTAAGGGAACCCATCACTGGGCCCAACGCTCACTGGCTAGGCAACAGAGAGATGTCTGACTCTTGCTGGGTTCCAACGGCTCCTCAGTAGCAAATGGCAGCTTGAGGAGAGTCAGAAATCAGACGTGGGTTTAGCAATTTTCAGTGGATCTGAGGAGCCATCTCCAGGAGGGCCCGGAGACAAGCCACTGCAATAGTTCAAAATTCTCCAGCGAGGAGTTGCTCTGCCCCTCAAGGGAGCGGACACCCCGGCCTCAGTGGAGTCTACAGGCTTCCCCAGCGGCCACCAGAACACCCAGGGCTGCTTCGTGCCTCTTTCTCTCTGAAGTTGCCCTTGCATTTTCCTTCCTCTGGAAAGAGCCTAGTATTTCTCAGCAGATGCTGGTAAACAGAACCGCCGTGCCCCCCTGCAGCTACCTGTATGGTTTCTGGTCTCCACCGACGGAGGCGGGCAGCAGCCATGGGCCCTGGCCAAGGTCTAGGTGATGGAAAGAACCTATCATGGCTACTGCCGCAATGTGCACGCTCAACGCTCCCCCGCCCCACCCTACACCCCACAGCGGTCCTCTTCCCTGGCAGCTCTTCAAGCCCCTCTGTGCCTGGGCTACCCATTCCTCCCCTCTTCACTCGGCCAGTTCTCACACAGCTTTCAGAACCTATGCAGATGGCACCTCCATGACGAGGAGACCCCTCATCCCGCCAGCACGGCCACATCAGGACCGACCCCTTGTAGGGCTCCCACCTCCTCCTCCAATCGTCCTCACCGGCGGGCAGGCAGCAGGTGGACATCAGCTCAGGGCCAGCCTCAAGAACCCCACGACATTTGCAGAGACTCCACTCTGTCCTATTACTCTCATCGTGGCTCTCCCCCTCCTGGCGAACAGAGAGGCTCAGCCTCCAGTTTAAACTGATCACCTAAGTTATTTACACCGTTCCAAGGGAAGTTTAACCAACTTCTTCACACAATCACAGAAGAGACTATCTATATTGCTCTGTCTGTCCAGATCCTGCCTGGGCAAGGTGTGGGCTTCTTAGAGGAGGCTTAGGACATTGGTTTCCCAACAAGGGAGGGGCAGTGACAATCTGCAGACAAGGGACTCAGGTGGGAAGTCACGTCTGCCTTTTAGGAGGGTGGGCCAGGGAAACAAAGGCCCTTTTGTGTGTAAATACCAAAAGGGCTTGGAGCACACTAGGGACTGGGAGTGGCCAGGAGGAGATGGACATTGGGGGAGGGGCAGCAAAAGGAATCTACAGGATTTCTACTACTGTTCACCCTGGGAGCTGTGGTTGTCTCATCCCGCCCCCACATTCATAGCACCTCTGGAACCTGGAAAGAGAATACGAGGCTGTCTTTTCATATCTGGTCCACCTGATAGGAATTTAGTATCTCAGAAAACAACTGGGTTGAGTTTAGATCAGATGAGCAGCTTTGTCAGCGGGGAATAAACTGCAGAGGGGGACTTTCAGGGAATCCTCTCTGCAGCTCCAGGGGCTCCGGGTGACCCTTGCTTCCACTAAACCAGCACTGCTTCTGAGTCTGATCAAAGCTCTGAACAGTCGTAATGCTGACTTACCGACTTAGGTCACTGAGTGTCAGAAAACTCTGACAAGAGATCATTACCATTATGCCCACACTGGACCAAGAACTACACAAGGGAAGGAAACTGAAGGGAAATGGAAAACTGGGTTGTAAACGATTAAATAAACCAGAGCCCTGGTACAATTCCCACCCCCCACCCCCACTATTACTTCTCAGCCTTGTCTTCAGGACCCCACCCAAGACAACGGACTCCCCAAGACGAGTAGGCTGCACAGCTGCCAGAAGTCCAGCACACATTCTTTTGAGAACAAGGGTTACTCACAGGCACCTTTACGGTACTTCCGTTAATGTGTCATAAGGAATGAGGTAATTGCTCAGCCTTGAAAATAAAATTAAAAATAAATAAATAAATAAAATAAAATCACGTGCTGTTAAAACTCACCGTACTCATGGTGCCCTTTGGCTCCACCCTCCAGAGAAGGATGGGACCTGTGCAGAGCTGGCAGGGAAGGCGACAACTTCTCACACCCACTGGTTACTCATCCTCTTGCTAGCATGGCAATTTGCAGCCAGATATATTTCCGGTATCTCCAAGTCCTGAAAATCAAAGATATCAAGGTGGTGGTAAGTGCTGCCGCCTTTGTCATCAACGAACTCAGTTCAACCCTTTCGCTGAACTTTGCCGGATACTCTACGCAACTCATTTCCTTACTTGCATATTCTTAGGAAGCAAGCATTCTTTTTTTTAATGTTTATTTTGAGAGGAAGAGAATGCACACCAGTGTGCACCAGTGGGGCGGGGGTGGGGGGGGGAGAGAGAGAGAGAGAGAGAGAGAGAGAGAGAGAAGGAGGGAGGGAGGGGAAGGAGAGAGAGAGAGAAGGAGGGAGGGAGGGGAAGGAGAGAGAGAGAGAAGGAGGGAGGGAGAATACCAAGCAGGCTCTGTGCTGGCAGCTCAGAGCCTGACCCGGGGTTCTGATCCCATGAACCGTGAGATCACGAGCTGAGCTGAAATCAAGAGCCTGATGCTTAACGGATTGAGCCCCCAGGCGCCCAGGAAGCAAGCATCCTCACAGAGTACTGGGGGCTCCATCATGCCAAAGTCTGAGATCAGACCCATGTGCTACTGCCTGCTCTCCTTTCTGGCTGCTGAAACCCTTCCCGAGTCCTGTGCTGGCTGCTGTGAAAAGGAAAGAGAATCAGAACCACCACACATGACCTCATGGATGCCTTGCAACCAGGAAGGCACGGAGCTTCTGAGGCCAGTGAAGCCTCTGGCTCTTTCCACAACTTCACTGTCGCCCTCTGGAGGTGCTGATAGTTTAGGACACGAGAGCCACCTGCTGGGATTCCTCCTGCATGCCTAGCTGAGACTTCTGTCGTTGGCAGCAGCTGAATGGGGAAGAACCAAGAAACTGTGGGCTGGGAAGCTAAGCGGGACGTTCCAGGAAAAGCAGAGAAACAGCAAGTGAAGAGGCTGCTAGAGGCTGCTAGGATTTCATTCAGGGCCCTTCCACTGGGAGGCAAGGGAGCAAAGAGAAGCAAATACATGGAGTCTGAGGCCAAGAGTCATCAAGGTTTAAGGGGGCAAAAAGCCAGCTTCTAGTGGGGGAAGCCCTGAGCTCAGGGCAAGGCTGAGGGACGCGGGGAGAATCCAAGCAAAGAGGAGGCTCTGTGGTGGCCCACCCTGGGCCAGAGTGCTCCGGACAAGGACAGGGGTCCTCAAACTTGAGCCTGCCCCTGCCTCACCTGGAAGGCTTCTGAAACCAGAGTCTCTGATTCAACAGGTCTGGGATGGGGCCCAAAATTTTGCATTCCTGCCAAGTTCTGAGGCAGTGCTAATGGTGCTGCTTCAGAGGCCGCACCACAGGAACCACTGGACGAGGAAAAGGCCTTGTAGGTGGAAACACCGAGGCAGCGGGAACCACAAGACCGCTCTCTAATCTGTCCTACCTCCTAACAGGTCTCCCACCAGCACCTCCCTCTAAGACACACAGCTGGCTGCAGCAGTGGGGAGCACATCTGCAGACCCAGGCAGCCTGGATTGGTCATGTGCTTCCAAAGCCCTCCTCATACCTTGGGCAAAGCACCAAACTTTGTGCCCTGTTTCTTTAACTATGAACCAGAGCAGCGCCTCCTGCAACGGGTGTTCGAGGATCCCAGGGGCTAATGGGACTCATCTGCCGCCCCCGGCCCCTCTCTACACCTCGTCTCCCCACCTCGCTCAATGGTCAGTATGGCCCCTGCCCTGGGAACACAGCAGCGAACGGACCCAGGCATCAGCTCCCCGCTGGGGGGTGAGGGCACGCTGGCACTGGCGACGGTTCAGGTGTAACTGAGGTATACGAGCCAGGTGTAAAGAAACACAGGACAAGGACAGATCAGAGGTTTCTCAGCAGCCACCCTACCCCGGGTGTTTTCAACAGAAGCCCCGTTAGAGGAACTGCCCAGCCGGCTGAGCCTCTTTCTCTACTACCTGGTGATCTGCATCTGCCCACGTCCGATTCCCTGGCACCTCATTATCCACTCTGATCCCAGCTGGCCTAGAGGGGTAGCGTCCTCACCGTCACTCTGCGGGGAGACGTGCAGCTGGCACACAGCATGACCGCTCCAGACGGCCCTCAGATGGCCCCCACCCACAGAGGGCCCCCATGCTTCCCAAAGCAACACCCGGCCCAGTAAAGGTAAACCTTGGCTGACACTGCGTTCAGGGCAGAGGCTCTGGCCGGGAGGAAGAGTGCCGTCCTGGTCTGAGCAGAGGGGGAGGCGCCCCAATGGCCTCCAGGGACTCACAAGACCGCCGCACTTTCTGGATTCTAACACATCTGCGTATGTTTCAGATCCTGAGGAGGAGCTTACGTCCGGGGGTACACCATGATGCAGCTGTTTGGGGGGAAGTCACCTACGTCATGGTGTGTCTCAGAACTGAGAAGAATCTTTGATAAAAACGTCACTGACAGGCAAGGAGGGAGATCTGCCTGCTGAGCGACGGCAAATAAAGTAAAGCCCACGCCTGGGCTATTCCCTAAGCCTCTTGCCTCCTACTTGGTTACTTTTTAGACTTTCAAGGATGGTCAAGACCTGTCCTACGGGCTGCCCCAGAGGCACCCCCACCCCCTTGGCCTGCACGTCCCCTCTACTCTCTGAAACCACCTCCCACAGCCCCAGCCCAGCAGTTCATTTCCAATCTCTCCGCTTCTTTTGGAAGAACAATGTTCAGAGAGCACAGGGAGTTGGAAGGCTGGCCTTCGGGAAATCCATCAGAGAACGGAGGTGGGAAGCAGAGGGCACCCAACAGACCAGAGTGCGGGTGTGGAAGTGTACTGTCTGGACGGGGAAGGCAGGGCTCGCAGGAAGGTAGCCTCCACAGCCTACAAAGTGTTCTGGATCCTGCAGGTGATAGAGGCCATCAGAATAAAAGTGAGACTAACAACAGCTGAAGCCCAGACGTTACTTCTAACGTGTGCAAACCACTGTGCTTTCCAAACAGTTTCTGTAATGCTCCCCTCACCCAACAAGGGGGAAGGTACTACTGAGGTTATCGTTTTACACATGAGAGAGCTAAGGATGGTCAGGGATTAAGCAACCTGCCCCAAATCCACAACTACCAAACAGTGGCCTGGATTTAAACCAGGACAGAGTGACACCAGAACCCACACTATTAAATAAATACCATGCCAGAATCAGCTGTCTTTAATTCTAGAAATAATCTGGAAAATGGATGATGTTTTCCAGGTTTTCGAATTCACTATATCCAGAAAGAAAGTCCTTCCAACAATACCAGCACCCCAAGTCAGCAGACGGCCCACGGTCCTTCGGTTCCCAAGGCAGACCGTGAAGTCATTCACATGCCCTCACTCGACTAAGTGCTGTGAGGGCAGGGCGCTGTCTGTCTACTCTGTACCCAGCCTGATCCCTTGTGCAAAGTGGAGTGGTTAATGGTGTCCCTGCCACTAAGACAAGACGGGGGTAGAGCATGACACTGGGCATGGCCAGGAAGGCCAGATGCCAGGAGTTCCTAAAGCTCTGATAGGAGGGTAAGGACCACACATACAAAGGTATCTAGCTGGTTACTTGGCAGGAGTGATGCCATAAAACTGAACCAGAGAAGGGAGAAAGGAAACAGGAGTTGACGGTGGACAGTTTTAGTTTTAGAAATGCTGGATGTGGGATATCCAGGTAGAAAGGTCCAAGGCAGCTGCAAAAACTCAGGAGAGATAACTGGAGTGGAGGCAGAGGTTTTAGACTGTGTTTGAACCTCTAAACACAGGGAGTCAGGTAGAGCAAGAGCTTATAAGCAGAATAAAAAGTCAGAAACAAAGCTTGGAGAGAAGCCGGAGGCATCAGACAAAGCCTGTGTTCCAGGGAGGAAGCAGCAGTCAACAGGCCGGGCGACAGGAAGGTGCTCACCGGTGACCAAGCAAGTGGAGGCCCCAAGTGACAGGAATTACTCAAGAAACAAACCAGGTGGGGGCGGATGTGCAGAAGGGGAGAAGAATGCCTCAGGCAGGGACTGTGTGGGTGGCTGGGGAGGGCAGAAGACAGCAAGGGTGAACGGCCCATCGTGACTTGCCTCTTAACCCACACCTCAAGGGCAGGACAACCGAGGCTTTTCCACAGAGAGCTGCATTTAAAGAGCCTGTCACCCATGTGCTCCGAGGGCCAGCGGGAGGCTAAACCAGTCAGAAAGCAGACAGAGAGGAGGTTAGGAGGCTTAAGATCGCCAGGCAAGAAGACAGCTGTGTGGCTGGGAGGTGGTGGGTGGGAGACAGGACTGCCTGACGGGAGGGAGCTATGGAGGCCAGTACAGACTGAAGGCTCTACTCATTCTGTCCTCATTAGAGATGGGTTTTTTTCCCATGAAGTCATCACTGACACTTCAGAGAATGACACCCCCCCCCATTCTAGTGGGAGTGACACACGTGACCGCGTACCCGATACACGTCTACAGACAAAATGGCTAGAAACAGCCAGGCAGGCAGGAAGCAGTCAGTGTGAGACCAGAGCTGGTCCTCCCATGCCAAGAAAGGGAGAGTCCACAGAGGAGGGGCGGGCCAGGGGTGCACCAGAGACCCAAGTGTAGGTCCACAGGGTGCCCAGGGGAGATCTAGGGATGAGCAGCTCTGTGCAGCCCAGGGTGTGGGAGCCCTCCTTCATACCACCAGGCAGCAGAGGCTGGCACGATTACCCGCAGACATCGGAGACCTAACTCTCCAGGTGGGTTCCACAAGTGCCAGGCCATCTTGGTTCTTCGGTGGCTCCTTGTGCATTTTTCTACGGGGAGACGATGTGCAGACGCATCGGGCCACTCATTCTGTGCGCCAACTACAAGCAGCTCTCACTGTAAACTCATAAATGGCTACTGAGACACACACGCAGTCTCCTGTGGGTATGAATGAGCCAGCCAGGGCAACCTCTTTATGCTGGCGTGGTACAAGCAGAGAGAAAGCAGCACAAATCCTACAGGATTTCATCAGGGAAGCACCCATTTATCAGTGACTAATCGGGTACTGGCTAGTACCAACTGTTTACTCCATATCTCCCCTTTTAAAACCATAAACATATCATTGCCGTGTTATTTTAAGTATTTCCATAAATGGAATTCCAAAAGTAGAACTACGTATGGAACATGTGTTAAAAATCAAGAATGTTTTAAAGAGCATTGTGTACTAACCAACAGCTTTTGTAATTTTGTAAAGAATGTTAAAAAACACCCAAGGCCATTGGCAATGTACCAGTGCCCAGCACAGCCTGCCCTCTTGGGGGGACTGAGCCTGAGCACTAAAAGTTGCCAATAACTGGGGCGCCTGGGTGGCTCAGTAGGTCAAGCCTCCGATTCTTGGTTTCAGCTCAGGTCATGATCTCATGGTTTGTGAGTTCCAGCACTGACAGCCCGGAGCCTGCTTGGGATTGTCTCCCTGTCTCTCTGCCCTTCCCCCACTCCCTCTCTCTCAAAAAAAAGTAAAAAAAAAAACCCAAAAAAACAAAAAAAAAACAAACCCTGCCAATAACTTTCATTTCAAAGCTTTTTTTAAAATTTTGTTTAATGTTTATTTTTGAGAGAGAGACAGACAGACAGACAGACAAAGCACGAGCAGGGAAGGGGCAAAGAGAGGGAGACACAGAATCTGAAGCAGGCTCCAGGCTCTGAGCTGTCAGCACAGAGGCCGATGCAGGGCTCAAACCCATGAACCGCTAGATGACCTGAGCTGAAGTCAGACACTCAACCGACTGAGCCACCCACGCACCCCTCAAAGCTTGTAAGCGAGCTCTACCCGCAATGTGGGGTTTGATCTCATGACCCTGAGATCAAGAGTCACATGCTTTATCCACTGAGTCAGCCAGGAGCACCCCCCTCCCCCCAATTTTTTAAATGGAACCTTGATGACACTGTCACATCAGCAATTGGGCTTCAGTACTTAAGAAAAATATTCGCCTCGGCTGGTTAAGTGTTTGACTCTTGATTTTGGTCAGGTCATGATCTCGAGGGTCATTTCATTTCCAGAGAAGACTTGCTTGGCAGGATGTAGCCAGTCACTCCTGCTTAGGCTTAGAGCAGGCTGAAAAGCCAGCACAGAGGTAATGGGGCAGACCTCTCCCAGTTATTTATTCCTAAAGGAGGCTTAGCAGCCTTGACCACTGGTCTCCCCTGGGGGTTTTGCAGGAGTTAGATGAAAGGATGTGACAGAAAGAGAAAGCACCACACTAGGCTTGGAGAGACAGTAGCTGCTCTTTCCAAATGTATTTTATTACCCTGATGAAGCCATCACCAGCAATCATCAAAGTCTCAGAGGCCTGAAAGGAGCATTAGCACCAAGGACCATCACACCTGCTTGGTGATGTCACCAAGGGAGCTTCTTTCCTCTTCTCCTAACACAGGACCCCTCAAGGACAGCCTTTTGCTTCTACTGGACAAAAAGAAAAAAAGAACAGCTGTCTGGATATAGAGATGGTCTACTTTTGTGATTCAAGCCTCCAGATGCAAAAATCCAAAATTAAGAGTGAAAGTCAGTTTTTCGAAAATCTATGAAGAAACATCAATAAAGAGATTATTGAGCTTTAAAAATAAAATCCAGACACAGGCTCCAACATGGACGAACAATGAAGGCATGCTCAGTAAAAGAAGACACAAAAGGGCAAATAATGTATAATTCCCCTTCTATGAGGCCCTGAGAGCCATCAAATTCAGCAACAGAGAATAAGTAGAATGGTGATTGCCAGGGAAGGGAGGAGGGGGAACAGGAAGTTACTATTTAATGAACACACGAGTTTCTCTCTGGAAAGAGGAGAAAGTTCTGCAGACAGATGGCAGTTGATGGTTGCACAACAGTGTGATGTACTTAATGCCAATGAACACCTGAAAGTGGTTCAAATAATTCACATTATAAAAGGTATGTTTTACCACAACAAAAAAAAAATTAAAGATAAACTTTACATAATACTCTTTTTCTAGACCCTTTGACAGGGTTTAGTCAGTCACTCAGAGGCACTCTGCAGTGGACACAGCCCCAGAAACATCTGTAAGGAATCTGCCTCTAGCAGGACCCTGCGCCTCTCCCATCCAGGCCTGGGACCTCCAGGACACGCCTAGGACCCAAACACAGCCAGTGTAGACCATGGCTCCTCCTCTTCTCCAACAAGCTGTTCCTACAAATTTTTCTATAGCTTTACCTGCAGGATTTTGAACAATTCCCCCAAACACTAGGTTGACCTTTCTGTTGATGAAACCCCTGGGCATGGGGACACCTTCATTCCCCGATAGCCATGGCTGATGAGGTTGCTACCAGTGATTGGTCAGGAAGATATTCACAACTGGGAAGATATTAAAAGATACCACATGCAACCAACTCCTTTGTAGAAGGGTTACTACTCTGGGACGGCAAAGAAGAGAAGCTAAGTGGCTTCTCCACTGATGACCCCTAACCCAATTTTCTTTCAGGCCATGGTGGCCTGGTGATGCAGATAAAGGCAATTCCTGGAGGCCACGAGCAAGGGTTCATAACAAAGGAAACCCAAGGGGCCCCTGGGTGGCTCAGTTAAGAGTCCATTTCTTCATTTCAGCTCAGGTCATGAGCTCACGGTTCATGAGATCAAGCCCTACATCGGGCCCTGCATGGACAGTACAGTGGATGGAGCCTGGTTGGGATTCTCTCTCTCTCTCTCTCTCTCTCTCTCTCTCTCTGTCCCTCCCCTGCTCACACACATGCTCTCTCTAAATAAATAAATAAGCTTTAAAACAACAACAACAACAACAAAAAGAAACCTAAGGATCTATGGATCTATCCTTCCCAAGGTCGAAAAGATACCAGAGGCCGGTGGAGCGTATCAACCTCAGGTGCTGAGGCCATCAACAACTTCCCATTCTTCCCCAGGATCAGGGTCACTGTGGCCATGAAACTCACAGAGGCAGGCGTGCTAGGCCTGTGTGGATGGTGCCTGAACACAGAGCCTGCCAGAAAAAGCCAGCTAGAAGGCTTAGATGCTTCTACTGAATCCTGAACTAATATCCAGTCGAGAAGAGGGTGTGTGAGGAACGAATCTAGTAGTAAAAAAAAGGGCTAAGGTACAGGTCCTGAAGGGGGGCGGGGGTATCGTCAGAAGCTTACAAATTTGATTCTTTGGCTTATACCTATAGCAGGGAGCAGAGGAGCAGTGCCCACTGAGGGAACTCCTTTACTGCATACGTGGGCTGGTCTCAAATAGCACTGCCCCCCTCCTCCGCGAGCTCCTCAGCACAAGTCCTTCCCTTCCACTCAAGGCAGATGCAGCTGTGGGTTGGCTAATGAATGGATGCACGCTGTCACCAAAGAGCTAGCCAAACTCAATCCTCGAGAGACACTAATGTTGGTAGTGGGATCCCATAAACCTGGGTTTATGAGCAGAGGAAGCCCTAATCCAGACCCTCCTCAACTCTCCTTCAACACTCTCCCTAGGAAGTAAAATAGGAAGTCAATAGTCCTTGGCCTCCAGGACAAATGTGGCACCTGGGATGCTTCATAAAGAACAGCAAAGCACCCAACTAATAGATCCAATGCTCTAATAGAGATGGAAAAGGGGTCGGGGAAAGTTAAAAGGCTTCACATGGTAGCTTAAAAAACAAAACAAAACAGGGGCACCTGGGTGGCTCGGTGGGTTAAGCGTCCGACTTCGGCTCAGGTCATGATCTCACGGTCTGTGAGTTCAAGCCCCGCGTCGGGCTCTGTGCTGACAGCTCAGAGCCTGGAGCCTGTTTCGGATCCTGTGTCTCCCTCTCTCTCTGCTCCTCCCCTGTTCATGCTCTGTCTCTCTCTGTCTCAAAAATAAATAAACATTAAAAAAAAAATTAAAAAAAAACAAAAACAAAACAAAACACCCAAAAAACTACCAGGCTCCAAAAGATCCAAGAAGACTGCAAATATTCCCAATCACATCCATCACCTTCACAGAGCCAACCTCCCTTCCCCAACTCACCACTAACCTTTGTGGCCTCATCTGAAGTTACAGACGTGTATTTCTAAAATATACCACACAATACAAAAAACTACACAGCTTATGGGGGGAAAATGAAATTAAGGGTACAACTAAAAAAACTTTGTCAATGTCACATGCACACAAAAGTTAAGAACCTAACAAAAACGGTAGCACAGCTGTACACGTTAAATGGGAAGTGCACATATACAGCTATGGTACTTTACAAGGTTTGCAGTGAGTTAACTGGGAAGTAGGGCGAAATTTTTTAAACGTGAGATGTGCCAGGGCGTGGCTCATAACACAGTCACTGAGAAAGATGTTTGAGGAGAGTGTACTATCTTCGGGCTGCGTGACTTGGTTCAGCTCAGTGCAATTTTCTGTGTTCATCTAGTATCTCTCACAGGTGAAATTATGCACATCAACTCGAATCCCGTAACGTTCAGACTGGTCCCTAAGATTTCAATCCTGTTGGATGGAACTAATCACGCTTCCAAACAAGTGTTCAAAGCACAAGTGGCTGTACTTGGCTCTGGTACCCAGGCTGTCAGTCACCTGCTGCAGGCTCTTCCGTACAGCAGGACCATAATATGATCCATGCTCGTGGTCCTGATCTAACCGCTGCTTCTCCTGCACTCGACATGCTCAATCTGATTCCAAGTCCAATACTTACTGTCCCCTTCTCTTATCATAAACATGCTGATGAAATAAACCGTGACTTTCTTCCACTGAAATAAACTATCAAGCTCACTACATGCCTGAGAGAGAATCCCTTTGAGGTGAAAAGAGGCTGAATTTCTGAGATGGCGGAAATGGAGTCTTACACTGCAAGTAAAAATATATCAGACGCAGGGGCGTCTAAGTGGCTCAGTAGACTAAGTGTCTGACTTCGGCTCAGGTTATGGTTTCATGGTTTATGGGTTCCTGCCCCATGTTAGCTCTGTGCTGACAGCTCAGAGCCTGGAGCCTGCTTTAGATTCTGTGTCTCCCTCTCTCTGCCTCCCCCTGCCCCTGCTCACACTCTCTCTCAACCATAAATAAACATTAAAAAAAAATTTTTTTTTAAATATAGGCACCATCGGGAAACAAAGACTCAAAAACACACCACCATCATGGGAAAAAAGGAAAGAACATCTCTACAAACATAATGGCTAGAAAAGGATCTCAGGTTCATGGGTTCGAGCCTCATGTTGGGTGTACAAATCACTAAAAAAATAAAATAAACATAATTAAAAATACTCCAGGGAAACCTCAGGCTCACAATTTCTCTTTTATGCAAGGAAGCTACTGATAATACTTATTTTGAAACACTTTTAGGCTTTACCTATTCTGCGTGGTACAGTATGAATAACAAACCTAACAGTTCTTATTTATGCCAAAACCTTTCCAAAGGAAATTCTGTAGTACCATTCTCCCACCTAACCTCACGTGTTTTCTCATCACACTTGAAGTCTGACCTTGGGATGCAGCAGTATCTGTGCTCCGGGCCTTCCTTCTCAGAGAGGAAACCTTAAAATGCTTTGCTCTACAATTCCCAAAGCCCTGCTGAGAAACAAGCTGTTTAGGAAAGATAAGTTAGAAGAACATACATGTGAATTATATCTTAATAATAAACAGGAGTCAGCCCCATTATATCTACAGAAGCAACCTCATCCTTCAAAGAGTCCTAATCTGAGGACAGTAAAAGATGGGGGTAAATCATTTCAAAATTAGACACTGACAACATATGCACAAAGAACTCACAAAGTCATTTTTATACAGCATAAAAACCAATCACCTTGTGTATGTATTTGCACTGAGTAGCACCTCAAATCTCTTCCAGAAATTGGTGGGAGTATAAACTACTGGTATAAGTTAGAACTTATATGAACTTTGCAACAGCTTTTTAAGTAAAGAGCCAGTGAAGGATTTGCCACAACTGGCAATCCTGGGCACCAAGCTTGGTTCCCAGTCCCTACCCTGGTCCAAGCAAGCTACCCTTCTCTCTTCCTGGCTGGTCCAGGGGCCAGTAGTCTCACCCCCCTTTCTAAGCCATCCTTCTCACAGCACAGTGGTTTCTCTAAAATGCAAATATAACCATATTACTTCCCTGCTTAGGACTTAATTTAGTAATTTTTCCCACTTGCTCTTAACATAAATTCTGAATTCCTTAACTTGGGGCACACCAAAAACCTTTTGCGAGCCGGTTCCTGCTTCTATCTCCAGTCCCGTCTCTTGTACAATCTGTTATTTCCACCTCAGAGAATTCCTCTCATTCCCTCAAGGGGCTGTACCCCCGAGCAGACAGCCTGGCACACAGGAGACCTCAACGGTGTGCTCAGAATTTTAAAGTACGCGTTCTCAAACGGGGTGAAAAAACTCACTCTTTTCGTGTAAAGCATAAGATACACATACAGTACATAAAAAGACGTATGCTTTATAAAAAGCATTAACATTTCGTGGAGATCAATTAGGAAAACAATATATAAAAGGGGGGAGTTCACTGTAAAAAAAGATTGATAAACACCGCATTAAAGTAAGATTTTTAAATCTGATTTGGAAACTCAAGTTCAGGCAATGCAAAAACCAGCAACACATCCTTCTACTTGAATGTTCCCATTTCACCTCAAGCTCGTAGATAACACTGAACCCAGTATGCCTGCCTACCCATTAAAAAAACACACCCCCCAAAAACCAAAACGATCCCCTTCGGCGTCTCTGTCCGTCATTACCGTGGTCCCCAAACTCCTAGTCACTGAACTCAAAGGCCAGTCCTGCAGCCAGGAAAACGAGGTTCCAGACTAGCCCTGCCGTCGACGGGTTCGCCGACCGTACGACCTTGGGCAGACCGCCTCAGCCTCCCCAACACTTCGGCAGCCGAAGCAGAGCGCAGGGCTGCAGAGCTGAGACCCTACCTCGGGCTGCGAGAACTTGAAGCAGAACGAAGGCACGACTGTGAATGTAGATGGGGACGGACTAGAATAAGACAAAAGCCAAAACCTCCCCCAAACGACTACTGCGGTAAAGTCCAGGCTTCTCCCCGGACGGGTCAAAGGGTGGAAAGCGGAGTACAGGGAGTAAGTACTGCGTTTCGGGTCTCAAGCCTCACCGCGACCCGGATTCCTCCCCAGGCCCCCGGGCCACCAGCGCGCCGGGGATGCGGGCGGGGGTGCAGGCGCCCGAGGGGCGGGGCCGGCCGCGGGCTTCAGCACACGAGCGGTCCCCAGCGACCGGAAGCCGTGGACCCACGGAGCTCAGGCCCAGGTGGGCGCTCCCAAGACCAGCCCCCGCCGCCCCCAGCCCCACGAGGCCCTGCAGGCTCCGCCACGCGGCCCGGGAGGACTGGCAGGCCCACGATGGCGGGGCGGCGGCGCGAGCACACAAAGGAGGCGGCGTCAGCGGGGAACAAAAAGCTGGCCGGGGCCTCCCCTGAACGGCCCTTGCCGCCCTGTCCGCCTCCCCGAGTGACCTTGGGCGCGTCCGCCCCCCACCCCAGCCTCGGTTTCTCCAGCTGCGCTACAACTAAACGCTGGGACCGCAGCCCGCCGGGGCGGCGGAGGCCCTCAGCGAGGCGTTCGTACGTCCGTCGCCTGCGCCGCGCCGGGCTCACGCAGCCACGCGGACAGCTGGGCGGGCTCGCGGGCTCGGGGGAGGCCCGGCCGGGCGTCCGGCCCGAGGGGGGTTGGCTGCGCTCCGGAGGGCCGCCGCGCCGAGGCCTCTGCAGGCCGCGAAGCCGCCCGAACCCCACACCCGCCCGGCTCTGGCCGGCCCCCCCCCCCTCCGTGAAGCCAGGCTTACCTGGAGCCGGTCTGGCCCGGCAGCAGCCAACGCCGACGCAGTCCGGCGAAGAAGCACCTCCGGAAACCACGGAGGAGAAACCCTCCAGCAAGACGCCGCCGCCTCAGCAGCGATCCACTTCCGCTCCGGAGGCCTCGGCTCCACCCCCGGTGCGTTCCCATTGGCCGCCGCTCCTCGTACTCCCGTGGTCTACCGGTGCAGGAGGTATGTTTTCAATTCTATTGGATAAGAAAACCATCTATTACCGCTTTGAAAAGCGCTTCTTTCCGGCTCCGCCCGCGCTCGCGACTCAAGCTCCCGCCTTCCCGCGAGAGAGGCGATCTGCGCCCCCTCGGTGCGCAAGGCCTCTCGGGAGTTGTGGTTTGCAGAGCGGCGGCCGGTTCCGGGCCCTCTGATACCGGGCGGATGCGGCCGGCGGACGGAGCGGAGCTGGGCGTTATTCCAGGCCAGCCGGCCCGCGGCCCGCGTACCGGGCCCACTCCCACCCCGCTTCGGGCCTCAGTTCTCTCTCCTGTGAACGCTCCCGAGCTCTCTGCTATTGGCCAAAACCCGGGCCTGAATCTGCAGGAACTCCAGGGCCCTCGCGACCCGACGTGCCAGGTCGTGGGCCAGCGTCTGGTCCCAGTGTTCCCGGACTGTTTACTAGGCTGGCAGTGAAAACTGGAAGGAAGCACAGCCTGGCCCCTTTGCGGGAACCCGGAGGAGGCACTCAACCAGGACGTCTGGGAGGGCCCCCTGGAGGAAGCGACCTCGGAGCTGGGAACTGAAAGGACTAGAAGGAAGGAGAGAGTTCTCAGAAGAGGTAGCCTGGGTGGGGAGAGAGAGGCTGGCATGTCCAGGAGACTGCAGGCTACCCTTTGTGCGAGGAGCAGAGGTGGGGAGTCGGGGGGTGCGGGGCGGGAGGCAAGAGTCAGACTGTGGAGGACCCAGACGCCAGGTTGAGTCTGGATTATCCCGAGGGCAATGGGTGCGAGGAAAGGAAGGACTGCACCCCCAGAGGAGCACTCTGGCCCACAAAGGGGCCAGGGCCCAAGCAAAGGCCTGGAGCTCCCCCTGGGGCGCCTGGTGCAACTCGGGGGGTTAAGAATACAGGCTCTGGACCCTTCCTGCCGAGTCTGAGTTTGAATGCTCCGTTGTTTTAAGCGCGTTTCAGTCCCCTCACCTGTTATACGGGAATAGTCACTGTACAGTATCTGCCTCACAGGAAGAAGGTGGACGGTTGAAGGGCTCCACACAGACCAGCACAGGTGCATGCCAGGCCCTGAGAGGTGCTGCAGATCAGAACCCGGAGTGAAAAGCCGGTGGTGGATTCCTTGACTTCAGCTTCCAGAACTGCACTTGGACATGGATTTGGCAATAGAAAGCCTAGCTTGTCCCTCCTATTCTGAGAGTACCCAGATCAGGTCATGGCCATCACGTGTGGTCCCTGGACACCCTCAGGCAATGAGGATGTCACTCCAAATGCCTGGGATGGACAGTTTAGTAGGAGGGGGTCTTCTCCCCGGAAGATTGAGTCATGTATGGAAATTAAGCAGATCAAAGCCAGAGCGTTAATGGTTTTGTGTTGAGTTTACAAACAGTCTCTGTTGTTTGATACTCATGTAATTGTAAAGGAATTTGGTATGGTAGGGTATCCAATAAGTCTGATTCTGTGTGAAACATGTTGAGTTTGAAACATACTGATTTTGATAGTGATTCTAAGTTGGAAGGCACAAGACTTTAGTTTGTGATCATAATTGGGATACTAAAGGAAATTTACAAATTTAAGATAAATGAGACCTTAATGTATCTTTAGGAATTTTTATACTTCTTTAATGTTTTTACTATTTATTTTTGAGAGCACCCACACGAGTGGGGGAGGGGCAGTGAGAGAGGGGGGACAGAGGATCCAAAGCAGTGTCTGTACTGTCTGCACGAAGGCTGATGTGGGGCTCCAACAACGAACCGTGAGATCATGACCTGAGCTGAAGTTGGACGCTTAACCAACTGAGCCACCCAGGCGCCCCAGAATTTTTAAATACTTGATAAGGCAGACAACGGAAATGCTAAAAAAAGAAGTTTAGATTCTGCATGTTAAAATGTAATTTAAAATGTTAAAGGAGTGGAACCAACCATACACAGCTAATCAAAATGATAGTTATAGATTTATAGATAAGATTAGTAACTTGAATTTCACAGCCTAAAGAATAGCTAGGGTTTTCTATTTGTAACTTTAATACATCAGGTAGTGTGATGCTGGGAGCATCTGGCTGGCTCGGTTGTAGAACATGTGACTCTTGATCTCAGGGCGATGAGTTTGAACCCCACACTGAATGTGGAGCCTACTTAAAAAAATAGAAAAAGTTGGGGTGCCTGGCTGACTCAGTTGGTTAAACATCTTGACTCTTTAAATTTTTATTATGTTTTACTTTAGAGAGAAAGAGAGTGCAATTGGGGAAGAGGGGCAGAGGGAGAGAGCAAGAATCTTAAGCAGGCTTTCAGTGTGGAGCCTGATATAGACCTTGATCCCACTACCCTGGGATCATGACCCAAGCCAAAATCAAGTTAGACACTCAACCGACTGAACCATCAAGAGTCTGATTCTTGATCTCAGTTCAGGTCTTGATCTCAGGGTCATCAGTTCAAGCCCCGCGTTTGGCTGCATGCTGGGTGCAGAGCCTACCTAAAAAAAAAAATCAAAATAAAATTTGAAGTTAGTGAAAAATAAACGATGTGATATTGAAAAACAAAGTTACAACAAATATCACTTTTCATGCTCAGGAGCTGCCTTCAAGTTCTCTGCAAACATCACTTGGCACTGAACTTGTGGTGTGGACATCCCTGGCTCCCTCACAGATAATGCCTGTGGCCCTGAATATTTCTAGCTTAGAGAAGAGACTGGGACCTTATTGTTTCCAAGTGCCACACAGCTAAATGTAGATTCCTGGGCATCAGACCAGCCAAATCCCCGTGGATGAGGTCTGAGAATCTGCTCGTTAACTATCTCAAAAGAACCCCAGCCCAAGTGAGTTTCAGGTACTGTCAGTGAGGGTCTTCTGGCTGTACTTATGCAGAAATTACACTGAAGCAGGATGTGAATTCTCTGGGTGGTCCAGAGAGTGCTTTCTCAGCATCAGCTGGACCTGATCTCTCCTGGCTGGTCCTCTTTCCAGGGGCAGTTTGGTTCTCTCTCAAAAGGGCTCACGCAGGTAGGGGAGGCCTCGGTAAACGAAGGCCATCAGCTCTGGAGGGTCGGCCAGACAGCTGTTGTTTCTGAACAAACCTCAAAGCTCAGTGCTTTGAACAAATAGGCATTTATTGTTGCCAAGGAAGCTACAAGTTAGTGGGGGCAGGGGGAGTGTTCCGGTTCTGGCTGGCCTCACATGTCGGGTTCTGCTGGTTTGCTGGTTTGTAGGACGGGTGGGGAGGGCTTCCGCTGGGACAAGTGGCTGTCCTCATATAGTGTCTCATCCCAGCAGGCCACCCCGGACATGCTCACATTGGGGCTGGAGACATTTTGCCATTAATCCACGACACGAGGCCTGCCCTCAGGCTACAAACTCGGGATGGCCCAAGGCCTGTTCCCACCTGGGTTTGTATGGGGCAGGAGTCCCATGTACTCTCAAGGCAGCTCTGAGCTGCTGCCTGGTCCAAGAGGGCAGGTAAGGACCTTGGTGTGGACTGCCAACCAGCATCGCTGCCAACAGCACCACAAATGTGTTGGGCTAGCACCTCTTCCCTCTGCTCCAGGAGCCGATCTGAGAGGTGTGAAGGGCTATCCTCCCCGCCTGCCACGGTGCCTGCTCTGGGCACCCATACGGACCTCCCGCCACCCTGGGATCTGGGTTGGCAGAGCATGTTCGATTCAGGCCAGTGAACTGGAGCAGATGTTCGCACAAGGCTTCAAGGACAGAGAACCCTCCTGAGCTGGCCACCAGGGAGAGATGACCCTTCTTCCTCTGGATGTCGTGACGTTGGAGCCGCTCCCAGCCTGGAGACAGAACTCCTGCGTCAGGCACATCCTGAAGGCCACCCCACCTGTGGACTGCCAGATGAGACCTAAGAATTAATTCATCCTTTGAAACTCTCGGAGCTCCTGAGGGACTCTCTGGACACGTCGTAGAAATGGGTTTGAATAACACATCACACAGGATAGGAGAAATGTCGTGTTTATCTCTTTAAATGAAATTTATTCTGCCCCTCAGCTTTTTAAAAAAAATTTTTTTTTAATCTTTATTTATTTTTGAGAGAGAGACAGAGTGTGAGCAGGGGAGGAGCAGAGAGGAAGACACAGAAGCCAAAGCAGGCTCCAGGCCCCGAGCTGTCAGCACAGAGCCCGACCCGGGGCTCGAACTCACCAACAGTGAGATTGTGACCTGAGCTGAAGTCGAACGCTCAACCGGCTGAGCCACCCAGGCGGCCCCACCCCTCAGCTTTTTTGACAGGGAGGTGGGAAATTTCTCTTTACCAAGGGAAAGAAAGTTTCCCTTTACCATGGGAAAGAAAGTCCTGGGGTTCTGATAGTTCAGAATATTCAGGGAGAACTCTGGTGTCTGTTCTTGTCACTTCAATGTGCCCATCCTCCTGGTCTGAATGTGTGCTGGGGTCCGGGAGGATGTCAGGTTTGAGGAGATCTCTCTCTTGGACATCTATCTACCTGGCTGTTTCCAGCCCCTCCCTGACCCCCTCCCCCCTCCCCCTCCCCCCCCATTCTCTGTCCTTCCTGGGAGCTTCAGCACATTGTGCTTTTTTCATGATTCTGCATTTCACCAGCAGGCTGTCACTCGGCCAGCCTGTCCTCAAGGCCATGCCCTCTCCAGTCTGGCACTGGATCCAGAGGAACCAAGAGAATGGATGTGTCCTGGTGTGGGCGGATGTCAGTGGCTCTAATCACGTCCCCTTGGTGATGCTGGAGAAGGCTGGGTGGTGCTCTAAAGTCACACAGACTTAGCTGTGGGTCAAGGCTTTTGGGGCTGGTTACTTGACCTCTTCGAGCACTGCTGGCCTCATCAGCAGAATGGGAGGTAGGGGACAGTTCCTGCATCCCCGTGGGTCCCCTCCCCCCAGGGCGGCAATCAGGTTTGCTTGAGACAAATTATGACACAGGCCATTTCCCAGTGGCTCAAGCATTCCAGCCACTTCTCCAACCAAATGCACACGTGCAACCACACAAGTTAAACCACCGGACTCCAGGCAGAGTGGGAATTCCAAGTTTTCACGTGCAGAGGTGGCTCTGGGAGCTCCACAAAGGGGAGGGGCTTGCCCTGGGAGCTAGGGAAGGGCTAGAATCTAAGGCAAGGGTGGTCAGATTTAGCACAGAAAATACAGGACACCCAGATAAATTTGAATTGCAGATAAAGAACGGATACTTTGAGAGTTTGTCTTACGCAATAACTGGGCGTCTTGCATTTTATCTGGCAACCCTGATCTGGGGCAAGTGGACTCCGGGGCAGGTTAGGGCACGGAGCAGGAAGAAGGAGTGGAGGGGGGCGCGCGGCGCAGGAAGAGGAGGCGCACACCGCCGGCCGCACGCTTTATTCGGGCGGGATTCGCGGGGCTCCTGGGGGCGCGCCCTCCCGGGCTCAGGCGGCCTCCAGGCGGCGCGCGTGCCCGCAGACCGAGCCGCTCCGCTGCAGCGCCCGCAGCCGGCGCTCCCGGCTCTGCTCCAGCTCCAGCCAGTGCTGCGCCTCCAGCTGCGCCTGCGGGCGGGCGCCCGGGGCTGTCTGCGCGGGCCGGGGCCGCCGCCCACCGATCCCCCCCCCCGCCCCCGCCCGCGCGTCGCCAAGCCGCTCCCCCACCCGGGACGCCGCGCCCCCGGCCTCCCCGCCCGCTCCCGGGACTCACCCGTGGCTTGCGATGCGCGGCCCGCGGCGCCGGTACCCGCAGCAGGGCCGCCTGCCTGCGGCGCTCGGCCGCCTTCTCCTCGACCTTGCGCTGCAGCTCGAGCACGCGCTCGTCCTGGGAGGGCGCCGCCGGGGCCGCGGACCGAGCTTTCCTCTCCTCCCACCTGGGCGGTGGACAGGGCGGGCTTAGGAGGGGCCCCGACCACAGGTCAATGGGGGTGTTTTACGTGCAGGGGGGAGAGGCTCTCCAAGGAGCTCTGGGGTGACGTCCCCCCAGCGCCTCTACCTTCTTGCCCTTTGTACTTGACGTTTCAAAAATGTATCTCACGTATATTGGCTACGTAGGTATTTGGAGCAAAAAAGTGAAAACCCTCTTTTATCTTGTGCCTCCTCGCCACTCTCTTGCCTAGAGGTAGCCGCTAATATCTTTGCAAATCTCTATCATGCGAGGTCATTCTTCCTTCCAAAATGAGACCTCATTATACAGATTGTTCCCCGTTGGCTTTGGTTTAGGGGCACTTCACAGCATCAGGGCATGTGGAGGTGCTGTTCCCTCAGCCACCATCCCTGCTTGGCTGGCTCCAGTCAGACTGTGCACTAAAATGGTCCTGGTGGATTCGTGCCAGGAGGTCTGGCTACACGCAGAGAGCTCCAGGAGCTTTGTTAGTGGGTTTGGCCCCTTGGAGGCTCCCCAACGCCAACCAGACTGTGTGTGTGGTCTATCAGGCTGAGTCTAGCAGGTGGAAGTGGTGAGACGTCCCCGGCACATGCCACCTGAGGGACCTGCTGAGTGGCCAGCCAGCTGTAGCTGGGCAGCCCCTACCCTACAGCTGTCACAGGACCTCCTCAAATTGTAACCAGAGCAGCAGTCACTCAGGATCGATAGTGATGGATTTTTTTTTTTTTTTTAAGAGAAAGAGAGTGCTTGAGCCATGGAGAGGGGCAGAGGGAGAGAGAGAGAGAGAGAGAGAGAGAGAGAGAGAGAATCCCAAACAGGCTGCATGCTCAGCCTAGAACCTGACACAGGGCTCGATCCCAACCCCCAAGGATCACAACACGAACCAAAATCAAGTCAGACACTCAACTGAGTGAGCCACCCAGGCACTCCAATAGTGATGAGTTTTGTGACCGTCGACTGTATCGACTCTTGAGTTTAGCTCTGGTCAATGATCTCACAGTTTGTGAGTCCGAGCCCCACGTCAGGCGCTGCTTGGGATTCTCTCTCCCCTCTCTGCCTCTACCTCACTCGCACGCGTGCATGTGCGTGCTCTCTCTCTCAAAATAAACTTTTAAAAAATTTTAAAAAGTTACAGTGAACAGTCTTGGGATGCTAGAGAAACATGAATACGGACAGGATATTGAGATGATGTTAATTTTCTAGTTGTGTCAGTACGCTGTGGTTATGCAGGACAATGTTTTTTTCAGAAGATGCACACCGGAGTGTTTAGGAGTGAAGTGTCTGAATCCTGCAGCTCCTTCCAGATGGTTCTGCAGGGACAGAGTAAGTAGCTAGCTAGATGGAACACACAGCAAAGGTCATGCTCATGAGTTATATGCCATCATTTTGCATCCAGGCCATCGTTGCATGATTTTTGCTGCCGTTTTTGCATGTCTGAAGATTAGCTAATAAGATATTAGAGGTGGGAGAAGTTATTGCAAGGGGATGGCCTGGGCAGAAGGGTGGAATGTAGTTGTACAACCCACCCGGGAGGTCGCAAAGGCAGGCTCGCTCCTTGCTCCTGCCTCAGTCGCCTGCCCCTTGGGGCCACTGGTACTGACCTCAAGGCTGCAGACCTCCCCATGGCCGCGCGGCACAGCGAGATCTGTTCCACCACGTTCTGCAGTTCCTGGCTTCTGGCGCGCTTGCCCTGGATGATCTGGTCTCGCTTCTCTTCCTCCTCGCGCCTCCGGGTCTCCTTGAGCAGGGCCAGCCGCTCGCGAAGCTCCACCACAGACATCTCCCCTTCCAGGCCATACCCAGGGATCTGCAGGGTGATGGGGAGGCCTGCAGCTGGGCGTCAGGCCCACACCCAGCCCGCACGGCCACCTGCCATGCCCTGAGCTGTCCTCTGCGCCAGCGCCGGTGCCCCTCCCCCAAGTTCCATCGGTCTGGCCCCTGGGCCCCGGGAGACTGCCTTTCCTGCTCAGTAGCACCTGTGCAGCATCCCTGCCATTGGGCCTCCCCAGGCTTGGCCTCCCTCCAGGGACCGCACGTGTCAGCTGGGTGCCCTGTAGGCCCCTCTACTGAGGTAGGGCCCAAATGGAACGCAGCCCTGTCTCCCTGAGTCAGGACCCGGGGGCCTGTGCAGAATGCCCTGTGAACTTCCCACATCCCCTGGGATCAGGCCAGGCTCCCACACCAGCTCCCGGGGCCCTGCAGGCCTGCTCCCACCTCAGCAGATGCCAGCCTGGCCTCTCAGGGTGCCGCTCACACGGGCCTCCAGGCACCTGCTCTCTCCTCTCAGCCTCCACTCATCCGGCCTTTGTACACCTGCGCTCTCCCTACACTGCCCTTCCCACCTGGGCCTGGGGGGGGGGGGGTCCCGGGACCTCCTTCAACATGAAGGCCACCTGGCCCACTCCCAGGAGCCCTGGCCTCCTGTCCCCAGAGGTCACAGAGGTCTCCCTGACTTGACTGTGAACTCTTGGGCCGGTCCCGGGCCTCCGGCAGGGCAGGCGCGGCGTCCACGGTCGGGCACGCCCCTCGTGCCGGCTGGATCCCGGCTTGGTGCCAGACCTCCCTTGGTCCCGGTGGGCGTGCTGAACGTGGTCTCCCGTGGCCACGCCAGGCGCAGCAAGACGTGGGGAGGCTTCCCCCAGTGGGGCCGGGTCCTCACCTGGGTCAGGTCCACGAGCTTGCCCTGGCGCACCGGCTGTGTCTCCAGGGCTCGCAGCTGAGAGATAAGCTCACGGCGCCGCTGCTGCTCCTCCCCCGCGGCCTCTGCGCTGCGCTGCAGCAGCTCCCGGCTCTCCTCTATCACCTCCTGGACTTGAGGGGCAAGGGGGTGCTGAGGGGCCGCAGGGTGCCCTGCCCAACCCCGGCCTTCCCTCCAGGGCACTGGGCTCTCGGCAACCGCAGCAGCTCACTTGGGGCAGGAGGCCAGCCAGGGGCGCGAGCCGGGGTGGGGGGGCGCAAAGCTGGGCGCGGCCTCGTGGTGCCCGGCCCCCCGCCCTACCTATCTGCTGCCGGCCCCTCAGGAGCTTCGTCTGTGCCACCTTCACGTTCTTCTGCACCTCCGCCACCCGCTGCACCAGCTCCTTCATGGACCTTTCCTCCCGGAGGCGCCTCTCAGCACACTGCTGCATCAGCTCTGCCGTCTGCCCACACAACCGACCCCCCGTGGTCAGAGCCGCAGGGTCCCCCCTGGAGCGGGCCCATTGCCCCGGGCTGCCCCCAGCCCCAGGAGCAGCATGAGGCGAACCTGCATCACCCCGGAGCCCAGATCTGAGCTCAGCAGCTCCCAGGAGTCCCCTGGAGGTCAGGCCTACTGGGGAAGTTCCACCTCGTGTCCCCCCTTCCTCCACTGCGGTTCTGGGGAAACCAAGTCTGAGCCGGTGGGTCTGCCCCGAAGCCTCTCCCCGGCCCCCAGACTCCCCCTGAGAGAGGAGGGCGCTCGATGCTTTGAAGCCATGTGGAGCCCAGGATGTGCCAGCCTCAGGGTCCCTGTCACATGAGCCCCCAGGCATGTCCTGCTGGTCACCCCACTCTTCTTTCTCGTGCTGTTTCAAAAGGTCAGAGTCTTTTCTTTTCTTTTTTTCTTTTTTTTTTTTTTTTTTTAATGTGAATGTGATCTTTATTATTAGAAGGTCAGAGTTTTAAGCAACAGGACAGGGTGTGGTTTTGCCGCTTTGTCACACGTGACTGGAATCCTCCCGTGTGTCTGGTTGCCTCTTGCCTCCGTGGCTCTGCGCTGCGTTCATTAGCCTCGTACACGTTATCCCCTGGACTGTAGGTGGCTTATTTTTGTGGCTGTACGTTTTGGGGTATATCACAACGCTTTCATCCATTCTACTGTGGAGGGACATTCAGATTGCTTCCAGTTTGGCACTATTGTGAACAATTCGGAATCGCGGTTTCAGTCCTCCAGATACTAAAACGCAGTGTGGGGTTTACGCCTTCTGTCGCTGGCCCAGGGTGGCCAGGGGCTCCGGGACCCCCAGCCCCCGGCAGTCTGTGCAGTGGGGGCTCATGTACAGCTGCACCATCAGTGGAGAATCAGCTTGCAGGCCGCTTGGACTTCAGCTTTAGACACTGGGCACCAAGTAATCCTTTTGTAAAACAATTTGCTGGCGTATATCAAAAATGCCTCTCGACCATCCTTTTTGATTTGTCCAGTTTTGCCCCAGGTTCTAAGAAAGGGAACCAGGGCTCTCAGAGAAATAGCTTATTTTAGGGCTGGGACAGGGAAACCACCAGGTGAGCCTGGTGCATCTTCTAGTGTCCTAAAGTAAGGAAGGACACAGGGCAGTCAGAGGGACGCAGGAGGTCAACCTGAAGGGGCTCCCAAAGGCCAAAGCTTGCAACGGAGTAACACTTTTGATAACACAAAACGTAAAATAAACATGCATGGGTCCACACTGAAAGAGTTGATGGAATGAATTCAAGAAAGTGGGGGAGAAGAGAGAAGTCCCCTGTGCAGCAGAATTCTCAGTAGTCGCCCCCCCCCCCCCCCCCCCCCCCCGCTCCGGCTGCAGGCTTTGCCTAGAGATCCCCTTCCGCACGGTGCTATGTGGAAAGGGGACACTAACTGCAGCAGAGAAAGCCAGGCACGACCTCGGCCAAGGGGTCAAGGTCAACATCACAGTGAAGAGCTGGTTGACAGCAGGTGCCCTTGACAGGCTGTGATGGTCCTCCTCCCCAAACCCCAACCCCAATACAACCATGAGAGGAACCGGACACGCCCCAGCCGAGGGGCATCCAACAGAGGATACCTGACCCGCTCTCCTTGAAACTGTCAGGGTCACCAAAAACGAGGAAAGTCTGAGAAACTGCCACAGCCAAGAAGAGTCTGAGGCATGACCGTTAAATGTGATGTGGAGTCCGGGGACAGGAAAAGGGCCTTCGTAGGGAGAAAATGTGATGAAATCTAAGCAAAGTGTGGAGTTCGAGTAAGTCACATACCAGCGTTGGCTTCTTGGCTGTGACAAATATACTGCGGTGTAGTGGGTAGCACCTCCCCCAAATTCACGTCTACCTGGAACCTCAGAATGTGATCTCACATCCAATTAAGTGAGGATCTCAGGATGCGATCATCCTGGGTTTAGAGCGGGCCCTAAGTCCAATGACAAGTGTCCATAAGAAGAGAGGGACGCAGAGAGATGCGGACTCATGGCCATGTGAGGATGGGGACAGAGTCTGGGGTGGGGCTGCCACAGACAAGGAGTTTCTGGGGTTTCTTCCAGAAGCTGGAAGAGGCAAGGAAGGGTCCTCCCCAGGGAGCTTAGCAGAGAGCATGGCCCAGCTCACGCCCTCCTCGACCTTGGACCTGCGGCCTCCACAACTTGGTCAGGCCTGCGGTGCCTCCCTGTGGCGGCCCAAAGCCAGCGTGGAGACGTAAGGCGTCACCAGCAGAGGCGGCTGGGTGGTAGGAAATGGGAACTCTCTGCACCGTCTTTGCAACTTTTCTGTAACTCTTTAAACTGTTCCGAAGCAAAAAGTTTATTGTTAAAAGTATCTTCGAAAACTTGGTAATAAGTGGGAAGATACTTATGTGGAAATACAGGTGAAAAGAGGTGGGCAGCCAAAATCTGCAAGGGGTCTTATCTCAAGTGAGCTGACTAGGGGCAAAGAAAGAACAAACCATGAACCACCGCCGTGGGCGAGGAGGCCTGCCCTGCTGGGTCCCAGGGCCCCTGCCCAGCTGCACCTCGGGGACGGCACAGACACAGCTCAGGGCCAGTGGAGAAGCGGGGAGGGAGGAGAAGAGGCAATGTCTCCTGGCTCTCCATAAATGTGCATGGAACTGGGGCGGGGGGCAGGTGTGAGGGCAGCACAGGACCAAGGAGAAGGCCTAGGCTTGGGAGGGACACAGTGCACTGTGAGTGCCATCTGCCCAGACCAGCTCTGCCACCTCAGGCCTTGCCAGCGTCTTTGTGGTACCCACCTCCTCAGCATCCCCCACACGTAAGACATGCAAAGGGCAGGGGGGCAGGATGGGACAGAGGATCAGAAGTTGTTAGCAAAGAGCCCGACAAGGGGCTTGAACCCACAAACTGTGAGCTCATGACCTGAGCCAAAGTCAGACGCTTAACCGCCTGAGCCACCCAGGCACCTCTGTAGACTTTTTCTTATTCAACACAGCACTGGAAAGTTCTAGGCAGTGCAATAGGCTAGAGGAGCAAATGACAAGAATGTAGGTCAGAAGTTAAGAAATAAACTGTTCTTTACAGATGACATGATTGTCTACATAGAAAATTACAAAGGCTCTACGACAAAATGCCTTGTTTGTCCTAGAAAAATTATAAGGTGGTTCAGCAAGGTCCTGAGATAGATGATCAACACACAAAAGTCAATTACGCTTTAATAGACTAGCATCGGATACATGGACATCAGAATTAAAAATATAACACCACTTACAATTACTCAAAAATAATAAAAGAAACACTTAGGCACAAATCTAACAGAACACGAACAGGACTTGAATGCTAAAAACAAAACACTATACAACACAGATGAAAGAAATAAAGGATTGAAATAAATGGAGAGACGTACTGCATTCATGGATTGGGAGCCCCAGTTGGGTGGTCATGGAAGTCGATCCAGACCTCAGACCACGTATGAGCATAAACTGGGCGCAGATTAGAGATCCAGACGTAAAAATGAAATATAAATACTAGAGGACACCTAGGCGCATTGCTCTATAACACAGGTATGGGAAAAACCTTTCTCCTCACTCTTCAAAGTCCAGGCACAGTAAAAGGAAACATTGATTAGTCTGCCTGGTAAAACACACAAGCAAAGCCAAGTGACAGATTGGGAGGAAATATCTGCATTGTATCATGAAAAGTCACTGTCCCTACTGTGTAAAGAACTCTTAAAAACCAAAGAAATGAAGGCTAAGAGCTTGTTAGAAAATGTTCAACTGATCTTTGGCAAAGGCACCGAGACCACTCAGCAGGGAAGGGACTGTGTCTTCAACAAACGGTGCTGGGAAACCCAGACATCCACACGCACAAGAGTGAAATTAGACCCTTATTTTACACCACACACAAAAATCAATTCAAAGTGGATTAGAGACTTAAACACAAGACCTGAAATCACAAACTCCTAGAAGAAGACAGGAGAAAACTCCCTCATATTGGTCTTCTCTTAGCTTTTTTTTTTTTTTTGGATTTGACATCAAAAGCACAGGCAAGAAGAACAAAAATGAACTACTGGGACCACATCAAACTAAAAGGTTTCTGCAAAGCAAAGGAAACAACCAACAAAATGAAAAGGCAACCTATGGAATGGAAGAAATCATTTGCAAACTATGTATCTGATAAGGGGTTAATACCCAAAACATATAAGGTACTCCTACAACTCAATAGCACCAAAACAAAACAAAACAAAACAGCCAAATAACCTGACCAAAAAATGGGCAAAGGACCTGAACAGACATTTTCCAAAGATGATAAACATTTTCCATGTGCCAACAGACACATGAAAAGATGCTCATAACCACTCATCATCAGGGAAATGCAAATCAAAACCACAATGAGATTCCACCTCACCCCTGTTGGGATGGCTATCATAAAAAAGCCAAAAGATAGCAAGTGCTGGCGAGGATGTGGAGAAAAGGGAATTCTGTGCACTGTTGGTGGGAATGTAAATTGGTGCAGCCATTGTGGAAAAAAGTATTTTAATTTTTTTCTGAAAAAATTAAAAATAGAATTACCAGTTTTTAAAAAGTAATCTCTGCACCCAATGTGGGGTTCCAGCTCAGGACCTTCAAATCAAGAGTCACATGCTCTACGAGCTAAGCCAGCCAGGTACCCCCAGAACTACCAGTTTTAAAATTAGAACCCAGAGCCAACCGACACATGAAAAAATGCTCAACATCACTCATCATCAGGGAATACAAATCAAAACCACAATGAGATACCACCTCACACCTGTCACAATGGCTCACATTCACAACTCAGGCAACAACAGATGTTGGCCAGGATGCGGAGAAAGAAGATCCCTTTTGCATTGTTGGTGGAAATGCAAGCTGGTGCAGCCACTCTGGAAAGCAGTATGGAGGTTCCTCAAAAAACTAAAAATAGAACTACCCTACGACCCAGCAATTGCACTACTAGGCATTTATCCAAGGGATACAGGTGTGCCGTTTCGAAGGGACACATGCACCCCCATGTTTATAGCAGCACTATTGACAATAGCCAAAGTATGGAAAGAGCCCAAATGGCCATCGATGGATGAATGGATAAAGAAAATGTGGTGTATATATATACAATGGAGTATTACTCGGCAATCAAAAAGAATGAAATCTTGTCATTTGCAACTACGTGGATGGAACTGGAGGGTATTACGCTGAGTGAAACTAATCACTCAGAGAAAAACAAAAATCATATGACTTTACTCATATGAGGACTTTAAGAGACAAAACAGATGACCATAAGGGAAGGGAAATAAAAATAATATAAAAACAGGGAGAGGGACAAAACAGAAGAGACTTATATATATGGAGAACAAACTGAGGGTTACTGGAGGGGTTGTGGGAGGGGGGAATAGGCTAAATGGGTAAGGGGCACTAAGGAATCTACTCCTGAAATCATTGTTGCACTATATGCTAACTAATTTGTATGTAAATTTTAAAAAATAAAAAATAAAAATAAAATAAAATAAGGACAAAAAAATAAAAATAAGTAAATAAATAAATAAAAATAAAATTAGAACCCAGAAGTATCACTTCTGATATAGATTCAAAGGCAATAAAACCACTGTTTTGAGGAGATATCTGCACCCCCCATGTTCACTGCAGCATCATTCACAATAGCCAAGACATGGCAACAACCTAATTGTCCCTTCAGAGACGAATATGAGAACACTCTGCAGCCTTAAAAAAGAAGGAAGTCCTGCCATTTGCAAAAACATGGGTAAACCGGGAACATATTATGTTAAGTGAGATAAGCCTGGCACAGGACAGTTGCTGTAGGATCTCACCTATGTGTGGAATCTAGCAAGGTCCACATCGTGGTTGCAGAGACCAGAGCCGTGGGCATGGTCCAAGTGCGCGAAGTCTGTTAGAAGATGGGTACGTTCCAGAGACCTAATGTACAGGGTGGGGACTGTGGTTCATAAGAACGTGTACATGAAATTTGCTAAGAGAGATCTCCAGTGTCCCTGCCACACGTGGAGGAGGTGGCTGCGGGAGGGGACAGATACAGCAATTTGCTCGATTGTGACAATCATGTCACGATGGGACGTGTATCCGAACATCCTGTGACAGACCTTCAACAGACACGAATTTCACTCGTCCATCATGCCGCAGTAGAGCTGCGAGAAAACGGACAAAAGGCACGAAGAAGTTGTTCACAGAAAGAGATAAAGAGATGGCTCTTGAATATATGGCAACACGTTCAAATTCATACATAATCAATGAAATGCAAATCAGAACTGTACCGGGATACTGTTTCTCACCTACAAGACCGAGCGAACATTTCTGAGTTCAGCACGGCACACTCTGCCGGGGTCTGCGCACACTGCCCCGCGGAAGGTGAGGAAACTGTGTGCCCAACAGCGGGGACCGAGCCCCGCTCTCAGTTAACTTTGGGGCTTAGCGATGTCCCCTCTAGAAGCTTACCTTGAAAACCTCTCTCCACAAACACGGAAAACTGGCCCTGTGTTTCCCATTGCAGACAAAGCAGGGCGTGGCATTTTATGTAAGGGACAAGGGAGGAAGGAAGGATTTGTACACAAGTGTACGTATTTGCTTTAAGGAAAGATGATCCAGAGGTTAATGAAAATAAGAATTGAGGTGGGTAGGTGGCAAGGGACTTACAAGAAATGACGCTTCTCTGAGTCTATTTTTCAGATCGCTTTGACTTCCTATTTGTGAAAAAGTACACTAAGAAGGAAGGAAAAGCAAACCCTAACATCAAATACAAACAGACACAAACAAGTTATCCAAAGGGCATTTTCAAGTGAACTTCCAGCATGGTCCCCTCCCCCTGCCCAATGCAAGTCCCCAAGGGCACACATCTGGGGACAGACAGAACCGAGGTCAGGCCTGCGGACCCCAGGCCACTTGGGAGCCACTGCAAAGAACAGGCTTTCAGGGAAACACAGGTTGGGGCCCCCCACCCAGGCCACCCGTCCTAGGAGGAGGCAGAGCCAGGACTGAGACGTCTAAAGCTTCTGAAGATGCCTGCAGACCCTCCTATGGGAGAGGACGCCATACGCAAATGTGTTGGCTTTCCAGAAGTTTCTGCCAGAACCTCAGATCCTCCTTCATGTGTGGATGTGTGGGCCCACTGCCCCTCCTGGTGGGGGCAGGGGGCAGTCTGGACCAGAAGTGCTGGCCAGACTGTCCACTGAGAGAGCCTCCAACCCCCGCCCCCAACCCGTGAAGGTGCAGAAAGAGAAACCACAGCCACTGTGTGGATCTTAGGGGTCAGACCACAAGCCATGACCACAGGAGCTGCCACAGCCCGCCAGCCGGCCCCCAGGTACTCCCGCTGCTCCCGCAAGGCTGCGTCACCTCCTCCTTCTTCTGGTCAGCCTTCTCCTTGTTCCCTTGCACCAGGCGCTGCCGGGCCAGGATGGCCTCCTCGTGGCTGAGTTTCCCCTGCAGCCTGTGGCACTCGCTCGCGGCCAGCTGCTCCTCCCGGCCCTCCGCCTGCACCTTCCTCTGCCACTCGAGGAACTCGGAAAAGTCCCCGGCCCCGTCCACAAGCTTATCCACCCTGGGGAGAGGGGACAAGAGTGGGGGCCTGTGCTGGCCGTGGGGGGGGGGTGCACGGGTTCCCTGGGGGTGCGGTGGCCTCACAGGCATGGGGAGCCGTTCACCCATCGCGGGCCATAGCACCTGTCCACCACCCACCGTCCGCCTGTCCCCGTCCTGTGCCTCCACCACCTTTTGGCCACCTGTTCGTCTGCTCACCCATCCATCCACCTGTCCATCCTCTCATCCACCTGGTCAGCCACCAAACTCCCACCCACAGCCCAACTCATGCGGTAAGCACAGGGGACTGGGGTGCTGGTGGTCAGCGGGGGGCCTCAGGGGGTTCTGAAGAGCAGGTGACCCTGAGAGAAGTGTGGGCTGGGCCAGCTTTCTGCTAAGCCGCCTTCTGCCCAGTTTCCCTCACTGAGCGGGTCATCTTCTTCAGATGCAGCCGTGACCCTAAGGCTGGCCTGCCTGTGGCACCCCCAAAGCACCACAGCCACCAGGCCCCGCCTTCCCCCCCTGCTGGCAACCTCCTCCCCTCCCAGGAGAGCCGTCCCTGCACCCCTTCCTCTGAACAGGGTGAGGAGCCGCCTGCCTACCTCTCCAGCTCTTTCTCCACCTGCCGCTGGTATAGAGATCCTTCCCGCAGGATGGCAGCTGTGTTGAGCTTCACAGGGACGTTGTTGGTCTGCAGGAGACAGGAGGGGCCAGCTGCAGTCTGGTGGCTGGTGGGGGAGAGTCGGGCCAGCAAGTGTCCCCCTACCCCGCACACTTGCCCCCCGGCCCCTAGGGTGGGGCCTCCCTCAGGGCCTCCAGCTCTGGCCATCTGATCCCCTGGGCACAGACCTGGCCAGGAAGTGAGTGTCCAGGGAGAGGGGACTAGACCAGGCACCCCGTGCCCAACCTGGCCGGTCAGGAACACCCCTCACCTTGTAGAAGGTCAGCTTTGGAGTCTTAAGGATTCGGGGCAGGAGTCGGGGCTGCAGAGTCTTCTGGGAGTCCTGCGGGGATCAGGCCCAGCACCTGTGCCCACTGGGTGCCCTTGGACGCACCCTGGGGGAATGGTGGGCCCAGCACCCCCGGGAGGGCCAACGCGCTCCCCTGTCCTCACTCCAGCTGCCCACCCTAGTGTTCCCAGCCCACCCCCTGCTCACGGGTCCCATGACAACACTTCTGTCTCCCATGCCCTCCCCGGCCTTTCCTGGGTGTAGGGCCTGCCAGGCCTGTGGATCACAGTTCCCGGGTGCTTGAACCTCTGGGTTCAGGGCCTGTCCCCCGAATGGCTCCCTGGCACTGGCTTCCACGACTGGCTTCCTGGCTGCTAGGAAGTTGCTCCTTGCCTGCTGCTGCTCTGGGGTGCTCCCAGGAGGGGCCCCACAGCCCCAGTGTGCGGAGCGGTGGGTAGAAGAGCCCCCCCTTGGAACTCAGCCAGCACACCCCCAGGGCCATGCCCCGCCTGCCCCAACTGCTTGTGGGGGCCAGGGCACCGCTGCCTCGCCCTGCTGCCACCGGCGGTAGGGGGAGCCCACAGTGGGGAGGGCAGGGCAGGCCCACTCCTCTGGACAGAGCGCCCACCACGAACAGGCCTTCCTTGTCCTGCGTCCTTTACTTTTTCTTTATTGACAAACTTACCTTGGCTTTTTTTTTTTTTTTTTTTCTTACGGAAACAGTAAGTGCTCAGCATGGAAATGTGGGAACATCCAGAGAGGGATGCGTGGATCGCCCGTGCGGATCTGGAGGTACATCTGCACCTGCCGCCCCGCCCGGGCTTGGGGAGCAGAGACCGGACAGGCTAAAGAAGGGGCTCATCGCGTCACCGCTCAAAGGGCGCAGGGAGGGACGGTTCCATGTGGTGGGAGAGTGCCACCGTGAAGACCGACCCAGGGCGAGGAGGGTGCGTGTTACCTGCATCGGGGGCTCCCCGCGGGACCTGGGCACCGCGCACCGCATCTCCTCCATGTTCGCCCTGAGCAGCAGCTCCTGCAAGAGGCAGCACTTGGCTCTGGCCCCACTGGCCACCCCCCGGCGCCCTTGGGCCTCGGGAGGGACGAAGGCACAGACCAGCTTCCCGCTCTTCCTCCGCCCCCCCATCCCCCACCTCCTCACAGAACACCCCCCAGAGGGTCTAGGAAGGCAGGGCTCGTCGGTGGGTCCTCACCTCCGCCTTCCAGCGATTGTGCCTCTTGGTCGTCTCCAGCAGCTGCTGCTCCTTGGGCGGCTGGTAGGTGCTCCTGGGGACCTGGTGGGGTGGCCGGAGGAAAGCCTGCGGTCAGCGGCTATGGTGTCCGGGGTGTGTAGAAGGGCCAGGCTGGTGGCCAATGGGATATGGGTGAAGAGAGGGCGGTGCCGGGGACAGGAGGGTGGACCGTGGTGCCCGTGCCAGCAGAAGCAGGGCTGAGAGGGAGGCTGCTGGGCTCTGACTGGGATCCCCTGGGTGCTGGTGGCCATCCGGGGGAGGGAAAGGAAGGACGGCAGGCCAGCAGCAAGAAGGGAGGTGGCCAAGCACGGGGTCCAGGCCCAGTAGACACTGGGGGAACAGGCAGAGGACCACTGAGTGGGCAGGGGATGGAAGGGGAGGTGTGGAGGGGAAAGTGAGTCCAGGAAGGTGTCATGGACCCCAGAAAAGTGAGGGTCAGGGAGGGGGCGGCGCCATAGCATGAATACTGCAGAGGCCAGGGTGGCCTGAGAGCCACCCACAGGGTCCCGTCACAGGGACCCTCGCCAGCCTGGAGGGAGCAGTGTCCATGGGGGTGGGGCAGGGGCAGCCTGGAAACCCCTGAGCTCCAGACCCTAACTCCTTTCCCTCTACCCTGTGTGCCTAAGGAGCATTGGAATACTCGAGGGACCTGACCCGGGTGAGGGCTCATGGAAAACCTCTCTGGGCAGAGAGGTTGCCATGAGACCTGAAGGTGGTGGGGGTGGGCTGGGACCCCCGGCACCCCCCCCCCCCTTCCACGTGGTCCTTAATTCTGTGAGGAAACCAGATTGGGTCTGGGAAACTGACTCCACCACAAGTGTGTGGGGTAGAGACTTGGATCAGTCAGAACACAGCATCCCCAATCATGGTGATCAGCTCGAGGGGAGGCGTGCGGCCTGAGCTGGTCTAATCGTACTCTCACAGAATTCTTGGCCCTAGATGTCCTCTCATGCCCTGGATGGTTTACAGTATGGGGAAGGCCTGGGTGGTTTGCTACAATGAAGGAAGTTTGCCCAAAGATAAAGGTGACCCACAGAAGCACAGCTAGAACTCTGATCAAACTCTGCCTGAGGCCTAACCTACTCAGCCAAGAGTCAGCCCGTCCTCTATGGTCTACACCAGCTTGAGCTGCCTTTTTCTGTTACCTACAATACAAAGCATCCTGACTGGCAGAAGTCAGCAAAGTGGGGAGAGAGAGAGGGAGAAGGAGAGGAAGAGGCTCTAGGCAGATGGGACAGGTGTGCAAAGGCCCTGGGGTGGGGACAAGTCCACATGATGGGGTCACACAGACAGACATTATCACCTGCCCATGACCTGAGTAGTACTGAAGAGCATATTGTGAGCTACACATGTGCTATTTAATAGAGAGGGAGACCTATGTCACAACAGGTTACAAGCATGCTCTAGATGCCACGTCCGGACAGGTTTGAGCCCTGTGGCCCCACAGCCTCACTTCATCTCTGCTGACCAGACCTTAGGATGCGGAGCACAGGGACTCACTGGGCAGGCCCCAGGTCAGCTGGGCTTCCCCACAGAGACGTGGGGTCACCAAACGCTCCTGGTCTGGTCCAGTGCACCTGGGAAGAGCCCAGCCTGCCCCTGGCTCACAGAGTCCACTCTCCCAGCTTGGATGGGCCGTGCTCACCACAAATGTCTGCACTTACTGGTTTGGACTTGGCCACGACAGGGACTGGCTCAGGCACTGGAATGGAGCGGGGTCTGGGGACAGTCAGGTTGAACTCCTTGGGCTCTGTGACCTTGGCCTTGGTCTTGGAAACGGACTGATTGGCCAACACTTCCTGTAGCTGGTTGATCAGCTTCTGGACTTCCGGCTGCCATCTTGAAGGCAAAGGCAAGAGCAGCCAGTTAGGGCCACTTCCTAAGGCCAACCAGGGCACCGCCCTCAGGAGAAGCAGGCCAACTAGGGCACGGCCTTCGGGAGAAGGTCAACGAAGGCACGGCCCTGGGGAACCAAAGGACCCAAGACACCCTGGGTCCACCTTAGGGTGCGGGCTGATAATGGAAGCAATAGCCACTCCACTGAGGGCCAGCTATGCCCCGGGCACTGTACCAGTTGTGCCCTGAGTCACGCAGACAGGTGAGGAAACAAGGCCAGCAGCACTGTGATCACAAGCCATGCTGCTGCGTGGGGAGTTGGGAGGACAGGGGCAGAGAGGCCCAGTGGCAGGAATCCAGGGGCCTGAGGAGCAGCAGCGGGAGGGACGCAGAACTCATCTGGGCCGGAGCGGAAGGCCCAGTGCAAGGAGGCCCAGAGAAGCTGGAGATGTCTGGAATGTTCCTGGAGCTGTGCTGCTGGTGACAGGTGGGGAAGGGGCTACGGGAGCAGGGTGGAGCCTTGGGGTGCCGGTGCCCTAGAGCAGGGGTCTGTGCCCTACACCGCAGGTGGGCCCAGTTCCCATCAGCAGCCTGGCCGGTGGGGTTCCCCTGAGGACAGACAGCGTGGTTTGTATAGCTCCTGGCCCAGCTCGAGGCCCACGGCCATCAGAGGAAGGAAGGGCACTTCTGAGGGGAGTGAGGTTTCCGGAGGGGCAGGGTGGGTCTGGGATGGGGCTGCATATGGCAGTGCTGAGGTGGGTGGCGGGCACCCTGGAGCCAGGCTGACCCCACAGGTGGCTCTCTGGGCTCCGAGGGCCCGGGCCCTGGTGGCAGTCCGGTGGATGGGCAGTGAATCCAGCCTGGCTTGGACTGAGGGCTTTCTTCCAGGGAAACGGCAGCTCCAGGGCCACCCCTCCACCTCAGGGCCATGGTTTTCTCTCCCACAGAAGGGCCCCTCCCCCCGGGCCTCTGGCTCTCCAGGACACTGCTGGTACCTAAAGTGGTCTGCTTGTGCCCAAACAGTCTGTCTGTCCCCAGGAAAACCAGGCGGCTCCCCCAGCCCTATAAGAAGGGAAACACCGCAGGGCCAGCTTCACCCTGACTCCAGTAGCCTCTCGTGGAGGCCAAGGGCAGGGCCAGGCCACAGTGCTGGTCCTTCTGCCCGTGGGTCCCGGCCTGCGCGGGTGAAGCCGGGATTTGGCCGAGCCTGTTATGGGGCGCAGGGACAAGAGGGTGGCTTCGGGGAGTGGAGTGCAGGGAGGCTCCCACCTCATCAGGGGGCCGATCCAGTTCTCTCGCACATAGGCTGTCTCGTAGATGAGGCTCCACTCATCTGTGATCCATGAGCACAGGTTTAAGGGGTTGAAGAAGAACCCCAGGAACTGAGGGAGAAGTAGGAACCATTGAGGGGGGGCCTCGGGACCAGAACCCCTCCCCAACCTGGCGAAGCCCACAGTGTCCCTCACAGGAAAGCCAGTGCCCAGGGGGCAGGGGGGCAAGGAAACCACTGTCCACGCCAGGGCAGCAGGCCCCTCGGGAAAGACCCTCCCTCCCCGAGCCCTGCTCGCCCGCCCCCATGCTGGGCTGGGGTGCCTGTGCTGGGGCGCTGCCTCTGGCCACGCTGGCTTCTGCTCACGGCCTCTGGGTGTTCAGGGCAGCCCGCTCCGGTCCTGGGGCGTGTCCCTGCCCAGCAGGTGGGGACCCTGTGCCTGAGCTCCCTGCCCAGGACCTGGAAGGCCCACACCCCACTTCTGGAGAGTTCTTGGTGGGGACAGATGGACAGCGGCCTGCATCCCCTATGGGCTCCGGAATTCCAGGAGTAGAGGTGCAGTCTGCCCCTGCTTGCCCAGGACAGTGCCAGTGGGTGGGCCCCAGGAGTGACCTGCCCACCCGGCCCCTGGAAGGGACTGAGGATGTTCTCCCTGGGACGGCCCGGACCCCGCCACAGCAGGAACTTGTAGCGGCCGCGGGCCCTGCAGGCTGTTTTCCAGTCCTGGTCCTCAAGTCTAACAGATCTGGTTCTAGAAGACAGTCCAGTTTAGCTTCTCATGGAGGCTGGCTGTCTTGGGGAGAGGGAGGTGTGCTTCTGCAGAGGGGCTGGCTGTGGCCCCAGGACGTGGCTGTCAGCACAGCTGAGGTGAAGCTCAGCGCCCCCCGCCCCAGCCCTCCTCCGAGGGGCAGCCACGCCCGGGGCCTGCTGGGGGACTGTTCTGCAGGAGGGCATCCACCCAGACGAAACCACACCCGGGCTTGCAGGGCCTTGTCTAGTCAAGGGGACCACTACAGACCATTCAAACCAGGCTCCCAGAAAACCAGGGAGGCCACACGCTGGAGCCCCCCAGGAGAGCTTTGTGTGGACACAGGAAACGTGATGCCTCCATCTGGGTCCCTAAAAGCACACCCTTGAGCTGTGAGCCTTGGGAACAGGGAGTTTACTGGGCAGGGAGTGAGTCAGCAGGTAGGTTCCCGCTGTGGGCCATTGGGCTCCACCCCAGCACCGCCCGTGGATCTGGGCCCAACGCCTGCCAAGGGCTGGGAGGGCCTTATTCCCGGGGCTTCCGGGTCTGGAGTCGGTGTTTGCTGTGTGCTGTGCGTGGTGGGCATGATGCCCGGGCCCTTGCAGCTGCTGTGAATGGAGCGGCTGAGCAGCGGGGGCACCAGGCACAAGGACAGGACCCCGGCTGCTGTCACTGCCTCCCCAGGGTGGCCACTGCCCGCTGCCCAGCTGCCAGCCGCCCAGCCACGGCCTGTCTCCTGCCCTCCCCATCACATGGCTGTCTCTCAGCCTTTACCCCTTCCTGCCGGAAGGGGCAGTCGGTGCCCCGCTATCCAGCCTTGGGGGTCTCTGCTCCCCTTGCTCCTGGCCAGTGCTCCTTGCTGCTCCATCCCCCCGCCCACTCAGCATCTCAGCTGGTGTGCTGCCCCCACCCAGGGAGGGCCTGCTCACACCCCTGGAGAGAGCTCTCCACAGTGAGGCCCCCATTCTCACCAGGTGTGGGGGCAGGGTCCTGGGGTGAGTTCTCCGGCCCTCTGGAGGATTCCAGCGTGTGAGCGGGGGTCATTGGAGCCAGCAGGATTGCTACTGCCCCCGGAGTGACAGACCAGCTGCAGCCACATCCAGCACTGTGTCCGGCAGAGACCATGGCCAAGGCTGCCTGAGAACCAGCCTGGGCACGCTGAGCTCACCACCACCTCATCACTGCTGACCACTGTGGGCTGTGGGGGGCTTCCCCAGGGAGGCCCCAGGGCTTCCATCCTGTCCCCAACAGCTTGCGCCCTGTCTTCAAGGCCCAGGCTGACCTCTCCTCTAGAGGCTGGAGGTGGGTAGACCCAATGGGACGGGGGGGGGGGGGGGGGGGGGGGGCGTGGGCAGGGGAGAGAAGGCCCTGCAGAGGGTGCCGCCCCACCCCTGCAGCTCCCCAGCTCCTGTCGGAGTTTGTGGGGGCAGTTTCCATGAATCTCTTCCAGAAAATCTCCAGGGAGGTAACACCCAGCCACCTGCACTGGGGGCCCTAGGCTCGCCGTGTGTGGCCAGCTCTCTGTGTACCTGTCCTGGGTCTGCGTTGTGGGGCAGCCCCAGGAGGGTCCTGTGCCGCCCCCTCTGGGTTCTTCAGGCCAAGGTTGGTCTAGGGCCAGTTCCTGCACTGCGGGACCCAGTGCAAAATGACACATAGGCCCTCTTGTTCAACAGTCACCAAGAATCTGAGGCCTCTGAGAGCAGAGCGGGAACTGAGCATCGGCAGCTCAGCCGGGGGAGCCGGCCCTGGGCACCTCCAGACACCTCTGAGAAAATGCCTACAATTTGTTTTTTTCTTAGAAAGATGAAGACTGTGTTTAAGATAACTATGCAAATGTTTATCCCCGTGAATTGCTTGTTTACATGTAGACAGGAAATCCCATCATTAAACACAAATCACGGCCTTGGGCCAGCACTTTCTCTCTTTCCCTTGTTAGGTGGCCAAGGTACCTGTGAGTCTCCAGTGCCACATCTCTGGGGGCTGTGGTCCTAGTGGGCGTCCCTTCCCCTGCTTCCCCCCCCGCCCCCCAACTCCCACCGAACTGTCACCGCAGAGCCTGCTGTTTCTTCTGGGAGAGGCCCCAGGGCACTCCCGGGGCCTGTGATATCCCTGCTCTTCTCCAGGAATCGCTGTCCTGGTCTGGTGACGGCCCTCCAAGCCCAGTAAGAAGGAGCAAGCCCGGGGCGCCTGGGTGGCGCAGTCGGTTAAGCATCCGACTTCAGCCAGGTCACGATCTCGCGGTCCGTGAGTTCGAGCCCCGCGTCAGGCTCTGGGCTGATGGCTCGGAGCCTGGAGCCTGCTTCCGATTCTGTGTCTCCCTCTCTCTCTGCCCCTCCCCCGTTCATGCTCTGTCTCTCTCTGTCCCAAAAATAAATAAAAAACGTTGGAAAAAAAAAAAAAAAAAAAAAAAAAAAAAGAAGGAGCAAGCCAGTGGTTAAAAGCCTGGTCCGAGAAAGGGCTCTGCTACTCACTTGCTGGGTGGTATTGGGTGAGTCACCCAACCTCTCTGTGCCTCAGTTCCCTCAGCTGTGGGATGGATGCCTTGTAGGACGACCTCCCTGGGTCATTGTGAGGATGGAACAAGAAATGCTCACGGACGAAGCCCGGCCCGCAGCCCGCAGCAAGTGCTCCACGGGGGCTGGCCACTAAAGAACGGTGGGCCTGAGGCTCAGGCCACAGGAGGGGCCACGGCAGGGCAGGAGATGGGTCCTCAGGGTCCACTCGGACCCGCCCCCTTGCCTGCCCCTCAGCCCCCAGGCGGCACAGCCTCTCTTGGAGGGAGGAGTTTGGTCACAGAGAGAAGGGGAGGCTCCAGAGGCCCAGACTCACCACCCACCAGGCCCCTGACGGATGGGAGTCGAAGCCCCCAGGGACAAAACGAGGGCGTCTGCAGCAACGAGAGGGCACCTGTTTGTCATAAACACACACTAAACCCAGCAGGGTCTCTTCCATTACAATGAGCCAGAGAGTGAGAGGTCGGCGCTGGCTGGGACACCTTTGCCCTTGGGTTTAGGAAGAAACCGCAGAGCTCACCTTGCGCATCTTGTCCACGGGCTGGGACCTGACGACGTCACAGAAGAGCTGAAAGCCGAGTTCCTCCAGCTGGAACGTGGCCAGGTAGCAGATCACTGGGGGAAACGGGGCCGGTGAGTGGGGCCGCCCCTGGGGTGTCCTCCCCTGCGCCCCCTCGCATTCCGACTTGGGGAATCAGCCAGAGGCCTGACCGGTGCCCGGCAGGTGCCAGGGAGTGGAGCCGAAGGCCCACCACCAGCCGGGCAGGTGACCACGGGCAGGAGCTCCACCTGACGCCGTGTGAAAACGACAAAATGCTGCGAGAGTTCGGACGACGGCTCACATGGGTGAGCGTTCGGGGAGCGTCTGTCAAAACACTTCCACACACGCTCACTGACTTGGCATGTTGTCAGAAATTCTAAAAGTTCCCTGGGTAAAAGGAAAATCACTTTGGATTTCAGTTTGTTGATTTTGAGAGATGGAGTAGCCTTAAGCCAAGCAGGACGTGAACACCCGGGCCGGTGAGGGTCCCTGGGGGGGGGCTGTTCACTACACTGGCTGCTGGGCAGGCCAGTGACGTGCTGGTGGCTGTGACACCTGAGCTGAGCGTCGGGGGCACAGGCAGAGCTCAGGGGCCAGCTCCCGACCTGGCATCGGGTCACTAAGTTCGGCTTCCCAGCACCCTGCTGTCCCCAAGCCTTCTCCTTCTGAACAGGGGCTCTGAGGCCTAGTGCAGGGTCTGGGGGCTGAACCAACACCCCCACCCGGAGGCACTGACCACTCTGCCCGCAGTGTTCACCCCGCGCCACGGAAGCAGGTGGCCCTCCGGGGCCTGCAGGAGACCAGGCAGAGACAATTCATATTTAATCCCCTGCTGGACAGTCCAGACTGCGGCCACAAGGCTGGCCCTGCCCTATGTCCTCGGGGCTGAGGGGGTCAGGAACTTGGCCAATGAGAAAGGCTCGTCATTTCACTCAGGCTGGCCTTTTGGGGGCACTGTCTCTGCAGCAGGCTGTGCCTCCCTCAGGGACCCGAGGCTCTGGACCCCAGCCTGGCTTTTAGTGAGCCCGGAGTCTGTTTGCACGTCTGTAAGGCAGACCCGGTCCAGTCACTCAAGGCAGCCGTGAGGACCCAACGAGTGAGGGGCAGGGAGAGAGCCCGGAAAGCAGCATGCTGCAGAAGCAGGGGCTGGTGTCCAGCACGAGCCTGAGGAGCTCCTGTCTGCGGCCACCTCCCCAGGTCGTCACCACTGTTGTCTGTGGCTTGTGCAGGGGGCAAGGGCAGCGGGCCTGGCCCATAGGGACACCTACCCTCAAAGAGGCTGTAGTCGGCCCGTGGGCAGAGACAGCCGGCCCGCACGTAGAAGGCGTCCACCACCACGGCCAGCAGCTTCTGGTACTCGAGGCACCCAGACAGCACCTCCAGAATGAACGCCTGCTTCTGGGGGCTCAGGGTCTAGGAAAGAAACAGCCCGGGAGGGGGGAGGGGGCCGTGGGCCAGGGCCAGACACCCGGTCCGTGCTGGGGAAGCGTTCTCTCAGTACACCCCTCCCCAAGCTGTTGGCAGAGTCCACGGCAGTCCGGCGCCCCGACCCTCTGACCGAGCGGGTCCACCCCAGGATGTGGTCCCTCGGGTGCTCCTGGGTAGTGACCACGGGCTGGGGGCAGAGACACAAATAAACAGGCATGAAAAATGTGTGATTTCACTTGTATGAGGCCCCAGGACCGAGAGAGGATGGTGGGAGCCGGGGGCCGGAGTGGGGGTGGGCAGTTAGCGTTTCACGGGAACGGTTTCTGTTGTGGAGGATGAGAAAGTTCTGGGAAGGAGGGTGGGGACGGCTGCACAACAGTGTGAACGTTCTTAATGCCACAGAGCCGTGCACTTAACAGGGGCTAAGATGCTAAATGTTATGTCACGTGTGTTTTACCACAACGAGAGACAAAACGAGCAAGTTCCTATAAAGGTTTTCAAGTGAATTATTAAAAAAAATAATCCCCCCCCCAAAAAAAAAGAAAATGGTAAGGAAAACCTGCAAAGTCAGACAGGAATTACCAGTAACTGGAGGGACTGTGTTCTCTCCACGGGCTTCTGCTGGGGACACTGACTTTTCCCCACTTACCCCTTGGACAACTGTGTTGTCACACGTTACTTATTCAAAAAAGTGATTAAGCTTTTGAAAACAAGAAGACTGAAAAAGAACATCTAATGTTGCCAGCACGGCCATGAGAGGGGCTGGTGGGGACCAGTGCCGTTGGGTCTTTCCTGAAAGCAATTTGGAAATGTGTTTCAAGTACCTTGTGCTTCCCGTACCCTTTAATCCAGTAATTACTTCTGGGAATGTGAGGAAACCATCCAAAATACAGGAAATAGCCGCATACAAGAAGTTCAGGGCATTTAAGAAGCAACATTTTCTTAATGTTTTTTTTTTTTTTTTTCATATCATCTGCCTTGCTTTTAATCAGCTTGGAATGTTGGCAGTTTCTGGCTGTGTCTGGCTGACCGCAGGAGTCAGTCCTGCAGAAACCGAGAAGTGCCCCGAGTGTCTTTGGGTGTCACCCCTATGCGGTCCTCTACACCGAAAGACAAGAGGTTTTCCCTCACTGTTCAGCATACACTCCAAGCTTTTCAACTTCAGGGGGAAAAAATCATTGTATGTTTTCCTGTATTGTACATTTTATATTTTTAATTTTAATTTTTTTTATTTTAGAGAGACAGCGAGCATGAGCAGAGAGAGGGGCAAAGGAGAGAGAGGGAGGGAGGGGGAGGGAGGGAGGGAGGGAGGGAGGGAGGGAGAGAGAGAGAGAGAGAGAGAGAGAGAGAGAGAGAATCCCAAGCAGGCTCCATGACGATGGTGTGTTGTAAATTTTAGACTATTTCATATACATCACATTAAAACTGCCATATCAAATTTAGTGTATAGATTTTGCAAATAGGATACTGTATGTAACCCCTAACTGTATCTGTAGCGTATACGTATTTATGCCCAACAAATGTTTTAATTCTTTCTGAAAAGGAAAAGAAAGAAGTTCAGGGCGAAGGAAAATGGTAAGGACCTAAGTGTCAGTGGTGGGGAGTCGCTAGGTCAGACGCTCTCTCCCATCACAGGGAGCAAGGCAGCCATTGAACTCAGTCCTGCAAGATCTCCAGGAGGGACAAGACGGTTAATGCAGCATGAAACCAGAATGCAGACCTCGACCCAAACAGACGCAAAACACTGCAAAACATACTCACCAGTAGTGTCATTAAAACAAAAATATTTTTTTTTGCCCATCTATTAGATAAATTTTGGCAACTCATTGTTTTATTTTCAATGTTTTATTATCAGTGAAGTTTTCATATGTTTACTGGACATTTGTATTTCTTTTTTTTTAACGTTTATTTTTAAAAGAGAGAGAGAGAGACAGAGTGTGAGTGGGGAGGGGCAGAGAGAGTGGGGACAGAGGCTCTGACGTGGGCTCTGTGCTGACAGCAGAGTCTGATGGGCTCAGACTCACAAACCGAAAGATCAGGACCTGAGTGGAAGTCAGATGCTCAGCCCTCTGAGCCACCCAGGTGCCCCCCCTCTTATTTTCATGCGAAGAAAACGACCTGAGGGGTCCTGGACAAGCCACAGGACCTCGGAGAGCCTCTGTCTCCACACCTGCGAGTGTGGATGTTGCCTTGGCAGACGGTGTCATTCCCACGTCCTTCCCGAGGTGCCCCTGAGCCACAGAGGCTGGAAGCCTGAAACCGTGTTCTTCAGTGGGCTATGCCCCCGTGGCTCTGGCACAGTTTGGTTGTGTTAATGAGATGCCCTTACAGGAGAGACAGGAGGTCAAGGGAGATGACGTCCCCCCCCCCCCGCCCCCCACAGAGGTGACCGCTGTGCAGCAGGGGCTTCCCTGGACTTGGGTTCTGAAACCGTCCCCGTGGCTTTGAGCACAGCCTGGCTTCACTAGATCCCTTGCTCCTTCCAGTGCCAGGACTGGGCTCCAGCAATATTCGGATGCCAATACTCCCCTACTGACGCCTCCTCTCCTCACGTGGGAGGGTCTCCGGCCTCCAGTCCAGTCTCTTCAAGGTCTGTGCTCACCCCGGGGGGGCACCGCAACCAGCATCTAGGCTGAAAACGTGCCCTTCCAACCGTGGGTCCCCGGCCCGCCCTCCCTGGACTCCAGAAGTTCTGTCTGCTTCCGTACCCTCCCCCGACTCCGGTGTCTGGCCTCTGGGCTTTGCCCCAACTCCCTGGCCTCCCCATCTCAGCACAACCCCAGAAAGTCTTTGTTGCCTCCCTCTCCCTCGCCTCATGGGTGGGCCGGGGGAACCTCTGCACTCCGGCTTCTCCTCTCGACCTTCCTCTGTTTCCAGCCTGGCCACCAAGTAGTTCTTTTAAAATGGGGATCGGATCATGTCTGTCCTTCTTCAGAGCCTGCCAGAAGAAGTCCTTACAATGGCCAGTGAGGCTCTGTGTGGACTGGTCTGGCTCCCTCGGGGTCCTTACCTAACCCTGTCTCCACTCCAGCCACACTGGCCTCCCTCTGCGTCTCCAGCTTGTAGGATATCCCCTCACGGCCTCCGTGCTAGCTGTTCCCTCTGTTTGCAACACTCTTCCCTGTACACTTGCTCCTTCACTCCCACCAGGTCTTTGCTCAGACGCTACCTGACCCAGGAGGCGTCCCTGACCACCCCCCCAGTCAGACGCTGCCTAGCGCTCTTGCCGAGCTGCACACGCAGGCAGCTGATTCCCTTCCCTGCTACAATGTTACGGTGGTGCTCCAGACAGGGAACAGAATGTCCTGCCTTCCTGGGCAGTTGTGGGGACCCAGGGACATCCCCCCAGTGCAGGCGAGGCACAGAGCAGCATCTCCTTCCAGGGTCAGCTCTGGTCTCACGGTCCTCTGACCCCTGGGCTGTGCGCACAGCGGGCGCGTTCTGTCAGAGGAAGGCCGGGCGCCCGTGCGGGCAGGGCAGAAAGCAATGAGTCAGCAAGCCTGGAGCTGAGGCTGCATGAGTTTGCAGGACGCCTGCTGACAGGCTCTCGCACTTCTGAGGCTCAGACAACAGTGACTCCGCTGCTCATTAATTACGTCTGCGTTTGGGAAGTGTGAGTCTGTATTAATAAGGTCAGAGCCCGGAGCCTGCGGCTCTAAGCCCTGATGCCATCTATCCCCGGGCACGGAGGTCAGGCAGGGCTGCATGGGGCCAAGGGGTCCCGGAGGACACAGAGCTAAGCAGTAAGTGACACCCTGGCCCGTGGGCCAGGCTGGGCCCAGGGCCAGGTCTTTGCCACCAGGGAAGGTCAACCCAGCTGGTCATAGTGGGGAGACTGAGGCCTGGGGCAGTGACCAAGTCCTTCTGGCCAGGCCAGCAGAGGGCTGCTGGGGCTGGGCTGGCCAGGCTTTCTCCAGGAGGAGGTAGGGAGAGAGTTGAATTGCACCGAGGGGGCCCCGTTACCAGAGCTGACCCTTAATTCCAAACCCACCTCAGCCACAGACCACAGAGGGCTGTGGCCGCCCAAGGGCCTCTGAGTGTGGATACCGTTTTGGGCCTTGGTCAAGTTCAGGACTCTGGAGTCCACAGCCCCTGGCCAGCCCCCAGGGAGGGCAGCAAGGCCCTGGATAACAGTTTTGCGGATAGTCTGGGAGGTGGCCGGGCCTGTGAGCCTGCTGACTTTCCACCATCACTGGCTGCCTCCGGCCGGAGCCCCCAGACCCAGTTTGCCAGAGTTCGGGCAGAGCTAGACTGGGGCCTGGGGCAGGAAAGGGGCCTGGTTGTGGATTTAATCAGAACACAGAATGTGTAAGTTGTGTCACAACACCTAGAGGCTCCTGCTAATCAGTGACGTGTTGGCTGAAGTGGGTATTATGCTAAGTGAAACAAGTCAGCCAGAGAAAGGCAGATAACCATGTTTTCACTCATATGTGGCTCTTGAGAAACTTAACAGAAGACCATGGGGGAGGGGAAGGGGAAAAAGAAAAAAAAGTTACAGAGAGGGAGGGAGGCAAACCATAAGAGACTCCTAAATACTGAGAACAAACTGAGGGTTGATGGGGGGTGGGAGGGAGGGGAGGGTGGGTGATGGGCATTGAGGAGGGCACCTGTTGGGATGAGCACTGGGGGTTGTATGGAAACCAATTTGACAATAAATTATGTTAAAAAACAAAAAAAGAAGAGCAGACAAAGGAAACAGGCTGCCCGGTGTCTAATCCCTTCTCCCTTTTTTCCTGCTCAACAGAAAAATGCTATCTCATTGTGGATGGTGGTTTGCTCAGCTAAAACTTTTTCCAGGCCCCTGCTGATGGAGCCATGTAGCAGATGGCTTTAATCAATGAGATCTAATGGCAAATTGCCGGGTGCAGCCTCCAAGGAAGCTCTTAGAAAGTGAGGCAGATTCACCCGGCACGTGCCTTTATGCTGTTTGCCTTTCTCCTTTTCTCTCCTGGGATATGGATGCAATGCTGGAGGCAGGGCAGCCATTTTGTGACTACAAAACAAAGGTACATTGCAAGCATGGCCGAGCAGAGAGGAGGGAAAATACATTCCTAATGGCACCACGGAGCCCCTGAGCCCACCCTGGACTGCCTGTATGTACGCAGACTGCTTCTTATGTGAGCGAAGATACCTCCAATTTCTTTAAGCCATTGCTTTTCTGGATTTTCTCACAGCCAAACACTGTTTCCTAACAGATACAGGTCTGAGAAGATCAGATCGTTCAGAGATAGAAATACATATCGCTTCAAAACTCAGGAGGTAAAATAAATGTTGATTATGTGCACCGACTGCCTTTCCCCACCTATTTCATTGGCAGAGATGAAAACACTTGCTAGCACAATATGTAAGCAAAAGGCTTTGGGGGAACAAACACACCCTGCCCACCAACGAGAGTGCGAGCACGTAGACCCCTCAACTGGCAAGATCTACGGAAACCATGGGGGCCAGCTCCCCCAACGTGGAGAAGCTGCATTTTCTGGGACTTGGCCCGAGGTGTGCCTTCCCAGGTGCAGAGGGACAAGCGGATGGGTCTGTCTCACTGTGGTTCTGATACTGAAAGACTGGAAACGGCCTACAAGCCCATCGATAGGTGATGGTCATGATGGTTATGTCACAGCCAGGCAACAGGATGCTTTCAGCTCTAAGGACAGAACGTGGAAGAGTCCTCATGGTACTTTAAGTGTTACGCACACTTAGGTACATTTATGTTATAATGTACTACCATTTTGTAGAAATTAAAAAAAATTTATGTAAAAATGATACTGTTTTCATATATAAAACATATAATTTAGATGTAATTTTTGCTACAGCTAATATCTATGCAAGAGAGGCCTGGCCATCTCTGGAAGGGACCACAGGACACTGCTCTCTGCTTGTCTCCTGGGAGGGCCAGTATGGGAGGTAGACCCCACTGGATACCACCTTGAGCCTTTTGGGTTTGGGATCTTTGATGTCAATAAACCAGGCACTTAAACATATTAAAATAAAAAACGTTTCCTGAGCCCAGGAAGCTACTGACTAGGACAGCAAGTTCAAGGCGTTCTGGCCCTTGGCCATACTGCCGCCTTCCAGGCGAGGACATGGGTGGTGATCCAGGGCCCCAGCCCCCCAGTTCCTGCTTTCTCCCTGTTCCTCTGGCAGGGGGTGGGGCGGGCTGGGTGCTCAGCTGGGCCTCTCCTCACCCCCGCTTCACCCTTGTGCTGACTGCCCAGCTGCCCAGCACCACTCCTGCCAGCCCAGTGCTGACCTTTCCATTCCCCTGCCCGCCCTTGCCCATGGTTTGGCCCGGGGCCCAAGGTTCTGGGCACTCAGATCCCACTTGGCCTCCCCGCCCACACAGCGCCTGTCACAGGTCAGGACTCTGCCGTCCCGACTCATTCAAGTCCCTCTGCCTGAGGTGGGGGGGGGGGGGGGGTTTGCGGAATCCCTGTTCTCCCAGACCTCCCACCCCTCTGGTTCTATCTCAATGTCAAAGCCAGAGTCTTCTCTGAGGTCTGCTCAGACCTCATGGACTTTGTGGATGCCCCAAGCTGCCTGCTGTGCCCAGTACGCCCCCGCCCTGGTCCTGCAGGCCCAAGCTGACTCTCTGGGAGTCCCTATGCCCCACCTGTTCAGCCTGGTGCCCAGCTGTCATGCTGGCTGGCCACGTGGGTCTCTGGGAGTGCAGGTGGGGGAAGGGGTGGCCAAAGGCAACACCCAGGGAGGGACGTCCAGCAGCATCCCTCTCCCCTACAGGAAACTCTCCAGTCTGCCGTCGTCGTGCTCTAATGAAATGACACTTGTTCCAAAGTGACATTAACTACGGGGGGCAGAGCTGGGAGCACGGGGGAGGCGAGGATTCCTGTCCCTCCCGAGGGCCTGGCCAGGGAGCACAGGAGAACCCAGGCTTTCAGGCCAGCCCAGGTGCTTGCTGGTTCCATCACCCTCACCCCCACTGATCCCTCCCTCCTCTCTCCAGCCCCAGCCAGGCCCTCAGTGCCACTGTCAGGCCGTTCTGGAGACTGGCATCCGCGGAGGCTTGATGCCCACGTCTCAGCACCTACACACCCAGTGGTGATGATGGATCCCTTTCTGATCTACAGATAATCTGCAGAGAGAAAGTCAGCACACTGCCCCCCATCCACAAGTCCTTGTACCTTCCCCACCCTTCGGCCAGGCTTCATCTGAACACCTCAGGCGCCCTCCTCTGCCCCAGAGTCCAGCATTTCGGCAGCAACCCTGAGTGTGCCAGCCTGGCCCCTCCATCCTTGGCCTCTCCCAGGAGGTTCCCTGTCTATACAAATGTCCTGGGGCTACCCTAACAAATTACCACAAACTTGGCCGCTGAAAACA